>NC_141874.1:681590466-681901266 GCF_056163025.1 Triticum urartu
AGATATGATAAAGCTGAAGTTCCTCCTACTAAAATTGCTAGTCAGTGCTTGGATGAGTTTGATAACTTTATGTTTAAGCAAGATGACTTCAATGCTTATTTTGGTAGACAATTAAAATAAAATTCTTATAAGATTAGACGCTTGGGTGATTATATGGCTAATATTAGAGGTGAACTTAAACTTGTTAGCAAACATGCTTCTATGGTTACCACTCAAGTAGAACAAGTACTTAAGGCTCAAAAAGAATTGCTCCATGAAATGAATAGTAAGAAAAATGATTATGCTGTTAGAGTGGCTACTAGAACTCGTAGAATGACTCAGGAACCTCTGTCTCCTGAAGGCCACCCTAAGAGAATCGAGCAAGATTCTTAGAGAAATAATATTGATGCACCTAGTTCTTCTAAGAAGAAGAAAAAGAAAAATGATAGAACCGTGCAAACTTCTAGTGAACCTATTGCTGAACCACCTGATAATCCAAATGATATATCTATGTCTGATGCTGAAACACAATCTGGTAATGAACATGAACCTAATGAAAATATTAATGATGATGTTCATGATGATGCTCAACCTAGTAATGATAATGATGTAGAAATTGAACCTGCTGTTGATCTTGATAACCCACAATCAAAGAATCAACGTTATGATAAAAGAGACTTTGTTGCTAGGAAACATGGTAAAGAAATAGAACCTTGGGTTCAGAAACCCATGCCTTTTCCTCCGAAACCATCCAAGAAGAAGGATGATGAGGATTTTGAGCGCTTTGCTGAAATGATTAGGCCTATCTTTTTGCGTATGCGATTGACTGATGTGCTCAAAACAAATCCTTATGCTAAATATATGAAAGATATCATCACTAATAAAAGAAAGATATCGGAAGCTAAAATTTCCACCATGCTTGCTAATTATACTTTTAAGGGTGGAATACCAAAGAAACTTGGAGACCCCGGAGTACCTACTATACCTTGCTCCATTAAAAGAAATTATATTAAAACTGCTTTATGTGATCTTGGAGCCGGTGTTAGTGTTATGCCTCTCTCTTTATATCGTAGACTTGACTTGAATAAGTTGACACCTACTGAAATATCTTTGCAAATGGCTGATAAATCAACTGCTATACATGTCGGTATTTGTGAGGACGTGCCTGTTGTGGTTGCAAATGTTACTATTTTAACGGACTTTGTTATTCTTGATATTCCCGAGGATGATAGTATGTCTATTATTCTTGGAAGACCTTTTCTTAATACTGCAGGGGCTGTTATTGATTGCAACAAAGGCAATGTCACTTTTCATGTTAATGGTAATGAGCATACGGTACACTTCCCGAGGAAACAACAACAAGTCCATAGTATCAACTCTATTGGAAAAATTCCATCGATTATATTCGGAGGTATTGAATTTCCTCTTCCTACTGTCAAAAAGAAATATGATATACTTATTATAGGGGATGTGCATATCCCCATTGAGGTAACTTAGTGTTATTCTAAATTTCTCCGGTTTCATGATTATCGGAATGAGTTTGTTAACAAGACTTGATCAACCTTGTTAGTGGATTCTTTTTGATGAGCATGAGATGGATGAAACTAGAAGCACAACCTTCTGTACCCTCTTTATATTTTCTGTTAATTAGTAGAAATAAAGTAAAAATAGTATTTTTCTGTCTGTTTCCTAGCTTATCAATGCAACATAAAAATTTCTCGAAAATAAAAGTCCTCAGAATGCCATGCCAATTTAATATGATTTTTTCAGGAATATTTGAGGATTTACTGTGAAAAAATTACCACGGGAGGAGCTGCCACCTGGCCACGAGGGTGGTGGGCACCCCCTCTCTAGGGCGCGCCCCCTGCCTCATGGGCCCACGGTGGCCCTCCTCCACTTATCCCAGCACCCATCTTCTTCCTCTGTCTCACACAAACCAGAAAAACCAACTCAAGCACGAGTTCCAACCACTTTTGCTGTGATTTTCGATCTCCTTGCTCAAGCACCTCTCGCAAAACTGCTTGGGGAGATTGTTCCTTGGTATGTGACTCCTCCATTGGTCCAATTAGTTTTTGTTCTAGTGCTCTATTCTTTGCAAATTTGTGCTGCATAGGTGACCATGTTCTTGAGCTTGCATGTCAAATTTATATGGTTCCAAGTAGTTCTAATGCTTGATATAGGCTCTAGGCACTTGTAGGAGTAGTTGCTATTAGTTTTATTGAAGTTGGTTCACTTTTGTTTGAAGTTACTAAAAATTTCAGAATTTGTCAGCGAAAAACAATATGCTTAGGAAGATGTTCCAAGGTGGTTCTTCTAAGAAGCAAGGACCCAGAATTGCTATGCGTGATGCTGACGAGGATCCACCAAGAGACGCTCCAGTACGGCCTTGCGAATGGCCATCGGAAAATTTTATGGACCATGCGGGAATTAAAGAAGAATCAAAGCATATTTGCGCAATGCCGGTCTTGAGGATTTTGAGGCTGAAAAATGTCCCCAATATCATGATCTCACAAGTTCATTTGTGAGGAGGTTTGAGTATTCGTCTTCGCGTAATTCTCCTTCAATCATGTTTGATCTTTATGATAAATCTTATAGAATGGACTTAGAGGATTTCACTCTTGCTTGCAAACTTCCATCATGGGGCAGTATTAGGGATCCCCCTAAATCTGAATTTAGAGACTTTCTTGCCAGTGTAACTGTAGGGGAATCTAGAGATATAACGCAGGCTACCATAGGGAGCATTCACTTTCCTGCTATACATTATTTTGCTCTTTTCATCGGTAGATGCATAAATGCTAAGGATGAAGCATGTCACATGTGTATCCTTGATCTTAGCATTCTCAGGAGTGCTGTGTTAGGAGACCAATCTTATCATATGGGAGCCATTGTAGCTCGTAGGTTGCATCATAATAGATATAATGGAGATTTCTTTGGAGGAATTTATGCAACCCGCTTAGCTAATTTTCTTGAGATAGACATCCATGAGGGTGATACGGAGTTGCCCACTGCATATCTAGACTATGACTCCATGGCCTCACATCATTTTGTTGAGCGACCCGAATCACCTCTTTTATATCGTTTAATTTTTAACAAACGGCATGTTGTCCGTATTACTCTCCCTGCTCCTGCCCTTTTTGATTCACAGACAAAAGGAAGATATACTATTACTAGGGAGGAGGCAGATGAGTACGAGAGGAGAGCGGAGGAAGCCCGACTCCACGCTGCAGCTCAGCAGGCGATAACCGCTGCAAATTACTATGATCCAAACTATTCCTCATCGCAGTATGACCCCAGCTACACCTACGGGTATCCGCCAGGCTATCCCTAGCAATAGACCAACTTAGGCCAAAAGCCTAAGCTTGGGGGAGTACGTATTTCTCACCGACATTACATTTATGTTCACACACACTCATTGCTAGATGTCGGTGCTCATACTCTTTCACTGTAATATTCATGCTAGTTTATTTTCTTTCTCCTGTTTTCTTCTTGTGTGTTTGTTAAACCTTAAGAAAACCAAAAAACATTAGTAGTAGTTTACTTTCTTGCTGTAGTAGTAATTAAAAAGAAAACCCAAAAATATTTCCCATTCTTCTTTTGCTTGTTGGGAGCTTTCCCGTGTAAATAGTTTTTATTTCTTTTCTTTTCTTTGGGGGTCAGTAGGAGAAGACCATGATTATATTGTTGTAGTAGCTCTTATATGCTTTATTGTTGATTTAACCAAGAGCCCATATTGCCTTGTCTTCTCATGTTTATTGAATGCTCACAGATTCCAGCTTAGTCCAATGCACATGCACCCTTATTATTATTCACACCATTCGGTCGTGCAAGTGAAAGGCAATTATGATGATATATGATGGACTGACTGAGATGAGAAAAGCTGGTATGAACTCGACCTCTTTTGTTTTTGTAAATATGATGAGTCCATCATTCTTGATTCAGCTTATTATGAATAAACATGTTTGCAATGACAATTAGAGATCATAGTTGCTTGTGCCATGCCTGATTAGCTATGAGTTATAATGATTTACCTTGCGTGCCAACATGCTATTGAGATGATTATGATGTGGTATGATGGGGTGGTATCCTCCTTTGAATGATTTAAGTGACTTGACTTGGCACATGTTCACGGATGTAGTTGAAACAAAATCAACATAGCCTCCACGATATTTATGTTCATGGTGGATTATATCCTACTCATGCTTACATCCAATGTTTATTAATTTTAATGCATGTACATGGCTGTCGTCGCTCTCTAGTTGGTCGCTTCCCAGTCTTTTGCTAGCCTTCACCTGTACTAAGCGGGAATACTGCTTGTGCATCCAATCCCTTAAACCCCAAATTTATTCCAGATGAGTCCACCATACCTTCCTATATGCGGTATCTACCTGCCGTTCCAAGTAAATTTGTATGTGCCAAACTCTAAACCTTCAAATAAACATTTTGTTTTGTATGCTCGAATAGCTCATGTATCAACCAAGGCTGTCCTTATCTTCCGTGTTAGGCGGGTTGTTCTCAAGAGGAGTGGACTCCGCTCCTCACTCACGAGAACATGGCTGGTCACCGGGATGCCCAGTCCCATGCTTTATGCAAACTAAATCAAAATTAATAGCAAACAAAACTCCCCCTGGGACCTGATGTATGTTGGAGACACTCGTTGTTTCGAGCAAGTCATGGATTGATGCTTGTTGGTGGAGGGGGAGTATAAACTTTACCATTCTGTTTGGGAACCGCCTATAATTTTTTTAGCATGGAAGATATCGCCATCTCTTAGTTATTACGTTGACAATGAAAGTATACCGCTCAAAATGCAATTTATCTCTATTTCAAAACCGAGCTCTGGCACCTCTACAAATCCCTGCTTCCCTCTGCGAAGGGCCTATCCATTTACTTTTTATGTTGAGTCATCACCCTCTTATTAAAAAGCACTAGCTGGAGAGCACAACTGTCATTTGCATTCATCACTATTAATCTATGTTAGTTGTGACTATGATTGGATCCCTTTTACCATGAATTACAATGTCTAGTTAGTCCTTGATCTTTAAACGTGCTCTGCATTTATGTTTTGCGGTCTCAGAAAGGGCTGGCGAGATACCATCTTGTTATATCATATTATGATTGTTTTGAGAAAGTGTTATCATCTGAGGTTTATTATTATGGCTCGCTAGTTGATTATGCTATTGATATGAGTAATTGTGAGACCTGAGAATTATTGCAAATATGGTTAGTTATGATATATGCTGAAAAATTGAATGCTGGCTAGACATAGTTACAACAACAAGAGCAAACACAGTTTGTAAAAGTTTTTCTTTCTTTCTTTCAGTTTGTCAACTGAATTGCTTGAGGACAAGCAAGGGTTTAAGCTTGGGGGAGTTGATACGTCTCCGTCGTATCTACTTTTCCAAACACTTTTGCCCTTGTTTTGGACTCTAACTTGTATGATTTGAATGGAACTAACCCGGACTGATGTTGTTTTCAGCAGAATTGCCATGGTGTTGTTTTATGTGCAGAAAGAAAATATTCTCGGAAAGTCCTGAAACTCCACAGAACACCTTAGAAAAAATAATAAAAAATCCTCGCCAAAGATGAAGACATGGGGGCCCACACCCTATCCACGAGGGTGGGGGCGCCCCCCCCTCTAGGGCGCGCCCCCTACCTCGTGGGCCCCCTGGACACCCTCCGACGCCAACTCCAACTCTATATATTGGCTTTCGGGGAGAGAAAAATAAGAGAGAAGAAATCATCACGTTTTACGATACGGAGCCGCCGCCAAGCCCTAATCTCTCTCGGGAGGGCTGATCTGGAGTCCGTTCGGGGCTCCGGAGAGGGGGATTCGTCGCCGTCGTCATCATCAACCATCCTCCATCACCAATTTCATGATGCTCACCGCCGTGCGTGAGTAATTCCATCATAGGCTTGCTGGACGGTGATGGGTTGGATGAGATTTATCATGCAATCGAGTTAGTTTTGTTAGGGTTTGATCCCTAGTATCCACTATGTTCTGAGATTGATGTTGCTATGACTTTGCTATGCTTAATGCTTGTCACTAGGGCCCGAGTGCCATGATTTCAGATCTGAACCTATTATGTTTTCATGAATATATGTGAGTTCTTGATCCTATCTTTCAATTCTATAGTCACCTACTATGTGTTATGATCCGGCAACCCCGAAGTGACAATAATAGGGACCACTCCAGGTGATGACCATAGTTTGAGGAGTTCATGTATTCACTATGTGCTAATGCTTTGTTCCGGTTCTCTATTAAAAGGAGGCCTTAATATCCCTTAGTTTACAATAGGACCCCGCTACCACGGGAGGGTAGGACAAAAGATGTCATGCAAGTTCTTTTCCATAAGCATGTATGACTAAATACGGAATACATGCCTACATTACATTGATGAATTGGATCTAGTTCTGTGTCACCCTATGTTATGACTGATACATGATGAACCGCATCCGGCATAATTATCCATCACTGATCCGATGCCTACGAGCTTTCCATATACTGGTTCTCGCTTATTTACTTTCCCGCTGCTACTGTTGCAATCACTACAAAATACCAAAAACATTACTTTTGTTGTCTTTACTTTTGTTGCCGTTACCACCACTATCATATTACTTTGCTACTAAACACTTTGCTGCAGATACTAAGTTTCCAGGTGTGGTTGAATTGACAACTCAGCTGCTAATACTTGAGAATATTCTTTGGCTCCCCTTGTGTCGAATCAATAAATTTGGGTTAAATACTCTACCCTCGAAAACTGTTGCGATCCCCTATACTTGTGGGTTATCACGTCCCTGGATGGACAGGGACCACCGGCAGAAGCGGTGCACCCCCCCCCCCTTTGAAGAGGGATGCCCGCCCGACTCCGGAGCCATATGGGTCTCCGGAATCGTATTCGACTGAGGGCCAAGATGGGTGCGGCCCTCTTCACTAGTCCCCATGGGGATCGTTTCCTCCATGTGTCCGACAAGGGAGGCCTCGCCTCGTGGCGCCTCCCGGACAGTGTCCTGGGCTACCCCCCCCCCCCCGCCCGACTCGGACCGACCCTCCGGGACAGCACTTCGGTGCCGTCCCCGGCCCCGGGGGAATAAGCAGGCGGTGGCAACTGGCTCGCCATCTCCGACGGTGCCAACGAACTTCCAGACGAGGATCGCTGGATTAGGTCGCGGGCCGGACTGCAATGGTACAGTTAACTACATCAAGATAATGGAGAGAAAGGGCTGGATGCGCATAAAAAAGCCATATCACTTACAATGCGGCCTGGGGCTTAGTGCGGGGGGCGTTGTTTCGGACTACTGTCGACGTCCCACGCGGTGTTGACGGCCGGAACGCCCTTCCCCTTTTTGGGCGTCTCCACCTCCAGATGCACCGGGGCCGCCCTCTTCTTCTTCCTCTCCTCAGGGGGAGGATTGTTTTCTTCCTCCTCCTCCTCCTCTTCCCCGTCATTGTCCTCAAGGACAGAGGAATGAGTTTTGTCGTCTTCGGACGCCACGTCCGAAGTACCCTTGCGGCGGAGGCCACTCTTGGCTCCCTTTGCCTTCTTCTTGGCCTTCTTCTCCGGCGCCTTACATGGAGCCGGCACCAGCATCTTTGCCAGACGTGGGATGACTGGCTCTTCAAGCAGCGGAGCCGGACACTGGATCCGCTTCGCCCTCTCCACCCAGCCCTGAAAGAGCAATAACAAAAGCTCAGACATCATCCTCGAAACAATTAGGTTGAGGATACGGTCGAAATAACATACCTTGCTGGCAGGGTGTGTACAATCGTGACCACGGTCTGAATCCGTGGCCGGTGGTTTCTCATTGCCCTTGAAGAGCAACTTCCATGTGCCTTCATGCGTAGTCTCGAAGAGCCTCACCAGGGCCTGGTGCTTCTTCGGATTGAACTCCCACAGCGGCCGACTTCGGAGCTGGCACAGAAGGATCTGGCAAACTAACATCACCTGGATCACATCAATGAGCTTGATGCTCTGTGTTACCATGCTCTGAACACGCGTCTGCAGTGCTATCAGCTCGTCAGGGGGCACCCGTCCAGACTCTTCTCGACCCAAGAGGTGAGTCGAACAGGAGCATCGGAGCGGAATTCGGCAGCTGCGGCCCAGGTGGTGCCGCGTGGTTCTGTGATGTAGAACCACTTCTTCTGCCACTCCTTTACCGTATCCACAAAGGTGCCTTTGGGCCAGGAGACGTTGGACAATTTACTCACCATTGCCCCTCCGCATTCTGCGTGCTGACCATCCACCGCCTTTGGCTTCACGTTGAAGACCTTGAGCCACAGCCCAAAGTGGGGTTGGATGCGGAGGAAGGCCTCGCACACGACGATAAACACCGAGATGTTGAGGAAGGAATTTGGGGACAGATCATGGAAATCTACCCCATAGTAATACATTAGCCCACGGACGAAAGGGTGGAGTGGAAACCCAAGCCCGCGGAGGAAATAAGGGAGGAATACTACCCTCTCATTGGGCTCCGGCGTGGGGACGATTTGTCCCTCGGCTGTCAAGCGATGGGTAATTCCCTTCGCCAAATATTCGGCTACCCGGAGCTCAGTAATGTCCTCCTCCTTGACGGAGGAGACCATCAACTTGCCCTGACCACTGGATCCGGACATGGCTGCTTGAATGGAAAGGAGAAGAAAACTTGGGCGCTGGAGCTCGCGATCGGGAAAGCGTGAGAAGAGGAAGAGGGGATCCTTATCCTCTTATAAAGGCAGCAAACATTAAACGCCTCCTCGCTCGCCTTAAGATTCGCCTATTCCCATAGGCTGTGCAAACGACACAGTTGGGTTACCCATGCCTGCATTGATGAGAATCCTGCGATAAGGGGACACGATCTCTGCTTCAACAAGACATGCCAATAGCAACCGCATCTTGGAACGCGGGACAGACGGTTCGAAATTATGACCGAGCGGATGTAATGCAGAAAGCTGTTAGCAGATGGGACTCATGTAAAATATATATATTCTCTCTGCGGTTGTGCATGGTGTGTAACAGGTCCGGATACAATCATCGCGTCCGAAGACTATCTTGGAGTTCGGGAGAAGGGGAACCCGCCTTGCAATGCCAAAGACAATCTGCGTGCCAGACTCCTCGTCATTGAAGCCAGGTTCAGGGGCTACTGAGGGAGGCCTGAACTAAGGGGTCCTCAGGTGTCCGGACTGTAATCCATGGGCCGGACTAATGGGCTGTGAAGACACGAAGACCGAAGACTATACCCGTGTCCGGATTGGACTCTCCTTGGCGTGGAAGGCAAGCTAGGTGACTGACTGTGAAGATTCCCTCTTATGTAACTGACTCCGTGTAACCCTAGATCTCTCCGGTGTCTATATAAACTGGAGAGTATAGTCCGGATGGGAGAGATTCATTACCATATACTCATAGGCTAGACTTCTATGGTTTAGCCATTACAATCTCGTGGTAGATCAACTCTTTTAACACTCATATTCATCAAGATCAATCAAGCAGGAAGTAGGGTATTACCTCCATAGAGAGGGCCCGAACCTAGGTAAACATTGTTTCCCCCGTCTCCTGTTACCATCGATCCTAGACGCACAGTTCGGGACCCCCTACCCGAGATCCGCTAGTTTTGACACCGACACCCGCCGCAAGGGCACTTCGGACGCGACGTACGAAGAGAAGACCCGCTCCTCCGCCGCCGAAGATGATGACGAGGAGGAGGAGGAGGAGGACAACCCTCCCCCTAATGAGGGAAGGAAGAAGAGGGCGGCCTCCACGAACCTGGAGGCGGGGACGTCCAAGAAAGGGAAGGGCTCCTTCGCGGATAACTCCGCGTGGGACGTCGACAATAGTCCGGAGCGACACCCCCGCACTAAGCCTCAAGCTGCCTCGAAAATGCTATGACTCCCGCATACCCATATGTCCAGCCTCTCCTCTTCAATGTACTGACATGGTTAATTGTGCTATTACAGTCCGGCTCATGACAGCTTCCAGTGATCCTCATCAGGGGGTTCGTTGGACTCAAAGGCGATGGCCAATGAATCTCCGCCAGTCGCTGATTCTCCCAAGGCCAAGGACGACACCGAGGTGCTGTCTCGAAGGGCCGCTCCAATTCGGGGAGAGGCTTAGGCCGCTGTCAGGGAGACGCTAGAGGGCGAGACCTCTACCGCCGGACACATGGGGGAACAGAACCCCATGGAGATGGGCGAGGACGGCCATATTCAGTTTGGCCCTCAGTCGGATACGATTCCGGAGACCAATACCACTTCGAAATCCGGCGAGCATCCTCCTTCGAAAGAGGGGGGTGCGCCAATTCCACCGGTGACCCCTGTCGAACTAGGGGCACCGGATAATCTGCTGGAAGTGCTGCGAGGGGCATCCATTGTGGATGAGCACCGTGTTCTTATCGGCATGGTGATTGAAAGGGTTCAGTCCGCCAAGAGTGGACTCACTGAAGCCTGCAGTAGCCTGCTGACAGGTTTTGAGGTAAGTGACGCAAAGAGAGAAAATCCCAATATAGACAGTAGCCCTTGAGACACTGTCCGGTGTTCGGAAAGAAAAGCCGGACAGAGGATCAATCCTTTATTGTAGGAAACTAACTAAATTTTTATAGACTGAATATGCAAGCGTCGCTGCTGGCCGCGACCTCACATGCTGCCGAAGTCTCCGAACTTAAGCGGAGACTGGAGCAGGCCGAGGAGGAGCTCGGCCAGGTGAAAAGGCAGCTCCAGGAGAATCAAGGTATGTAATAACCCAGGAAATATTCGAAAAGAGTAAGATGATATATATTGACCGAAGTGTCATGATATGTATAGGAGCGACGATTGAGGTCGAGGCCCTGAAAAAGGCCCTAGGCGAAGCCGAGGGGAAGGCTGTCAAGGAGCAGGCCGCCCGTAAGAAGCTCAAGGCCCGGGTCAACGAGGTTCAACAAGAGCTCCAGGACACGGTGAGGAAGTGCGAGACCTTGGAGGGCGACGCGTCGGCTCAAGAGTCCGAACTCGCCAAGGCTCGTCAGAGCGCGGAGATGGCCCGGCATGAGGCCCAGGGCGCCCTCCAAGAGATCGAGGAGTCCAGGAAGATTGCGGTGGGTAAGGCATTTAGTATGTAAAGCAAGTATATGAGGAAGAAGTATCTCTTACTAACCCGGATTCGGAGTTCTCCAGGAGCCTACGCAGATCTACCGCGCAGTGTGTCCGACCCAGCGGAGTTCTTTCGAGCCGAGGAAGGGAGCTCCACGGAGAAATTGTTCTGGTTGCAATATCTTGCACCAGAACATGCGGTGCCCTTCGTCGATCAGCTAAAATAGCTGGTTGAGCTGCACAGGGTGGCCGAACTAGCCATGAAGGATTTAATAATCTGGTTGTGGCTAGTCGAAGCTATACCCAACAGTTACTTCGGCCTCGTGAAGCGGTTGGTGGATGTCTGCCCTCGGCTGGACGTCGTCAAGCGGTCCGTCTGCATCGAGGGTGCGCGTTTGGCATTCTCCTACGTCAAGGTCTGGTGGGCGAAGATGGAGGTTGTCAAGCTAGCGACCAAAGGGCTGCCTGAGGTCAAGGAGTACCGCACACCCGAGCGATATTTTGGCGACGTCATGGAGGCGCCCCGCATTGTTGCGGATCATTGTGCGAAAGACGTCATCTTTGAATGAGTGTATTCCAGTTGCCTCTACCTTGTATGATAAAACAAAGTGGGTTTGTAATATAATGCTTGTTATGTTTTTAATCTTACCTCCTGTGTGGCCGTGTTGTATTAAATCTGAGGGTTGGCCAGTCGTCGGCTTCTTCCCCCACGTAGGTAGTACGAAGGTGTTCGGGATGGAATCTAAACAATCTTGATCCAATTATATGGTCCTTAAAGGAGTTATTTAGCGCAACGAACCAGACAACCAGACTATTCGGCTATAACGCCCTCAGTTAGCCATAGGAGTTCGACAATAAAAACATGGACGCAGCCCCTAGTATTAGAAATAGAGTGCTATAAGCGTCTAATCGGGAAGTACCAATCCTTCGTGTAAAGCAGAAGAAATCTCCAACAATTTGCAACCTCCGAAGAGCTGACCTGCTCTCGCCGCATCATGACTGTCAGTTTTCGGCTTTCTCTACTGAGGTGCTCCTTTGTATAAACCAAGGCACAATCGTAGTATTTCTCCCTTTACTACCTTAGCCGATATAGCAGAATGTAAGGTAGCAAGCACAGGAGCCGGGCAACCCAACTATTGACCAAAGACATGATTCAGAGACAATGCATATAATGCTAAATTCGGGGTGCCAAACTATACTATAAAAAGTGTTCGGACTTTGTTGCCGTATTATGGGGCACTGGGGAGCCCCTGGAAAATATGAAACGTACCAAAGTGTACGGGTGCTACAAGATGAGTTATCGAAAGGAAAACAGAAAGAGAACAGAGGTAATATCTGGGGCCCTTAACTTGGGCCGCGAACTATTTCCATTATAACTGGATTAATGCGTCAAAGCGCATTGATACCAATAGTGTGATAAGCAACCGACTATTTAACATGCAACAATCAAAGGTGAGCTACGTGTCGGTCCTGACAACAGGTAGAGTGATCGTTAGTTTGACCTCTAGAACTTCCCCTGTACGTCTGTGCTTCCGGCCATCCTGGTATATTTATCCTTTTACAGGACCGATAATCAGGCCGTCCAAGAGGGCCTATGTAAATGAAACCTGGAAAAGGAAAAAGGAAATAGTCAAAGTATATGTGTGCCCGGGATCGGCCGAGCCGAACTATGGATCACAAGCTAGCTTTGCCTCCATCGATGCCCATGGAATTTTGAGTGCGTAATTATGTACGCGTGGTATGAATGCCACTGCTTGACCGAGGCTGGGACGGAGGCCAAATTGCTAATCGAGCTCTTGATGAGCCGAGCTGTCCTGTTGCAGCATAGTCTGGACCTTCTTAACGGTGTCCAGGGGCTCGGCAGCCGGATTACGGTTCTGCTTGAGAAGGCCGCTTTGTATTTCTGCTGCTAGGGTGGCGATGTGATCCTCTGTGCGGAGGGAGCATTCCATGTTTCCGTTGACCGTTGTGATGCCGTGTGGACCGGGCATCTTGAGCTTACGGTAAGCATAGTGCGGCACCGCGTTGAACCGAGCAAATATTGTCTGCCCGAGCAGTGCGTGATAACCGCTACGGAATGCGACGATGTCGAAGATTACCTCTTCGCTTCGGAAATTATCAGGGGATCCAAAGACAACCTCTAGTGTGATTGAGCCCGTACAGCGGGCCTCTACACCTGGTATGACTCCTTTAAAGGTAGTCCTTGTGGGCTTGATCCGTGATGGGTTAATGCCCATTTTGCGTACTGTATCCTGATAGAGCATATTGAGGTTGCTGCCACCATCCATGAGGACTCGCGTTAGGTGGAATCCATCAATGATTGGGTCCAGGACTAGTGCAACCGATCCACCATGCCGGATACTGGCCGGATGATCTTGACGATCAAAAGTGATCGGGCACGATGACCATGGGTTGAATTTTGGGGCGACTGGCTCTATCACATAAACGTCCCTTAGTGCGTGCTTCCGCTCCCTTTTGGGGATGTGTGTAGCATATATCATGTTCACCATTTTGACTTGAGGGGGTACTTCTTATGCCCCCCTTAATTCGGTTGCCGGGGCTCTTCGTCATCAGCCTCACTTTGTGATCCCTTTTCCATGTTCTCGGCATTTAACTTGCCAGCCTGTTTGAAAACCCAACAATCCCTGTTGGTATGATTGGCTGGTTTGTCTGGGGTACCATGTATCTGGCACGAACGATCGAGTATGCGGTCCAAGCTGGATGGTCCCTGTCGGTGTTTTGGGAACGGGGGTCCCCACACTTGCCTGCCTGCGGCCCATGGCGTGGCTAAGCAACAAGCCATACGGCCCATCTTCATTGACAAGGCATCCAAGACCCTTGCGAGGCGGACGACGCAATACCTCCTCTCGAGTGTCCTAGCTAGGCAGGCTCACGACGAGTGGAAATATCAAGGCGAGGCAAGCTTCATGAGGCTCTCGTGACGTGAGCCATGACGAACGGCGCCAGACGGGTGCCAGGCGGGCGCCAGTGCACGCAGCATCCCCATTTCCTCTTTGGTGCTAAGGAAGCAAGCGCAGGCGAAGAGCACCGAGGCACCAGGAAAAGGTTGCCATATTGGTGCAACAAGACCAAGACCAGGAGGACGACAAGGAAGAGGTCATCGTGGAGCCCAAGACGGCGTCACCACAGAGCTTTTCGCAGGCGAAGACCGCTTTTGTCAGGATAGCTTGTACTAGCTGTCCCCCTTCAAATTTGCCCGCCGTTGTTGGCTCCCTTCCCGCTCGATATTTGGGAAGAGGACCAGGGCCTATATAAGTAGAGCTAGCCACCACAGTAGAGGCATCTCATCTGAGCTTGATCCAATCCGATCGAGAGCCTAGCCTCAAGAACCCCTCAACCTCAGGAGGCTGTTCTTCCCTTGTATTGTTCATCATCAGCCCAAGAGGCAATCCACCACCACCACACTGGAGTAGGGTATTACACCACAAAAGTGGCCCGAACCAGTATAAACCCCGTGTCTCTTTCTGTGTTGTGAGCTCGTCGAGTTCGTCCGCGAGATCTTAGCAAGCTAGAGCGTAGATCGGTAGGAGGGAAAGACTTCGCGCGCACCCCAGTGCTCGAACCTTAAGGGTTTGCCGGAACCCCACATCCGACATTTGGCGTGCCAAGTAGGGGTGCGCCGGAGCTCCTCTCCACCAACCTGCGCCCAGTGCCGCCGCGCATCGCTCCCATGGCAGGAGTGCCGCCACCCGCTTTTGCGACCGACACCTGCAGCAGGGAGTCTGGGTACCGGGCCCTGGCCCCCTCTCTACGGCAGGTGCGATGGCCAACCAAGTTCAGGCTGGAGATGCCGCCGCATTACGACAGTGCGGCAGATCCGGCGCCGTTCCTGTTGGCATACGAGGAGGCCATCCTCGAAGCCGGAGGCGACGACAAGATCATGGCCAACTGGTTCCCCATGGCCCTCGCCGGCGAGCCGCGCGTCTGGCTGCTCAACCTCCCAGGATCTACGGTGGCGTCCTGGGAAGAACTCCGCAACCTCTTCACCGTGCGCTACGCAGTGCTGGCGCAGCACGCAGTCGCAACGCTGTTGGGTGGCTCCCAAGCGCCGCCTTCAGATCGCCACGTCAAGCCTTTCTTCCGTCAGATTGGAGCAGCCTCCAAGCGCCCGGGGGCTCCTCCGGGTTGGGCTTCACTGGAGGCCGACCTCACCTTCGACTCGGAAGACCACCCCGGCTCCACTGCCGGCTCTGGCATACTCCCAATGCTCTGCACACCTACCATCTGCAACGTGGTCGTCACCAAGACCCTCATCGATGGCGGTGCCGGCCTCAACTTGCTCTTCGTGGAAGCCTTCAGCATACTCCACGTGCCGCCCGAGTGGCTCAGCCTCAGCAAGCCTTTTTCGGGAGTGGGTGATGGAGCTGCCCATTCTCTAGGGCAGATCCGCCTCCCTGTCACCTTCGGCACACGCGACAACTACCGCATAGAGCTGGTGGACTTCGACATCGCCCGCATCGGTCTCCCATACAATGCCATACTCGGGTACCCGGCTCTTGCTCAGTTCATGGCGGCGACTCAGCCGGCCTACAACCTCATGAAGATGCCAGGAAGCAAGGGCGTCCTCACCATCAAGGGGGACACTAAAGAGGCAGTGACGACGCTCAGGCTCGCCTTCAAGGCCACGGCAGCAGCTGATATGTCTCCGTCGTATCTATAATTTTTTATTATTCCATGCCAATATTCTACAACTTCCATATACTTTTTGACAACTTTTTATACTATTTTTGGGACTAACATATTGATCCAGTGCCCAGTGCCAGTTCCTGTCTGTTGTATGTTTTTGGTTTCGCAGAATATCCATATCAAACGGAGTCCAAACGGGATAAAATGGACGGAGCTTATTTTTGGAATATTTGTAAAATCTGGGAGAAAGATCAACGCGAAACGGTGTCCGAGGTGGCCACGAGGCAGGGGCCCACGCCCATACCAGGAGGGCGCGCCCCCACCCTCGTGGGCCACTCGTAAGGCAGTTGATGCCCTTCTTCGGCCGCAAGAAAGCTAATTTTTGGAAAAAAATCACAGCGAAGGTTTCAGTCCAATCGGAGTTACGGATCTCCTGATATGAAAGAAACGGTGAAAGGGCAGTAGAACAGAACACAGAAACAGAGAGAAACAGAGAGATAGATCCAATCTCGGAGGGTCTCTCGCCCCTCCCACGCCATGGAGGCCAAGGACCAGAGGGGAAACCCTTCTCCCATCTAGGGAGGAGGTCAAGGAAGAACAAGACGAAGGGGCCCCTCTCCCCTTCTCTTCCGGTGGCGCCAGAATGCTGCCGTGGCCATCATCATCACCGCAATCTTCACCAACAACTTCACCGCCATCATCACCAAATCTTCCCCCCCTCTATGCAGCGGTGTAACCTCTCTCTTACCTGCTGTAATCTCTACTTAAACATGGTGCTCAACGCTATATATTATTTCCCAATGATGTATGGCTATCTTATGATGTTTGAGTAGATATGTTTTGTCCTATGGGTTATTTGATGATCAAGATTGGTTTGAGTTGCATGTTTTATTATTGGTGCTGTCCTATGGTGCTCTCCGTGTCGCGCAAGCGTGATGGATTCCCGCTGTAGGGTTTGCAATATGTTCATGATCTGCTTATGGTGGGTGGCGTGAGTGACAGAAGCACAGACCCGAGTAAGTAGGTTGTTTGCGTATGGGATAAAGAGGACTTGATACTTTAATGCTATGGTTTGGTTTTACCTTAATGAATCTTTAATAGTTGCGGATGGTTGCTAGAGTTCCAATCATAAGTGCATATGATCCAAGTAGAGAAAGTATGTTAGCTTATGCCTCTCCCTCATATAAAATTGCAATAATGATTACCAGTCTAGTTATCGATTGCCTAGGGACAAATAACTTTCTCATAACAAAAAGCTCTCTACTAAAACTAATTTAGTTGTGTATTTAACTAAAGAGCCCCTAGATTTTATTTACGCGCTCTTTATATTCTTGCAAATCTATCCAAAAACACCTACAAAGTACTTCTAGTTTCATACTTGTTCTAGGTAAAGCGAACGTCAAGCGTGCGTAGAGTTGTATCGGTGGTCGATAGAACTTGAGGGAATATTTTTTCTACCTTTAGCTCCTCGTTGGGTTCGACATTCTTACTTATTGAAAACTGTTGCGATCCCCTATACTTGTGGGTTATCAAGACCTTTTTCTGGCGCCGTTGCCGGGGAGAAATAGCGTGGGGTGGATATTCTCGTGTGTGCTTGTTTGCTTTATCACTAAGTAATTTTTATTTGCTGTTCTTAGTTGTTATCTATCTTTAGTTATGGATATGGAACACGAAATACCAAAAAATTTAGGTGTACTTTCTGCTCATGGAGATGGGGAACCTCCTAAAACCCTCGATGCTCAATATGTGCAAAATATTATGTACCACTTTGATAATCCTGAGAAAACCTCATTCAATTTGATAATGGGAGTAACGTTGGATCAACGATAATACTTTAGGGATTATCGCTTGGCACAAAAAGGGAAACTATTATGGGATCAAATTTATATATTGAAGTGGTATGCTCGGCAAGTATGCTTGAATTATGATTATAATTGTTGCTCTAGGATGAATGCTCCACACCTCCCCTTTATATGCAAATTTAATGATAATGAAACCTTGGCTTCTTATGCTAGAGGTATATATGATTACTATGATGTGGAACAAATAGAAGAATTTGTTGCTTTCAAGGGTGCTTATGAAATTGAATCTATGTTTGAAAAGTATGAAGCTTTTGATGATGATGTTTATAGGCCTGAAAATTTAGCTATCCTAACATATTGCTATGATAATTATGAATATAATGCCTATATTAATGCACTTATTAAGAAAGTCTCTGTCGTCCAAGAAGAGACTAATATTTTGCAGGAATCTATGGAAGAGGAAATTGATGAAACTGTGAGCTCATTGGATGAAAAGGATGAGGAGGAGAGCGAAGAACAAAAGGAGGAAGAGCGGATTAGCTACCCATGCCCACCTTCTAATGAGAGTAACTCTTCACCTCATACATTGTTTTCCCTTCATGCTTACCGAAGGATGAATGCTATGATAATTGCTATGATCCCGTTGATTCTTTTGAAATATCCCTTTTTGATGATGCTTGCTATGCTTGTGGCCAAGATGCCAATATGAATTATGCTTATGGAGATGAACTTGCTATAGTTCCTTATGTTAAACATGAAATTGTTGCTATTGCACCCACGCATGATAGTCCTATTATCTTTTTGAATTCTCCCGATTATACTATATCGGAGAAGTTTGCACTTATTAAATATTATATTGATGGGTTGCCTTTTACCGTTGCACATGATGATTTTGATGAATATAATATGCATGTACTTGCTGCTCCTACTTGCAATTATTATGAGAGAGGAACTATATCTCCACCTCTCTATGTTTCTAACGCTATAAAATTGAAGAAACTGTTTATACTATGCATTGGCCTTTACTTTGTGTGCATGAATTTTTCTTTTATCACATGCCGATGCATAGGAAGAGAGTTAGACTTCGTCATTACGTGATATATGTTGCTTTGTGCTCACTACTAAATACCAAATCATTGCTAATTAAAATTGGCTTTGATATACCTTGGGATCCGGGTGGATCCATTACTTGAGCACTATATGCCTAGCTTAATGGCTTTAAAGAAAGCGCTGCCAGGGAGACAACCCGGAAGTTTTAGAGAGTCATTTATTTCTGTTTATTGCTTTCATTTAGTTTTAAAAACAACAAAAATAAAGAGGGGAACCCACAACTTTTTCAAAAAGAAAAGCGAAAGTGAGAAAGACAAGCATTGTTGAGGTGGGAGCTAGCCTTGAACTTTGTTCATGCTCACGGAAACTTTGTGAATCTAGATTACTGAAACTTTTCAACAACAATAATTATCCCCTTGTACAATTCCATTTTAATATAAAAATAATGTGCCAAGGTTTGCCTTTAGCATGTTTACAATGCTTGTTGGTTTGTGCGGTGCAGGACAGAAAGTTTGGCTGTAGTGCATAATTTTTAATTTTCTACTGGAACTTCAAATGGTTCTGATTCTTTCTGCAATATCTTCATATACAAATTTTTTATTTTTCCTAATTTTGGAAGAATTTTTCACGTATCAGAAGTATGGTGAATGTTTAGATTATTACAGACTGTTCTGTTTTTGACAGATTCTGTTTTTGATGCATAGTTTGCTTGTTTTGATGAAACTATCAACTTATACCAGTGGATTAAGCCATGAAAAAGTTATATTAAAGTATACACAATGCAAAAACAAAATATGAATTGGTTTGCAACAGTACTTAGAGTAGTGATTTTCTTTATTATACTAACGGAACTTACCGAGTTTTCTGTTGAAGTTTTGTGTGGATGAAGTGTTCGATGATCGAGAAGATCTCGATGTGAGAACAAGGAAGAGAGGCAAGAGCTCAAGCTTGGGGATGCCTGAGGCACCCCAAGTAAATATTCAAGGAGACTCAAGCATCTAAGCTTCGGGATGCCCCGGAAGTCATCCCCTCTTTCTTCAACAAATGTCGGTATGCTTTCGGATTCGTTTCATTCATGTGATATGTGCAAATCTTGGAGCGTCTTTTGCATTCAGTTTTCACTTTTCTTTTATGCACCATGCTGGTATGAGATAGTCCTTGGTTGATTTATAGAATGATCTTTGCACTTCACTTATATTCTTTGAGTATGGCTTTATAGAATGCTTCATGTGCTTCACTTATATCATTTGAAGCTTCGATTGTCTGTTTCTCTTTACATAGACAACCGCCATTTGTAGAATGCTCTTCTGCTTCACTTATATTTGTTAGAGGGTGGGAATATCTTTTGTAGAAAGAATTAAACTCTCGTGCTTCACTTATATCTATTTAGAGAGATGACAGGAACTGGTCATTCACATGGTTAGTCATAAAATCCTACATAAAACTTGTAGATCACTGAATATGATATGTTTGATTCCTTGCAATAGTTTTGCGATATAAAGATGGTGATATTAGAGTCATGCTAGTTGGTAGTTGTGGATTGTAGAAATACTTGTGTTGAAGTTTGTGATTCCCGTAGCATGCACGTATGGTGAACCGTTATGTGATGAAGTCGGAGCATGATTTATTTATTGATTGTCTTCCTTATGAGGGGCGGTCGGGGACGAGCGATGGTCTTTTCCTACCAATCTATCCCCCTAGGAGCATGTGCGTAGTACTTTGTTTTGATGACTAATAGATTTTTGCAATAAGTATGTGAGTTCTTCATGACTAATGTTGAGTCCATGGATTATACACACTCTCACCCTTCCATCATTGCTAGCCTCTTCGGTACCGTGCATTGCCCTTTCTCACCTCGAGAGTTGGTGCAAACTTCGCCGGTGCATCCAAACCCTGTGATACGATACGCTCTATCACACATAAACCTTCTTATATGTTCCTCAAAACAGCCACCATACCTACCTATTATGGCATTTCCATAGCCATTCCGAGATATATTGCCATGCAACTTCCATCATCATCATATACATGACTTGAGCATTCATTGTCATATTGCTTTGCATGATCGTAAGATAGCTAGCATGATGTTTTCATGGCTTGTCCATTTTTTGATGTCATTGCTACGCTAGATCATTGCACATCCCGGTACACCGCTGGAGGCATTCATATAGATTCATATCTTTGTTCTAGATATCAAGTTGTAATATTGAGTTGTAAGTAAATAAAAGTGTGATGATCATCATTATTAGAGCATTGCCCCAGTGAGGAAAGGATGATGGAGACTATGATTCCCCCACAAGTCAGGATGAGACTCCGGACGCAAAAAAAATAAAATATATATATATATAAAGAGAGAAAGGCCAAAAAAAGAGAAGGCCCAAAAAAAGAAAAAAAGGGAAAACAAAAAAATGAGAGAAAAAGAGAGAAGGGGCAATGTTACTATCCTTTTACCACACTTGTGCTTCAAAGTAGCACCATGTTCTTCATATAGAGAGTCTCTTGAGTTATCACTTTCATATACTAGTGGGAATTTTCATTATAGAACTTGGCTTGTATATTCCAACGATGGGCTACCTCAAATGCCCGAGGTCTTCATGAGCAAGCACGTTGGATGCACACCCACTTAGTTTCCAGTTTGAGCTTTCATACACTTATAGCTCTTAGTGCATCTGTTGCATGGCAATCCCTACTCACTCACATTGATATCTATTGATGGGCATCTCCATAGCCCGTTGATACGCCTAGTCGATGTGAGACTTTCTCCTTTTTGTCTTCTCCACATAACCCCCATCATCATATTCTATTCCACCTATAGTGCTATGTCCATGGCTCACGCTCATGTATTGCATGAAAGTTGAAAAGGTTTGAGAACGTCAAAAGTATGAAACAATTGCATAGCTTGTCATCGGGGTTGTGCATGATGTGAATATTTTGTGTGGTGAAGATGGAGCATAGCCAGACTATATGATTTTGTAGGGATAACTTTCTTTGGCCATGTTATTTTGAAAAGACATGATTGCTTTATTAGTGGGCTTGAAGTATTATTGTTTTATGTCAAATGATAGACTATTTCTTTGAATCACTCGTGTCTTAATATTCATGCCATGATTAGATACATGATCAAGATTATGCTAGGTATCATTCCACATCAAAAATTATCTTTTTTATCATTTACCTACTCGAGGACGAGCAGGAATTAAGCTTGGGGATGCTGATACGTCTCCGTCGTATCTATAATTTTTGATTGTTCCATGCTAATATTCTACAACTTTCATATACTTTTTGGCAACTTTTTATACTATTTTTGGGACTAACATATTGACCCAGTACCCAGTGTTAGTTCCTGTCTGTTGCATGTTTTTGGTTTCGCAGAATCTCCATATCAAACGGAGTCCAAACGGTATAAAAACGGACGGAGCTTATTTTTGGAATATTTGGAAAATCTGGGAGAAAGATCAATGCGAAACGGTGTCCGAGGTGGCCACGAGGCAGGGGCCCACGCCCGTACCAGGAGGGCGCTCCCCCCACCCTCGTGGGCCACCCGTAAGGCGGTTGATGCCCTTCTTCGGCCGCAAAAAAGCTAATTTTTGGAAAAAGAATCACGGCGAAGGTTTCAGTCCAATCGGAGTTACGAATCTCCGGATATAAAAGAAACGGTGAAAGGGCAGCAGAACAGAACGCAGAAACAGAGAGAAATAGAGAGATAGATCCAATCTCGAAGGGGCTCTCGCCCCTCCCATGCCATGGAGGTCAAGGACCAGAGGGGAAACCCTTCTCCCATCAAGGGAGGAGGTCAAGGAAGAACAAGACGAAGGGGCCCCCTCTCCCCTTCTCTTCCGGTGGCGCCGGAACGCCGCCATGGCCATCATCATCACCGCAATCTTCACCAACAACTTCACCGCCATCATCACCAACTCTTCCCCCCTCTATGACACGGTGTAAACTCTCTCTTACCCGCTGTAATCTCTACTTAAACATGGTGCTCAACGCTATATATTATTTCCCAAAGATGTATGGCTATCTTATGATGTTTGAGTAGATCTGCTTTGTCCTATGGGTTATTTGATGATCAAGATTGGTCTGAGTTGCATGTTTTATTATTGGTGTTGTCCTATGGCGCTCTTTGTGTCGTGCAAGCATGAGGGATTCCCGCTGTAGGGTTTGCAATATGTTCATGATTTGCTTATGGTGGGTGGCGTGAGTGACAGAAGCACAGACCCGAGTAAGTAGGTTGTTTGCGTATGGGATAAAGAGGACTTGATACTTTAATGCTATGGTTGGGTTTTACCTTAATGAAACTTTAGTAGTTGCGGATGCTTGCTAGAGTTCCAATCATAAGTGCATATGATCCAAGTAGAGAAAGTATGTTAGCTTATGCCTCTCCCTCATATAAAATTGCAATAATGATTACCGGTCTAGTTATCGATTGCCTGGGGACAAATAACTTTCTCATAACAAAAAGCTCTCTACTAAAACTAATTTAGTTGTGTCTTTATCTAAACAGCCCCTAGCTTTTATTTGCGTGCTCTTTATATTCTTGCAGACCTACCTAAAAACACCTACAAAGTACTTCTAGTTTCATACTTGTTCTAGGTAAAGCGAACGTCAAGCGTGCGTAGAGTTGTATCGGTGGTCGATAGAACTTGAGGGAATATTTGTTCTACCTTTAGCTCCTCGTTGGGTTCGACATTCTTACTTATCAAAAACTATTGCGATCCCCTATACTTGTGGGTTATCAGCAGCACGGCCAGCCAGTGCCAGTATGCCCGAGGCCAAGGAGACCGCGCCCGCCAAGAAAAAGCCCGCCAAGAAAAAGCAGTTGTTTACCCAAGACAAGGCTGAGACCAAGAAGGTGCCGGTTGACGAGGACGGGTCTTCGGGAGCCACCTTCACCATAGGAACCAGCCTTGACCCGGGACAAGAGGAAGCTTTGGTGAGGTTTTTGCACGCAAACAAGGAGATATTCGCGTGGGAGCCCAATCAGCTGGTAGGGGTCCCGAGAGAGGTGATCCAGCATCATCTAAGGGTGTGCCCCAACATGCGCCCCGTGAAGCAGCGGGCAAGACGGCTGTCCACTGAGAAGCAGGCCTTCATCGTCCAAGAGACGCGCAAGCTGGAGGCGGCAGGCACCATCCATGAGGTTTGATACCCCGAATGGCTGGTGAACCCTGTTGTGGTACCGAAGAAAGGTGGGAAGGAGCGGATGTGCGTCGACTTCACCAACCTTAACAAAGCCTGCCCCCAAGATCCGTTCCCCCTTCCGTGCATTGATCAAATCGTCGACTCCACCGCCGAGTGCGACTTGTTGTGTTTCCTGGATGCGTTCTCTGGATACCATCAAATCAAGATGGCGGTGGAGGATGTGGAGAGGACGCCATTCCTGACATCGTGTGGGGTGTACTGCTACACCCGCATGCCCTTCGGCCTACGCAACGCGGGCGCAACCTTTCAGCGGCTGATGCACATCGTCTTGGGGCAGCAGCTCGGCAGGAACATAGAGGCTTACATTGATGACATAGTGGTCAAATCTCGCGAGGCGAAGACGTTGATTCAAGACTTGGAGGAGACCTTTGAGAGCTTGCGTCGGGTGAACATGAGGCTTAACCCGAAGAAGTGCGTGTTTGGCATCCCCTCCGGTAAGCTACTAGGGTTCCTCGTATCCCACCGAGGGATCGAGGCGAACCCGGAGAAGATCAAGGCCACTGAAGACATGAGACCACCACAGACCTTTAAGGAGATGCAGAAGCTGGCAGGACGGGTGACCGTGTTAGGGTGTTTCATCTCCAAGCTAGGCGAGCGCGCCTTGCCCTTCTTTAAGCTCATGAAGAAAAAGGGCCCTTTCAAGTGGACCTCGGAGGCAGACCGGGCCTTCCAAGACCTCAAGAAATACCTCACCAGCCCCCCGGTGATGGTGGCACCACGGCCCCTCGAGACTTTGGTACTTTACCTTGCTGCCACCCCGTACTCCGCCAGCGCGGCTCTGGTGGCGGTTCGGGAGGAGCGTCAAGACAAGGCTGCGTCGTGCCAAGCCAGAGCTGATGCAGCGCAGGGTGAGGAAGGTGCGGCAGATCCGTCAGCAGCGGGACACCAAGCTCGGCAGGGCAGCATCACAGATCGCTCCCGAGGACGGTCAGATCTTAGGAAACCCTCCACCTCAAGATAGGCCACAATCTCCACAAGGCCCGAGCCCAAACAGTGTGCCAGCCCTCGTCGAGCACCCGGTGTACTTTGTCAGCACCGTACTGCGGGACGCGAGGGCACGCTACCAAATGCCGCAAAAGCTCCTGCACGCCCTCTTGGTGGCCTCGCGCAAGTTGCGACACTACTTCCAGGGCCACCCCATCGAGGTCGTCTCATCTTACCCGTTGGAGAGGATACTCACCCGCGCAAAAGCGGGTCATGAGTGCCATAAGGGCTGCCATAGATTTCGGCTTTTCTTGGCCGAGGTGGCGGGCGAGCCATTCGTCGTGGATGCTATGTTTAAAGGCCGCTGGGGCTTTGGCATCCGGACAGTCAACGATTTGGTTCTTTTTAGTTAGGAACCTAGTCCAGAATTGTCTGGCTGATTCTCTAGGCTGTTGGACTATGTGACTTAAGTCGTCGGCGTCTAGTGGCCGGACATAAGTACCTTGGAAGTTGTCAAGAAAATCTTCTTCCAAGTCCTCCCAGCTACTGATGGAATTTTTAGGCAGGCTGTTTAGCCAGTGCCGAGCTAGCCCTTTGAGCTTTAGCGGGAGGTATTTGATAGCATGGAGGTCATCTCCGCGGGCCATGTGAATGTGGAGAATAAAATCCTCGATCCATACCGCAGGATCGGTTGTTCCGTCGTATGATTCAATATTCACGGGTTTGAACCCTTCGGGGAATTCGTGGTCCATTACTTCATCAGTGAAGTAAAGAGGGTGTGTGGCGCCTCTGTATCTGGCTGCATTGCTCCGTAGCTCCGATGGAGTTTGTCTACGGTTATCGGCTCAGGTGTGACTATGTTTGTCACGTCCGAATAGGTAGCCATCATCGCGTATCAAGGGTCGTCCTCGCGATCCATAAATTGATCGGGTATGTCCTGTTCTACTATCCAGGGTCTGCCAGAGGTCGTATGTATGGCCCCGAGCTGTTTTGTTTATATTTTTACGAGGCGATGGGCCAGGCTGTTGTTCGGCCTGAGTTGCCGCTTTATCCCGACCACGTGGTGGTCGGTCGGCCGCACTGTCCCGACCGCGTGGTGGTCGACCGGCTGCATTACATGAGGGAGGTATGGGCTCCGACGCCTCTTCATCGAACTAGGGTAGCAGCCTTTGCTTCGGGTAACTCTTGGCTGGGCGTCTGAGGCCGTATTCTTCGGCTCCCAGGACATCAGTCCATCTGTCAATGAGCAGATCTTGGTCAGCTTGAAGCTGTTGTTGTTTCATTTTCAGGCTCCTTGTAGTGGCTATTAGCTGGCGCTTGAAGCGCTCCTGCTCAAGAGATTCCTCCGGCACGATGAAATCTTTGTTGCCTAGGCTTTCCTCATCCTCAGAGAGAGGACGGTAGCTACCGTCCTCCGAGTCGTTGGGCCTGGCCTGTTCGTCGGGGCTAGCTTGCCCGTTTTCTTACTCCTCCTGTTCGGATGTTACCTGACCAAGGTCTTCATTGTTTTCGGCATCGTCCAGAGTATTATTTTCACCGGTGCCAGTATTGCTGTCTTTTGAACAACGTGACTTATTGCGGCGCCGAGGATGTCGGCGTTTTTGCTGTGTCTCAGGAGGTTTATTCTCGACTGGATTTTCTTTGTCATCGTTGTTGGTTGTTTTGGGTGTATCCACCATGTACACATCGTATGAAGAAGTGGCCGTCCAGCATCCAGTATATGGCGGATTTTGGTCTTGCTCTTCATCCGCATCGTCGTCCATACCGTTGATGTCTTCGGAGCCGTAATCAAGCATGTCGGTTAAGTCCTCAACCGTGGTTATGAAGTGGGTGGCGGGTGGGAAGTAAAATTCTCCATTGTCAGCCTCTAGTTCGTATCGAACATAGTTCGGCTGTGAGTCCCCCGCCAAGGACAAGTTCTTTAATGAGTTCAGCACATCGCCCAAGGGTGAGTGCTAGAAGATGTCTGCGGAGCTGAACTCGAAGATCGATAAGCGATCAAGTTCGGCATCCGCGGACTCACGTGGTTCGGAACTTATACCCGGAGAAGAGTCTGGAGTTCCGGTGACACGGGTATTGTGTGAGGTTAAGTCCATGTGTGGCTCCAACGCCAGGGAATCTGTGGCCTCCGTGGTGGGGTTGAGCCTCCAATCCTTGGATGCCGCAGTGTGTTCCGGATCTAAGGCCAGAGTGGCCAAAGAAGCTATCTCCTGGATGCGGTCTGACGACAGATTTAGGTCATGTTCATCAAGGTGACCAGGAGCGGTCGCCACGGTCTTGAATCCGGCAAAGATCAAATCTCCACGGATGTCCACAACATAATTCAGGCTCCCAAATATGACCTGATGGCTAGGGGCGTAGCTATCGATCTGCTCTAGGTGGCCAAACGAGTTGGCCTGCATCACGAAGCCGCCGAACATGAAGATCTGTCCGAGGAGGAAGGTTCCTCCTTGGACAGCGTCATTGTCGACGATTGAAGGGGTCATCGAACCTTGTGGGGACGGCACAGTGGAACTCTCAATGAAAGCACCTATGTCGGTGTCAAAATCGGCGAATCTCGGGTAGGGGGTCTCGAACTGTGCGTCTAAGGTCGATGGTAACAGGAGACGGGGGACATGATGTTTACCCAGGTTCGGGCCCTCTCTATGGAGGTAATACCCTACTTCCTGCTTGATTGATCTTGATGAATTTGAGTATTACAATAGTTGATCTACCATGAGATCGAGATGGCTAAACCCTAGAAGACTAGCCTGTAAGACTATGGTTATGAGTATCTATCCCTCCGGACTAAGTCCTCCGGTTTATATAGACACCGGGAGGATCTAGGGTTACACAAGGTCGCTTACAAACAAAGGAATCTACATATTCGACCGCCAAGCTTGCCTTCCATGCCAAGGAGAGTCCCATCCAGACCGGGTAAAGTCTTCGGTCTTCGTATCTTTACAGCCCATTAGTCCGGCCTATGGCTAACAGGCCGGACGCCCGAGGACCCCTTAGTTCAGGACTCCCTCCCCGATCAAGAGGGTACCGACAACTATGTTCTCTTTGGTGAATACACCTATGTTTGAATAGGAAGCCCCCAAGTGACCAAGATAAGCCCATAAGGTAGGATACTCATGTTTGAACCATGCATCATGGCAGCAAATTCCCTTTGGCAACCTTTTAGCTTTTCCTAAGAACTCAAACTTGCGAGAGATAAAATTCTTCTTGAGCCTGAATTTTTTAACCGGATTTGAGAGCTTTAGAGCTTTGTGTGAGACATATTTCCCTTGAACCGGAATCCTTCTTTTTAAGCTGGGAATTTTCGGACGGCCTTTTAACTTTTCACCAATATGGCGGTGGCCTCCGGGACCGGGTTATCTTCTCTCCAATGACCCGGGGTCTTGAATCTCACAATATTTGCTAAGTCATGTCATCGTAGCCCCCGAGCCTTAAGACGACTCGAGGAGTTGGCTTGAGTTTCCCCATATTTGACCGTGATATAAACCGGCATGAGTCATTCAACAGCCCAGTGATATAACTTATCCTGTAATGGAGAACTTGCAAGCGAGAGTAATTGCTCTTTTAAAGAAAGCAATATATAATATAAAAATATACTGGATGGATTTCACCTGATATGTCAAGCCAGAAATTATCCGCCGCGGAGTTGATGATCACTATGGTGAAGTTAAAACCAATCACAAGCGAGTCGGCCGCGGAAGTAGACAGATGAGTCGGTCGTGGCATTGTGAGCCGGTGCGGACTGGCGAGTCGGCCGCGTTGCGTTAATATAAACTAGGCCACGAAGACGGCGGCTCACACGGATGTCCGTCAAGCAGCATGGCAAAAACGAAACCCGGTGCACAATGTTGCTAGCACATTATAATGGTGGCACGAGCAATATATCCATGACACGATCATTGCTCTTGGAGTGAACAATCACCCTACATCAAAAACATCGCAAGCCAGACTAATTTTTCTTTGAAAAAGAGGAATATATGCTAATAAATTTAAACGGATAAATATCACCTTATTGTTCGGATGACGGATGATCCGTTCAACACAACAAAGGCGGCTCAGGCAGACCGATGACTCAATATGGCCCGGGCGGCTTAACACGGCAGAGGTGGCTCAACGCGGCCCCTGTGTCTCAACCCAGCAGCAAAACGGGGGCATCACCATGGCGATGGCTCATAAACTGTAGCGGCAGCACATTTTAGACAGCGGAGGCGGCGACTTGAACAGCTTGAAATGGACGCGAGTCGACCCGAGGGCAGGCGGCGGCTCATCGTGTGACGGCGGCTCTCCGGCGGCGGCTCAACATAGTGGAGCGACGCAGAGGCGCCCCGACGACTTGACGGAGACCAGCAAACTTCGCGAGCGGACTTGCACAGGGATGGGCCATAGGGTCAGGTTGAGATGAGGCGGCTCAGCGTCCAGCGGCTTACACTACAAAAAAAGACACATCCATGACATTTTGGGCCGAACGAAATTCTTTTCTGTCATACATATGACACTTCTATGACGATAATTGTGACAAAACCCGGTATCATCATAGATGTGGTTGGCTCCTACTTCCATGACAAAAAATCATGACAGAAAATGGGCTTTTCGTCCTGGGCGGGTCGGAGACGCAGCTGCATGACATTCTTTGGGCCGTCCATGATGGAAAAAACCATGGTAGAAGCAAGGGGGAGGAAAATTTCGGGGATTTCCCGGTTACGGTGGGAGGTCGGGGGCCGAGCGATGCGCGTTTCTCTTGTATATGTACGCGCGTGTGTGTGAGGCGTTGGCTCTAACTGAACCCGAGCGAGGCGTTGGGATCTAATTGAACTCGAGCGATTGCACTGCAGGCTATGCGTTACTGAACCCGAGCGATCGATCGATGGCTGTTAACTGAACCCAATCGAGCGATTCCTTCACTACTGCTGCTAACTGAAGCCGATCGATGGGATGAACAGTGAGCGTTGCGGTAGGGTATGGAAGAATAGTGAGCGGTGGCATTGCCTCTGGATGAACAGGACCCCGTGGTGTGGTGGAGGGTGGAGGGGTGCCCGTGGAGGGGTGGATGAACAGGACCCCGTGGTGTGGAGGGTAGGATGAACAATAGACGGTGGAGGGGTGCCCGTGGAGGGGTTGTTGAACAGGACCCTGTGGTGTGGAGGGCTGGATAAACAGTAGACGGTGGAGGGGTGGTTGAACAGTAGCCGGTGGAGTAGCGCACGGTGGAGGCTGGATGAACAGGAGCCCGTGGAGGCTGGAGGAGGTCGACGGTGAATGAACAGTAGCTCATGGAGGCTGGAGGGGGTCGACGGTGGAGATGAACAGTATCCCGTGGAGTCCCATTTTGCGGTATGCCACACCCCTCCCGATGAACAGGACCCCCGTTTCGACCGTAGCGCTCCAACACAAGTCCGTTTCCTCCGTTTTGCGGTACGCCACACCCCTCCCGATCAACAGGACCCCCGTTTCGATCGTAGGAGGTCCGTTTCCTCCGTTTTGCGGTATGCCAGACCCCTCCCGATGAACAGGATCCCGTTTTGAACGTGGCCGGTCGAACACAAGGCCGTTTCCTCCGTTCTGCGGTACGCCAGGCCTCGTTTCCATCGCCTGTTCCGTCCAAGCCCTCCCGATGAACACGACCACGCATTCTGTTGCCTCCCCATGAACATGACGCATTTCGTTGCCTCCCCGTGAACACGACGACGACGCTGTTTCTCCGTTCCAACCCAGCCATGTACATGAGCCCTCTCCATACGTATGCGCGAGTAGGCGTTCGAGACCCCGCCCGTATGTACACATACGTGGCCGTATTTTCTTTCTTGCACCCTGGCCGCTGTACGTACATGTACATGCTACGTGCACGCCTCTACTACGACACGTGCGCGCCTCTACATCGACCAGTATGTACGTACACGTTAGCGACCAGAATGACAACGCTACATTCGCTTCGACCAGGTGGGTCCCGACTATCAGGCACTTCCTTCCCTGCGAAGATGTAGCTGGTAGGTCCCAGCAGTCAGGGGGAAATGTTTTTTTCACGAAATACGGTGGCCCATCCAGTGGGTCCCCGCTGTCAGGTGGAGGAATAATTATTTTGCGCATAATAAGGAGGCACTTCCTTCCTGTGGCCGTGGACCCAGCTGTCAGCGTCTCCACGCACAGTACTCTTCCGATGGAAGTCGGTCGTTGACCACATTGACCACGCCGCGCCGAGAGCACCACGACGGCGGACGACGGCGAGGCCTAGGAAGGGGACGACGCGGAGCCGGGGAAGACGCGGCAGTGGAAGCCCGCGCGGAGAGGAGTACGAGGGTTCACTAGTTCGGCTGCGGTGTGAGGCTGCCGTCGCCACAGAGCCTGGCCAGCGGTGGGAATAGTAGGGGGCGGTGAGGCCTCCGCGGCAGCACAGCCGGCCACGGGAGGCAGGAGCATGCAGCACGACCAGCGCTGCTTTGGGCGGCTGGAGCAAGAAGACCAGAGGTTGAAGAAGCACTACGGCCGTTGGATGGACATCGTACGGTCACTGGAGCTAGAATCATTCATATTGACTAAGTTCACATAGCCCTTCGTCCCCATCAACTTAGTAGGCCCACAAGTCAGCCTCCCACCAAGGTGGGTCCCAGCTAGCCGGGGGAGTATTCATTTTTTTGTGCGTAACCAGGAGGCACTTCCGGTGGGTCCGAGCTGACAGCGGGGGGAACGTTTTTTCGCGAAATAAGGTGGCCCATCCGGTGGGTCCCTGCAGTCAGGTGGAAACGATATTTTTTGCAAAATACTGGTGGCCCGTCCGGTGGGTCCCCGCTGTCAGGTGGAGGAATAATTATTTTCCGCGTAATAAGGAGGCACTTCCTTGCGGCTGCCGTGGACCCAGCTGTCAGCCTCTCCACGTACAGTACTCTTCCGATGGAAGTCGGTCGTTGACCACATTGACCATGCCGCCCAGAGCACCACGGCGGTGGACGACGGCGAGGCATAGGAAGGGGACAACGCGGAGCCGGGGAAGACGCGGCAGTGGATGCGCACGCGGAGAGGAGTACGAGCGTTCACCGGTTCGGCTGCTGTGTGAGGCTGCCGTCGCTGCAGAATAACAGGGGGTGTGTGTGAGTACAGGGATGCCCTGGCCAGCGGTGGGAGTAGTAGGGGGCGCTGAGGCCTGCGCGGCAGCACAGCCGGCCACGGGAGGCGGGAGTAGGCAGTCCCGCTGGCGCTGCTTTGGCGGCTGGAGCAAGAAGATCAAAGATTGAAGAAACAGGACGGCTAGAATCATTTGTTGACGTATATAATAACTAAAAAATCTTGCATACGCGTCAACTAAACAGGCCTGCAAGTCATACCACTCCCTCTTTTTTTAATAATTTATACATAGCTCATGGCAACTTCTTATGCAACTTATTGCAGTTGTTTTTTTGGTTGGCCAGGGCCAATTTCGCATATTTCTGTGGGTTCCAAACTATTTTTAATACCGAAATGTCCAGCCAGATTAAAAGTACTTTGAAGATATATTTAAATTAGGTTAATGCCCAGTGAAATAGGAATCTGAAAATGTGATAAAATTCAGAAATTATAATGTGATTGCCAATTTGTCATCTATTTTTATATTTACAACCCATTTCATATTACTTTCAAGATTTGCAGGCGTCTTGAAAGAGTTGCAGCCCATCAGGGCGTAGAAAAATAAGTAGGTCTGGATTGGGTATTCTTCAGAAAAAATAAACTGGGCTCATTTTCACAAAGAAAAAATAGCTGGGCTGGTCACATGGTGAACATAAAATATAAGCCTGGGCTAGACGGGCCACAGCCCAGTTCAAACCCTGCTCCGTCTCAACAATACCAAACAAAAAAAATACTTCTCGAGTAGCTACGTCCCAGGTGTCAGCCGATCTTGTGCTGTTCTCTTGTCTATTGACTATATACGCTCACAATGTCGTGGGTTTTATTTTTCCATACTCTGACGTGGTGGGCCCCTACTGTCATCCTCTCCACGTACTTCTGCCGATTCCTGTTGTTTGTTGACCATGTTGACAACACGAGAGGGCAGCGTCGCGGCCAGCGCACCAAAGCGCGCAGTGGACGTCAGCGTTAACGATTTAGTAGACGGTGGGGCGGCGATGCGTGCGCTGAGGCGCAGCCAGCCGTGGGAGGCGGAAGCAGGCGGCCCCGCCGGCGCTGGTTTGGTTTTGGCGGCTGGAGGAAGACAGGACTGAAGAAACACGACAGACTATAAAAGCAGCAGGAGTACTTAACAACCTTAACTGAAACCAGCAGGGGAACTTAACAACCAAAGCTGAAAGCAGTATGAGTACTTATACAGGTTCAACCGTACAAAGCACGCCTCGAACAGTGCTGCTTTGCGTACAGTTAACCAATGGTGAGGCCGCCAAGCCCTAGGACAAGGCCCAGGCGCCACCCCGCGCATCCACAACCTTCTGAAAGCGGCTTCATCTCGCAATGTGGTCAATAAACAGGATATTCGCTTTAGAACCATGGAAAAGCATGAACATAATCTTCTGTCCTAGTCTCCAAGATGGACGGGCCTTCATTATTTGAGACCACCCATGAATAAGTATCTTTTCACCTCCAAGGGGAATTGAGTAGGTCGACATAAACATCATGTTGTGACCAAGCGCAAGTCTGACCCGACCATGGTCAGGCATCTGTATAGGAACAATAGAACTCGGCAGTTCCTGTTTCAAGAAGATCACAGCTGTAAAACTGTGTATAAGCAATAGTTTATGAACAACATATATAACAGAAAACAACTCATACCATAAGTTTCTCGACACAGTTGGACCTGTTCAACGAGGGCAGCACTGGCACACATATCCCACGTGGCCTTCCACCATTGAAACGCCCCACAAGGACCTCAAGACGATCAATAGAGTGTAGGAACTTGTGGATGTCGATCCAGTCAACTTCAGTGCCATTAGTAATAGCCGAGTTATTACAGAGTAACAAACGAGCAGACTGCTTAACTCTGAAAAAACCTACACGTTCCACCAATTATAAGAAAATATTAGTTAGAAGTAGCATCTTCATGAGAGATTCGTTGCTACTTCTAAAGTTAAATTGTGATTAGTTAGACATAATAGGTGGATTAAGAAGTAATCGAGGCAACAAGCAAGAACCAGATACAAAACTAACATGGACGAACAATTGGAATGACGTCGGGGTGGAAGATCGGAGTGAAGATGAGACTAGGTTCTGCTATTTCCATCAACATTTGTGTGCCAACTTTCAGTCCGTAACACTTGAGGAAGTTTATCCAAGTTCAGCCATAAAAAAGCAGCGATCTCCTTGGTTCATGAACCCAACTCGGAACTTATATCCATGGCTTGTCTTCACTATGACCATTAAACTAGTGTATTCAGTTATGGCAAGGACGAGCATCTTGAGTACATGTGTTCTGGCAGAGCAAATAATACACTGCAGGAAAAATAATATGAGAACACAGTATGTTCAAAAAAACCCCACCCTCCCGGATAGAAAAGAGGATTCTAGGAACATACTGTGCGCGTTTGAAAATGTTGTGTTAGGATGAGAAGGAACAAGTGTGGCGTCTCGCCGAAGGCGCAGAAACCTGTAGGGTACTCGCACTTTGGGCACTGCAAATGAAACACACTAGATTCAGTAGGAAGAAAAATGCATCAACGGCGGCTACCTGCGACCAAGGGACTTGGGTTTATCGGGGATGGATGAAGAATTCGTACCTGGTTCTCCATGAGAAAACCCTATGCAATCACCGAGAGGGGGTTTTCTCTAAACAAGCAGACGAGGGAGAAGGGGATTCAGGCCCAGTGAAATATTGTCGCTTCGTCCGTCCAGCTTACTGCTAAAGCTGGAAAGGGGGGTTGTGATTTGACGGCTCATTGGGCATTACTGCGGCGCTACGACCGGGGTGTGTCTACCATGAAGTTGTGCACTCTAATTTGTGCATATGGCACGTGGACCCCATTGCCGGTTGCCCCACATATCAGCGAAAGGAAGTAGAAAGACAGGAGTAACTAGTTACACATAAATATATTTTTTGACAGAGAGATACTCCCTCCGTAAAGAAATATACAAATCTTTTATATCACAGGCTCACCTTGCCGACAAATATACTCCCTCTGCAACGCACGAGCATTATGGGGGTTCAGCTGATAATATAATACTCAGATAGGCTCACGGTTCTGGACTTTGGGCCACAGGCCGACCCTGCATGTTTGGGGGCCCATGTGTTCTACCTCAGCACTTTTCATATTGTAAGCGATCGGTACGGCGCTGGTTTTAGATGCTATTGCAAGGCGAATACACAAAATTGAATAAAGCACGGCAGCTGTTGGAATGAAATCGAACGACAGTTCCTAACCAGTAATTAGACAATTCTATCAACGATATACCATGTGATAAATAATACGGTCGTACTACTTATACACACAGGACACTTGTTTCACCATGCCAGACTATTACATCAAAATCTCTTGGAGTATAGATCAGTTTGGCAGTTGCGTGCTGCTACTGAAGAATTTCAAAGTTGATTTGGACCAGCTCTCTTGTCGAGAAAGTTTGATTTTGACATCATCCCCTACCGCAAGATATGATTTAGATGTGAACCTTGACCATCCTTTAGCATCAATCATCATGCGACCATCCTTTGTACTTACGGTATATTGAGCAGGTTCATTCACACCAAGGCTGCGCATGGTAAGAGAAACTTGGCGGCGGTCGCCTGGATTGTTGAATGACTCCCTCGTTGCTCTAGAAATTCTCTGTTTGCAAACAAGAAGACATACCCAAACAGTTAGATCAACACAGTGAATCATGTGAAACAACATGGAAAGAAAAAAGAACGAAGCACTTGGGCGGCCAATGCTTACCAAGAAGGTGGACATGTCGGTTTTTGTAAGGACTTTGGTATATGAAGTGTGAACTGCAGCCCAGTCTGTTGCCGGTGCAACTGCACGGGCCGGAGAAGATGCAAGTGCAAGTGTTGGTGCAGGTGTCGAAGCCGCTGCTGCTGCCGGAGATGGTGCTCCTTGTAGAGCTGGTGCCAGTGTCAGAGCAGGTGCCGGTGTCGATGCCCGATCCTTCGGTAGATCAGATTGATCCGCTGACGCGGTCAGTGCCCAATCCTCAGCTAGATCAGACTGAGATGCTGCCGCTGTCAGTGCTAGAGCAACTGCCGGTGCTCGATCTGTGCGAGACAACGGCGATCGTGTCTGGTCTTCTATGATCAACTTTCTAACTTGACTAGGATCCGTGACCATGATCCAGTCTTTTTCTTCATTTCTTTTAAATGCGAGAAGGACTAATTGTGGCATTTTTGTTAAACCCAACTGCAGTTCATCATAGGGATTCAGCATGTACTCAGACAACAGACTGATCCAATTTTTCCAGTAATATAAGTGCTGGGCGGTGCCTTTGTTACTGACACGACATAAGAAGTAAAACCTGCAAAAATAGCCATCGTAGAGCAAACCAAACGGTTTATTCTGTGATGAATGTCACATGGCAAAACCTGCATCATAAAATTGCAGGAAAAGAAAGAAAACATGGCATTAAATCAATAAGATTTAGACAGTAAATCAATAAGATTTACTTGATGTGACACGAGTGAATCCTTACCAGGAAATCACTATGTTGAAGTACTAAACAGAAGATTGATCGTCCAACTACGCGTGGCATGCAGGGGCCCCGCCTACTCCCACAAGCAGGACAGTCCAAAGGTCGTGACAAATCGTATGGACCGAACATCCATGGGACTGGAAATCCTGGTGGGTGCGATAAACCCTGCAATGCATACAGATATTGGAGTGTAACCATAATTGATAGACCGTCCTCACAAAAAATATGATATGGATACTTCAAAATATACAGACTGAATTGAGTGGACAGACATTAACATAGACCATTCTCAGGACTGGCCACACACCAAAAGCGGCAGTACTAATAAACAATACAGGGTTCACAAACACAAATGAAGTATTGAACAATAGTACTTACTACAGACAAGCAAAGTTGCACTAACTAAACTTTGCAGACTATTTCTTGCCACCGACCTACGGGATGAACCCCGCATAACTGACTAGGCCATGGACTTCGTGTGAGATGTCTACATGCACCATCACCATCTTGTCAACCTTGGAGAACCTAAAAGAGAGGTCTTTCCACTCATAAACATGATGATGAATACAGGCCGCATCGGATTTGTTGGGAAGCTTTACAAGAACAACACCCTTCATAATCGAAGGCACAGCCAGGAAATTGTTGTGGTCAAGTACAGCCTCGAGAACACGCCTGACAACAATGCTACAGGAAAACACTAGTTCAGGACACGTGGCGACAAGGACACAGCAGCTGGATAGTTCAGCAGTAGAACTCATCATCAGGTCTTCCAGTTCACACGGCATGACTTTGAGAACTTCATCTCCACCGCGGACCTGGTTCTAATTCAAACAGAAACCATATTTTATTACTACCTCCGTTCAGAAATATAAGATGATTTTCGATATTATACTCCATATATGACTACATATACGCACAGAAATGAGTGAACAAAGACACTAGAACATGTCTTCAAAGGCATGAGAGCAGAGGGATTACATGCAATATCCATAACACAAGTTACTGAGGCAAATATACCCTCTTAAAAGGTAGCATTGATGTTCATAAAGTACTCCCTCCGTCCCAAAATTCTTGTCTTAGATTTGTCTAGATACGGATGTATCAAGTCACATTTTAGTATTAGATACATTTGTACCTAGACAAATCTAAGACAAGAAATTTGGGAAAGAGGGAGTAGTTGAAAGTAATCTATAAGAAATCAGTGTCGACCTCTCACATGTTTTGGTCAAAAGAGGAATTTAGAACCGTCATTTGGCACACAAGAATCACATGCAAGATCACCCAGAAAGTTGTACTACTAGTACTAGTACTGCGTGTTAGATGAAAAACATGATCAAGATCAAGAAAAAGATCGTCAAGAAGAGATATTACCTGGACTTGCTTAATGATGGATCCCAGAGAGGGGGGCTTGGACAGGGCGATGGCTTTGAGCTTGTCTGTGGTAGTCTCGGCGGGGTGCTTGCGCTTCTTCGTACCATGAGCCTCGACGGTTTTGGCCGGAGCCATAGATATCACTTCGGCCAGTGCTCCAGCATCCATCAAGAAACTGTCAAATAGAAATAAAAGAAGAAAAGAGAGGGAGTTATAGGATCAGTCTCGGGGTTGCAAGACCGGGCCTTGGCCAGAATCAACACCATTGATGCGCTCACCTTTCCTTCTTTGGGAGAGAAGAACAATGGAAGAAGCAGGTCGGGGTTTTCTTGAAGAAATGAGGAACAAGATGAGGCATAAGCGAGGGTTGGGTAGAGAGGAAGCAAAGAGAGAAGAGTGAAATGATGGTTGCTTCGTCCGTCCAACTTACTGCTGGAAAGGAGGGGGTTTTGTGATTTGACGGCTCATTGGGCATTATTGCGGCGCTTCGATCGGGGTAGTCTACCGTCACTCTACTACGGAGTAATTTAGTGCATGGCTGGTGGACCCCGATGCTGGCTATCCCACACGTCGGCGAAAGTGAGTAATTTAGTGCATGGCTGGAGGAGGATCCACACGGTAGAGCGTGTCCACTGTTTTTCAGAAGAAAAAAATGATTACAGCAAGCGTTTCCACTCTTACAACGGAGGAGTGCGAAACACGGCAGCCACTTGAACATACACAGTGCTCCTACTACTAGGCATGTGCAGTGGTTCATACGTCAGTACTACACAATCTTGTTGCTAGTGTAGCAGGATATGACGATAACAAATGATGTTGTGTGCATGTCAACTACTCCTATATGTAACATAGTACCGCTTTTTCGACTGTCCGGTCGAGAATGAACGGTGAGATCAATGTTAACAGAACTAGGTCCATAGCGCACGGAGAGTACGGTGCTATACTACTCCATGAAACATGAACCATATGAAGCACGAATAGTGTTAGGCAGGGTGTATGAAGGGTGCACGGGATGGGAGCAAAAGTTCCCTTCTCGACCCACTTTTGGGTGTTTGGCAGAGTGCATGAAGGGTGCATGAGTCGACACTAGTAGGTTGACAAAAATACACGAAGAGGAAACAACTATATTGAGATGAGAATGCAACCAAACACAACCACACGCTTTGTGCTACAGTGACTGATCTGCACCGTCTGAGTTTGATCGAACGGTCATGTTGCGCCGAGACATGGACATGCCCATGCAGAGGGCGCCTAAACACCACCGAAGTCCCCCTGCTTCTCGAGGCGCACGACGTTGGTGATGCAGGGTGCAACCGCCCGTAGAGCCCGATCCCGGTCGGCAGGAGCCAGCTCGTCAAAGACGGCGTCCAATGGCATGAATGGATTCCGGTGACGGAGCCCTGAAAGCATTCGCCCAGCGACGGCGACGGCAGCCCGTAACCCCTTCTTATCCAGCTCAGCCCCCACCATCGCGCGGAGATGGCTCAGCTCCTCGGAGATATAGGTGAAGAAGGAGGCCAGGTCAGGAAGCCGCAGCTCGTTGAAGTCGACCGGGTTTAGCCCGATGGCCGGTATCGTCGCGCTGGCACGACGGTAGGCATCGTGCAGCTGCAACACGTGCGTGGCAACTTGGTTCACCAAGTGGCTGAGGCGATCCTGGACCTCGTCACGATCGGCCCGCTCGCGCTCCAGCCGGCTCCACTGACGGTCTATCGTATCTCCCACTTTCTGCAGCAATGCCGCCGACGCCTCGAGCATCTTTGTGGTGGACGCCTGCCGCTTTTTGAAGCTCCGTGAACTCCCGCACATAACGGAGGAGCATGGCACTCCTCTCCTCCTTGAGCTCACGGAGCTCCACGTCCTTGGCCCTGAGCTCCGCATCCTTGGCATGGAGCTCCTGTGTCAGGTGCCTCACCTCGGACTCCGTGATTTGCTGCGCCGCCATGGCACCAGGTGGAAGCAATGGGGAGAGGAAGCAAAGGGGGCGAAACGGCTGAAAGGCAATGCAATCTACGGGAAGGCGGAGGGAGTGGGGAATCTTTTGGTTTTCACCACGGTAAAACACCAGTCGACGACTTCTCACATCAGGGAGCAGTGGGTTTTTACAGGCGGAGTCATCGTGACTAATTACTGCCGCGCCTGCTCCCGTCAATCAAAAAATTAAAAATTCTGTCGCGCCTGCTCCCGTTAATCAAAAAGTTAAAAATCCTGCCACACCCAAACACCAGAGCAACGCCGCGGTGGATATTTAAATTTACCTGCCGGCAAGTAGATAAAAAAAGGGGTGAAAAAACAAATGTGGCGGCGGCCTAGCTAATCGGTCGAACTAGCCCAACTAGCTAGCCACCGTGCTTCACTGATGTACTCGGCGGGAAAGGTGGTCTTTTGTGATTTGATGACTCATTTACTTGCTTCGGCGCTACGACCAAGGAGGACCCAGAAAACGCGTGGTAGGGCGTCCCACGTCAGGAAGAATATATGCGTGCACCACCCGAGAGGACCCCGAAACCGCGCGGTAGGGTGTGCCACGTCTCGGCACGGAGAAAAAATGTGTGTGTAAAAATATACTATATCAGACGTAGTACCTATGGTTCGACCTCGGGACCCAGCCAGTCGGTCAAAAACACCCCACTAGCCAGACAGCTTCATCATGCAAACGTGGCACGGAGGATAGATGTGGATAGCTCCGTCTCGACTAGCCACAACGTCTCTTGTTCTAGGCGATTCTTCTATTTTCCAAGCTTTTTTTAGTTGTAATAACACCACGGCAAGCTAGCGCCGTTCTTCGTGTGTGCCCGTGCAAAGGTTAGACGACGGAGAGAAGAGAGATTGAGATCACAGACCTGGGACCCACCAGTAAGTGAGACAACGGTCATGCACGTGTTGACGAGGCACTCCCTCTACTCTACTCAACGCAAATACTGTATAAATAAAATCAAGTTATGGGACAAAGCCAACAACCGTTTGTTTTTTCAGGCTATCGACTTACGCTTTGTAGTCCAGGTTGCCAGTTCGAATCTCGTCTTTCAGATTTGTTAGTTTTAGGTCCAAATTTGATTAATGACAAGTGGGACCCCCATGTGTTCTTCCGATATTTCAGTGTAGGATGGTTTTTTTTAACAAACACTTTGCGCGGTTAGACAAGTAACGACACGAGTTACACGTATTTTGGAAGTTTACGAACAAAATGACAGTGGCATAGAATATCACATCCACCCCACAGCTTAGATACTATGGTGACACGAGTTTTTACACCATTGGAAGCGAGATCCAATGGCTTGGGAGTAGTCTGTGTAATTATGCGCAATTTCCAAACTCTCCAAAGGTTTTTTTTGCAAATAAAACATTCAGGCCTCGTGTGTGCCACTGCATCTTCGATCCAACGGCTCCCTGGTGCTCATATTAGGTGCTCCCCGTAGCTTAATTACCAGCTACGGTGATATGAGCATCTAGGTCGTATGATCAGTGATCAGATGGCACATGCATAGTACTTGTACTTTCTACGCATTTCCCAAACTCTATCAGCCGTATATTGCAAAACCATTCAAACCTCCTATTATGGGCCGTTAGATCTCAGTGAACTCGTATCACCATAGAATCTACGGTGCGGGAGCACCTCATTCTCTCCCGTGCGAGAAAACATAAGGTGCTATCATAGCTTGGATGCACTATACTTATTGGATTGTTGTTGTGTTCGTGCGTGTGTGTCTCTGTGTGTGTGTGTGTGGTCATATGCTTGATACATACAAACTTTTCTCACCTCCATATTGTTCATCTTTTAAATTTGAATTTGCATTGGAAAACTTACTAGGGATACCATGAAATGTGTAATCCACGTTGAGATCACTACATCACAAACTCACTCTAATTCAACAACTCGTCATAAATCAATTACCACATTGAGATTAGTATTTGCAAGGAAAATACGGGTATTGTGATACACATAGATTCGTTCGGCAATTTAAAAGGTTCCTTTCGTATTCTCGAATGGTAGGACCCAACGGCGTACCAGCCAGACCTTGGCTCGTGTTGATCCTAAAAAACCGGGCTCGTGTCCTTCGGTGGCATGCGTGGTACGCACATTAGGCAACCCCAACCAGTTGAGCCTCAGCGTTTCAAGTCGAAATATCTGGCGGCCAGAATTCCAGCCCTAGGAAATTCCCCTCATGTCCCTGGTCCATAATGACTACCAATGAACAACGGAGGGATGCTTTAGTAACTAGACAACGTTACCTACCGTGCCGAGCACGACTCAATTCCCTCGGTCGCCGCTCGTCAAGGTCACCCGTCAACTTACTACTACACCAGGATTATCCTTTGACTCTGCATATATAACTTGTCTGAAGTCTAACTAAGGAAAATGTTTGACCAAATCCTTTCTTAAGAAATACAACAGGACAGATGTACGGCTTGAAAATTTATTGCATGATGCAGGTTATGATATTGTCTCGAATCCTGGATCTTAAATTTCAGAAAATCCAAAAGTGAGCATAAATTCTTGGAACTAAGCATGGTCACATGATATGGCACAAATATCACTTCGTAAGTTTTTTCTTCAATTTGAGACAAGCTGCTTATGACAAGTTGCACAAATGAAGAGCCAAGGTATTTTGGAACAAAGACTTGTCACGTTAAGGCAAACACTTTCACTATTGAAACTGTGGGCGTTTACGTGCCGCCATGAGTCCCCGCTTCTCATCGGCAGGTGCCGTCCGAGCAAGCGTGTGAGTCAACGGGAGGCGTGCGAGCAGACCGCTGCGCCGGCTGTCAGGGAGGCGTGCCAGCAGACCGCTGTGCAGGCTCACTGGGAGGCGAGCCCTTTGACCAGGCTCCGCCGCCCACCGTCGTCCCAACTGCTCCCACTTTTAATGTTGTTGGTGCCGCAGTTTAAAATCAACCCCGCACTACCCGGTATCGCTACAATCCTCTCTCTTCCTCTCCGATTCTCCTGTCGTCTACCTCCAACTAGCCTGACCTAAACGGACGCCATGCCGCATCACGATGGTCTGCCCTTAGTGTTCCAGTTTCCTGAGGAAGACACCCAGCCGGAGTCTCAAGAACACAAGGCGCTTTGGGACGAGCTTGAACTGGCCTTGCGGGAAGACGCCGCGCCTATCCCCACTCCCGTTCCGGCTCCCGTCGCCCCGACTGCGCCAGCGCCCATCCCGTGGCATTGATGGGCTGGGAGCCGCACATTGTCGCCGAGCTTGATCCCACAGGGTTCCACGAGGTCCCCGCCGACTTTCACGCGCCCGTGCACCTACCAGCGCATGCGCCTGCGCGTGCACTAACGTGCACGCCCGTGCCGGTGCCCGTGCACACGAATGTCTCCGCCGCGCCGTTGACAGCGCTTGTCGCCGGGCGGGTGCCAGTGCCCCCCTCAGCGGCATGGATGGCCGCCGTCGACCGCTTCCTTGCACCAACGCCAGTCACCTCCTCCCGCCAGTCGACTCGCTCCGAAGTCCAAAACATTTTGGCCTTCCTTGAAGCTAGGCCAACGTCCAGGAGTACGCCAACAACGGCGCAAGACACCGCCGTCGCCGTCGGTCAGTGGCCCGATGACACACAGAGCACGGCAGAGGAGACGCTTCCCACCGCGAGACGCCCCCGCCGCCGCCGCGTAATCTAAATTTGCCATGAAAAACGTTCGGATTGCCATGCTTAAAATCTGAACATTTATCATTTCCGTTTATTTTATATCGATGGTCGTATAATTTAAGGTCGGAGTCAGACTGAACGAAATGTATGGTTTGATCGATTGAATGTTCTGCTAGAGCCGTATCAAATTAAATATAAAACGTCATCAAGCCACATGTATTCCTTGTCATCCAACGACCTAGACTGCTTCAATGTCGAGCGCTCAACACGTTTAACGTGCAGTTAATTTCATTCCAAAAATAGTGCTAATCACATGACAACACGCAAATAATATCCTAGTAGTTAATATCCGCATGCACTTAATATACTTCCAAATTAACGTGCATTGCACGTACACACTGACTAGTGCTTCTAGTACATGAAATGGTGCCGTGACTTGTGAACGCGTCCAGATATGGTCAACGCCAACATCGCCCGCGAGTTCTTCCTGTTTGCCCGTGCGTCTAAACGCAGAAGGGGAGGAGAGAGAGAGAGCACACATGGAACCCGCCAGTAAGTGAAGGCGAATAGTACTAAAAATAATATTACATGTTATCAATTAATTAGGCTGTGGTAATATAAAAACATTATGTGAACAAAGGGGGTACAACAAACATTGCTATTCTACGTATGTTGCCTACTCTTGACGTGCGGCTTGAAGGCCCGGTCGCATGTTCGATCCTCGTCCTTTATTTTTTAATTTGTATATGGGTCCAAATTTGTTTCATGACATGTGGGCCCCTCGGTATGTAGTTTGTACCACTTTAATTTGTGGGTTGAAATTTGTTCCATTCCAAGTGTACTATCGGTGTGTAGTTTTGTAGCTTATTTAGAATAATTAAAGAGAACAACATATTTTTTTCAATAATACCATGGTGCGACGTTGAAAGCGAGAAAGGACGTGCGAGAGAGCAATGACCGAGCCAGAGGGAAATCAACTCGGGCAGTTGCGTGGGTTGCAACGGTGTTTGGAGTAGTTGTGGGCCGAATGCTACGAAAATATAATCTAAACCGACCGGAATAAATGCCTGCCCAAATTAATCCAAGGTTGGAGTGCCCCTCGCAATGTAAATAGCTCCGGCTTTGCGAGGGATGGAGAGGTAGTAGCTTCAACGCATGGAAGATACGGTGTGAGAAAGCAAGGTCAATCGAGAGACATATAGATAGAGAGACAAAGTGAGTGTGGTCCGACATTCATTGAACAAATATATATGCTCTGGAGAGATATTGTCCGACTGAGCTTTTTGGCAAGGGTGAGGGTTATAATATAGAGCTTGAGAGATGATCCAGTCACAGACGTGTAGATATATTTTGTGCGTGGGAGGAAGCAAGGTCAAACGATCACATAGGGTCATCGTGCGATCGAAAGAGTCAGACGGGTTGGAGAGAGTGACCTAGATAGATGATGTGCGTGAGAGAGTATACAATGTGAATAGGTCGAATTGGGCTCAAACATGGTGATATATCGTTTTTGTCCGAGAAAGAGCGAGGTCAATCGAGACATACGGAGAGAGAGAGAGAGATTGAGTGAGCGTGGCCCACCATGAGGTCGAAAGAGTGGTGGCGGCTTTGATGGACTGACCTAGATAGACAATCTACGTGAGAGTGTATAGAGTGTGTCGATCGAGGCCCGAACAGGAAGATATATCATTTGTGTGTGAAAGAAAACGAGGTTAAACGAGACTCAGATAAAGAGAGCGAGATTGAGCGAGTGTGGCCCGCTGTGCGGAAGAAAGAGCGAGACAGTCTCGAGGGAGTGACCTAGATATACAACGTGCGTGCGTGCGCATGCACGAGAGGTTGGGGGGCTAGATAGGCAATGCATGTATTTAGCGCGAGAGGGTGAGAGGGATAGGGGGAGAGAGAGAGCTCGGCATGGGGTGCAATGGCGGGTGTGTGAGGTAAATACATTTGGTAACAGAGTGGAAAAAGGGGTTGTGTAGTTGAGAGACTTAGAGATCGAAACATGGAGAGAAAGGATGAACGTGTGTTGGAAACCGATAGCTTCCTAAGGTGGTTAGGAGAGGAAGATTGACCGATACAGGAAGTATGTAGCATTTGTGCGGGGGGGGGGGGGGGCTAAAAACAACATTTGAATGTACATAGTACGAGACTTAATATCGATGTTTCAATTCGGTGTACATTGTAAGATTTGAACCGAGGACCAGGCATACGGCTAATTATTTCGAATTCGAGCCATACTAAGTTTCGAAAAGTTGACATTGACTCAGTTTGTTGTGCTATTTTGTAGGTCATATGTTTGAATCCATCCAAAAGTTTTCTCACTACCATGGTGTTCATCATATACATATGAATTTGTATTAAAAAAGTAGCGTGGATACAGTGAAATGTGAAATCCACGTTAGAATTGGAGATCGCTACGTGACACACACTCTAATTCAAATAACTAACTACGTGACACACACTCAATTCAAATAACTAATTATGTGACACACAGTCTAATCCACGTTAGCGTGGGTACCGTTTCAATTTTTTTCAAATAACTCCTCATTAATTAATTTATAGTACTCCCTCTGTTCACTTTTCTAAGACCTTGAAGACATTTCAGACAATGTGCAAAACAGTTCATTTTAAGTTGTCTGAAACGACTTACAAAAGTGCACGAATGGAGTATCTCATTTCGAATGACTAATTATTGCAAGGAAAACACGGGAATGGTAATACATACAGATTCGTTTGCAAATGAAAGAAGATTCGTTTGCATTCTCAAATGTAGGCGCACCAGGCAAACCAGGGTCGTGTCGGGGTGGACGCTGCTTCGGTGCCTTAAAGGCAACTTCCTTTGGGTTACTGACATGTGGGCCAGCCACCTATTGGGTCCATATGTCATGGACACAAAGGCAGGTGCCTTAAGGCACCGAAGCATAGTCCTGTCGGGGTGGTCGCGTGTGTCGGACGGACGCGTAGCACCAAGCCACCCACCCCCCTCCCTCCCCCCCCCCCCCCCCGCCAAAAAAAGGACGACGACAATATAATTTCACGCTTCCACGTTTTGGATTGAAATATTGGCGGCCCCAATTCCAGCCCTGCAAAATCTCTCTTATCCACCGTCCCCTTCCGCGCCCAGATTGCTCAAATCCCTAATTTGCCGCCAACCCTCGAATCGCCCCTCGTCTCGTCTCTTTCCCCACCGTTCCCCACCTCTGTGCCGGACGACGACGACAAAGACGACGGTCGTGCTTCACCACCTCACCGGAGCTACCTCATCTACGCCCTCGTCCACCGCACCGGGTGGTCCACCGACAACGTCGGCCGCCACAACTGACGTGCCTCATAGACACCGAGTTCCACCGCATCAGGTGCGCTTAACCGACGCCGTCTCCCAGCTCACCGAGGCTACTTCACCGAGCACATCATCGCACCTCCACCCCCCGAGGCCATTGGGGCTTCACCAACGGTCTCGTCCACCGCATCGTAGCGCTCCGCTGCCACTCAAGATCCGCATCCGTGCACGGCCAGCCAACGCCAGCGCATCACCCTCAATGGCTCTGAAGTGTCCCGCACTCTAGCTAGGCGAGCATGCCCAAACACCGGCCCGAACTAGGTATCCACACATCACTCCCTTGTGCACTGTTCCGACGATGTTTGGATATCCTTTCACTGCTCTCTTAGCTTACACGCCTATGCAACTCTGACCTTAACTCTTATTTCTTCTGGAGATATCATCCGAAACAAGCAAATCCATATTTTAGCGAAGCATGACGGCGCTACGGGATCTGGTACACATCCTGCACACCCGTATAACCTTCTAAGTATCTGTCCTCCGGTACAACATCAGGGTCGATTCCTCTTATTTGATCAACCATTCACCGTGTCAAAAATGCAGAGGGGGATGCAAGGAGCACAAGGCCTGCACATCCAAGCAAGTGGTAACATGGACTTGTACATGGAACATCCCAAGCGCAAGTAGAGCTGCAGTGAGCCTGTACAACGAGCTAGCGTAAGTCCCTGCATTTCATTTAATTCGTACTGGCATTCGTGTATGATTTGTGTGCAGTGGCTGATCCACGAATTCAAGTTACCAGGGGCGAACATTTAACTTAAAAAATATGAAGGCACTTGCACTCCGGAAATCAACATAACTTGAGAAATGTGAAGCTACATGCACTTTGAAAACCAGCTAATGATCCAAAGTAGTTCAGATTATAAACACTAAATGATGCAAGCACCAAAAACACAAAATGCAACATGGTGTACAAGGACTACAAACATGGTCTGTACCTTCTTGAATTATTCGTTCTTTGGCTGAAAATATCGAAGTGTAATTGCACGTATAACTAGTGCACAAACTGCATATCAATATATCTATCCTGCACAAGTATGCCAATAGTTTCAAATAACAGATTAGAAAAGTATTTATGCTATGTTGTCATGATACGGGGACTTTCTGGTAGATGGCCTCGACGTTTCCTCAAGCTATGAAAATGCACTATAATTTGCTTGTCATCAATGCCTGCAAATCTCTGTCTCTTTGAACATAGTAGATCATCATTAGACACTAAATCATTCAATGAGCTTGAAAAATGCTTGCATTAGATCCCTCATTAGACACTATATGTTCATCACCAGGAGCATGTAAAATGTTTGCATCAAATCCTTCATTAGCAGTCTGTTCATTAGACACTTCAGGCTCAAGAACAACATGAGCTTGTATGTTTGCACCGGAAACTTGATTAGATACATCAGATTCAGTCAGTTCAGTATTGATTGGGGGAGTTATAAAATAAGTAGAAATTGGTTTTATTTTCTCATAGATTCCCTACATACAAGCAGTTTTACAACACCATCAGGTTTAACTATTGGCCAGAAATTGAAGAGTTGAATTAGATATAATCAGGGATGTGATGTACCTCCTCGTTGCGCATGCTACTCTTGCAAGCTGCGACTGTCTGTTTGCGCAAGCTCGATGCCATGCCCGTGCTGCCGCCGCTGCCTCCCACGCAGGCTACACCTGGGGTTGGATCTTCATCTTCTTGTCCTTCCGTTCGCTTGAAGCTCGGCAACCGCCCTCCAACGAATGCGCGAGGAAGTGCTGTGTCGGTCTGTCCAGCGGCGGCTAGGTTAGGAGCGAACCAGACTGGAGGCTGGAGCGAATGAATTGGGATTTTTCCTGCTGTCGATCGATATGGGAGGCGCTCGTTTGGGCCGCGAGCCTGCTATAGGGCCTGCCTTGCACTTATGTTATTGGCCCATCCAAATTGAAACATTTTTATTCATTTTTTACATTGCCTGCTCGTGCGTTGGGACGAACAAAATTAGAGTGGGCCAACCTGGATGACTCAAACTAGGTGCACACTTTCCAGCAACCTGAGGCAGCCGCCCATACCAGCCCCTATGGTGGCGTCGCCCCTTTTTGCGTGTATGATTGGATAGTGAAAAAAATCCAGTGGCGCTTTTGATTTACCCACAGAATGGTTGAATTGCTTGTTTCTATGAACTGAGTTTGCCAATAATGTGAAGGATGCCAGTCTTTTCATCCTATTGTAGATTGCTTAGATCTCGATATGCCAAAAGTAATCACATGAAATATACAGTAAAAGCCAGTGTGATGTGTTTGGCTACAACTAGTCTGACTACACGTCTTCATATAACATATCAAGGACGCACCATCTTACCAGATTAACCATTCGACTTACCCATGCAGTGTGGGAAGAAAGAAGTATTGGGACTGCGTATCCAAGCAATCGATGCCATGGACTCCCTCGTACAACCTTGTAAGCGAAAAAGAAGTTGCAGTGTGCATGTACAAAGAACTAGCGTAAGTTCAGTTACCTGCTTCTTGGAATTTTAGTTAGCCACTTATTGCAAAATTGTTCAATTACGTTGCTTGGCTTAATTTAGTTTGCTACTGATTACATAATTGCACAGCCTGTTAATCATATTGTAGACTACGCCTATCTATGTGTTTGATACTTACTGTTAAGAATTACTTGTTTGCCTTAACTTAAATATCTACTTGTTTGTTTAACTACTTTGCTGCTGCAACAGCGGGTTACAACGATGTTAATAACTACTTTTCAGCATCCAACTGAAACTCTTTAATTCTTTGTTTGTTTAACTGGTTTGCTGTTATAACTGCCAGTTCAGATGTTTTGCTAACTTCAACTTTTCTGAATCCAATCAGAATTTTAATGCAAAAATAGGTTAGCCCAAGATCAAAGAGCGAGGTCCCCATGGACGTTGCATCATCCCACAGCAGTGGCACCGGCCCAATCGTGCATTATGAATTGCCAACTGTTGATGCTCTAGAGGCTAAACTAGTGGTAGAAAGAGATTCTGCTTCTGCTCTTAGAGATGAAGTTTACATCTTGAGGAAGCAAACAGCACAATCACAAGCAGTACTCAAGACAACCATTAAATATTTGGTGGATTTCAAAACGAAGCAAGCGGAGACTGACCAGATTGTTAAGGTCCTGAAGGAAAAAAGGAAATTAAATTCCTACTTGGTAAATCATAGGTGAAATGTTCTTTCCATAGTTGAATAACCTTTGTGTTGTCTGTTCATGTAATCAATCAAACCATTTGTTTTAGAGATCATGTAATAATTGTTTTTTTGTAATTTTATTTGAGCACAAGTCTGTATTAATTGATAAGACTCGGAGACATTTCATTTGGATTGCTGTGCGAGACCTACAAATATGCCAATCGGGCTGAATGTGCATTCAACAATAGTAGTATAGATGGACCATAAGTGGCACGCATCGGAAAGGGCCAAGATGCTGGATAAAAATAGGATGCTGTTGTAGCCAAAAAAAGTACAGCGGCCTGGCTTATGTATGTTAGTTGATATTATTGATCCATACACTCTATAAGTGTTTATATGTCTGTTAGTTCCGTACATTCTTGGTTGATTGACTCGGTATTTGAATCTTGATACATCGCTTGTGTACATATCTAAATGGGAGTACACATTATGCTGCGTGTGACATTTGACTTGGACATGAATTGTTCCAAATATTCGAATTCACCTTAAACTGGATTCTAGTTTCTGAATTTGAGTATCGGCATTTGTAAACCATATTCATATATGACAGTGGAATACATCTTTGACGTCCTTTTGAAGATATATAAAAACACATAGAATGATTTATAAAGATTCATATAGGAATACAATATGGATTCGAATTTAGTTGCCAGGGTAAACATGGATGCTTATTGTCCCAAAATTCGAAAGAAATAACAAAATGTCCACTCCCACATCGGCTGCCCAAAGCGAAGTGTTTGGGAGATGGAAATTACTGTCTACCCATTACACGGACAATCCATCGGCCCGATTTCCACTGCTCTAAATAGGGGTAGGTTAGTAACTTCAATTAGACGTGACACGACCTCCTCTGAGCCCATTCCGACACGGTGGGCGTCAAACATGGGCGGCAAAACTCATTTGATTCAAGCTCGTCCGAAAGACCTCTGTTTCTTCCTCCATTCCCCATTCATACACCGTGGGTGCCAACCATGGGAGGCAAAACAAACTCTCCTCATCCGAAATAGATGTAGGCTAATATTTTAAATAGGGGCAGATGTGTAACTTCCATCAGACGTGACACAACTGCCCTACCTATCAGCCCCGTTCATACACCGTGGGAGCCAACCGTGGGTGGCAAAACACCCTCTCCTCGCCCGAAATAGTTACCGGCAAATATTTGGGAGATGTGAGATTACCGTCCTATCCCCAACCGACGAGACGTCCAAATTTCAAACGGGGGATAAGTTCGTAACTTTCCCATATTTCAGACAGGCGCGTCCCAAAAACATGGTTCCCCGTACCACTCCCTCCATTTTCCCATTCATACACCGTCCGCGCTAGAACACCCCATTCCTACACCAGCCTCCGTCCGCCACCCCATCCATCACCGTCGTCCTCCACCGCATCCATCGCCGCCGTCCTCCACTGCATCCATCGCCACCGTCCTTCACCATGCCGGAGCGCCTACCAAGACCGCGTCGTCCACTGCTAGAGATGGACGTTACTCATCCACGGTGACGGACCAATAGCCATGCATCGCGTCCTCTCGCTTCATCGGTGTCGTCGTCCTCTTTCCCGGGGCCGCTCACATGACCTTCTCTTCCACCGCAACGGGACTTATCCCTCGATGCACCCGTCTACCGTCGCAGATCTACTTCAACGCCATCGACAGCCATCGCACCCTCGATGCCTACACGGTGCCGCAAGAGAGGTGGTACTTCATATCTCCTCAACTTTTTGATCTCAACCAGAAAATAGATCTTAACTTGGTTACTCTACTTTCTTTTCAGCTCTTAGAATTTAGTTCTTAGTTTGAAGCACACAATGGATGCGTAATATCATTTCTCCGGTTTGCAGCTTCAAATCTGCCATGGCACAGCCATAATACGGTTTAATTGATCATGCTTAGGGTTTAATTGATCATGTTGGTTCTGTGGTGGTTTCTTTAATAGAAATCAGAGGGGAAACCCTCTTTTGCTAAAAAATATATGCTTAGAGTTTCCCCCTTTTATGATCACTATACGATCAGAATACGTGCTTCGTGTCATAATAACACTACTCCACCCATCAAGCTAAACAAGCTTAGTTGTTCAAATACGGATCTGATATTATTAAAACAGAGTTGTTTAATTGGTCAGCTAAATGTTCCTAAATTAGTTTCGAAAATGCATGTTCGCCGCTCGTCTGGTCAGCACGGTTGGGGAGGTGAACTTTGCATATGCAGGGGTTTATAGGGAGACACTCTCTGAGTTGAAACCGCAATGCATTCCATAGATAATCTGACTACTTTTTATGTTTTCATGAATCTCAGATTCTGAACAGCATCATAATGATTATGAGCTTGTGCGCATGAAAAGAATAAAGCAGAACAATGTCATGGCTGTCAAACTTGGCATTAAGGGACTGAAATCAAGTCTGGATGCAATGCAATGCAAACACTCTCCACCTACATATTCATGCTCAGAATATGATCCTAACAGTGATTCTGAGCTAGAGGGAGACCTAAGCCAATGTAGCTCCCTAGTGGAGGAGTCAGAGGAAGATGCCCTATCTTATTCACCCATCAACGTACTTGCTCTAACTTTCCAAGGTTACATTGCTCGCACATATCTTGCAACTGATGCTTTGCATCGCTTCTACTTTGTTGAACTGCCATTAGCTTAGTTTACACATCGTGTATGTGAATACGCCCTGCCTATCCATTTTCAGTACATATTCCATCTGTCATCATACCATATTTATCCATTCAAATGCTATTCTTGTGTATCAGACGTTCAAAAGGAAGAGGGCGATTGTTGATCGTGGAGGAGCACAAGCAAAGTATTTGGAAAAGGTAGTGGCACCTGATAAATCAAATAGCCCATTAGGTGTAGTTGCAATATCACCTGACCCATAAAATACCCCAACTCTAGCAGACTCTAGCCCTACTACACTGGTCATTTCTGATGCCCCAACTCAGCAGACCCCAACTGCAGCAAACAGTATGATTATGCCAGTTGACATAGCACTAGCTGTACGACGCAAAACCCCCATTCTAGCAAAGAGTACACCAAATCCAGTTGCCAAATCCCTTTTCGAACCAGAGAGAGCCCCAATTGCAGCAAATAGGACCCCTGTTCCATTTCTTCCCAGTTTAGAAGACGAAGCTTATGTTGTTGTCAGGAACTTTGTGCGCATCTTTCCTTCATGGAAAGATTATACCGCAGACACAGAACAATTTCCAGTCTTCCTCCACAACTTACGCGTAAGTAATGTACTAATGTTATTCATGGTCATTACTGCATATGTTTCTGCTGACAGAAGACACAAGATTTCATTCTTTTAAATAGGCGAGGCGCAAACTGGATTGTGATGACGAGCAAGGGTTGGTTGCACTTTTCAAGCACTCGTTGATGAAGTATCGTTCCTACCTGAGGCAAGCGCACTTCGATGGCAAGCCTCTGAACGAAATTTCTTAAAGTCTCCGGTGCTACTTTTATCCGACGGTGACTGGAATAATCTTGTTACACATTGGTCTCGGCTGCAGCGTAAGGTACTGTCTATGATATCACATCACAATTTGAACTACATTTCTGCATTTTCCTTAATGTCTCACTTGTACGAAAACTGTTAGCAGAAGAACATTCGTTCTCAAGGGACCACATAATCTCGCAACTATACTGCACACTGCATTGCTCTTGTGAGTACCTCTTGCCCTGTATGACCATACTTACTTTCATAGCTGTTTGATTATGTAGCATCACTGCACATGTTAGCCTTGTAATCGTCCATTTGGTGGACATTATAAGATCCGTATGGACTCTTACATAAATTTAGAATCAACCCAATGCTTTTGAAGAGGTTTAGCTCTGCAGTCCTCTTGTAAGGACTGAACGTTGTCTATCACTGTACTTACATTAACAGCTACTCCCTCCGTCCCATAATATAAGAACGTTTTGTACAATACACCAGTGTTCAAAACACTCTTGTATTATGGGAAGAGGGATTGGTTCACTTTTTAGCATTCTGCATCTTATCTCCCTCGCCCACCATTTACTAAAAAAGATCAGATCTATATTTAATCTTACCAACAAGTAGAATACACAGACAATGCCAGTGCGGAAGTGTAGCCCATTGCTCTTGTCAGTACATTTTGTCCTGTAACGCTTGTACTTCCAGGGATTGGTAGTTGATTATGTAGCATCAATCTACATCTTATCTTCATTATCCTCTATCCCTTCCAGTATTATCATATCTATAATTACTCTCTACAAAATGTAGAGTACAGGCAATGCTTATGAAGAAGATTCTGTGCTGAAATTCTTGAGTTATCCTTCCCTTGCCATGGAGAAGGGCATTATAAAGCCAGTGTTAACTGTTAATGTAAGTCAGTCCTTCTAAATTTGCTCATACTCCCTATCATTTACTGCTGTTTAGTTTGCTGTTTCTACCAAAATGCATCTTCGTAAGAACCATAAGTTCTAAGTTTTACTTGTAAAACCAAATTCCTTATTCATACCATGCACATTACTTAATACTCCCTATATGTATGCTTGTTTTTGTGGATCTATAATCCAGTGTGTGGTGAAGCATCCCACGTTTGCACCTTGTCATCTCCTATTTTATCTTACTGATGTGGCTGATGATATGAACAACATGCCATGCACATTATCCAAAATAGATACAATGATTTTCTTTGCCTTCATATATGCTTGTTATGTTGACATGGTAATCCAGTAGTGTGGTGAAGCTCCCCGCATTATGAACAATGCCAAATTATGCTATTGATATTTTGAACATACTCTTTATTTTCTAATTTGAAATTGGATAGAATTGACAGAACAGTTATCATCTTTGTTTATACACGTGCAAAACCTGTCACCTCTCTGCTTTGTTTCAGGGTGATATGCCTGATGGCATGCACAACTCTGCTGAAGGCTGTGAGACAAACCCAACATATATTGCAGCAAAGAAGTCAAAACATCTTGAAGATAGCGAGACAACCCCAAAGTCTTGTCTTGATGCAGTGTTCAAGTTACTTGAGACTAATAGTCAGACAAGCTCACAGAATTCGTTGTCTGAATCAGTTCGACTTCTTCAGTCCCAAGTTCTAGCAGAAAGGCATTCTGCAACTCAACTTCGACTTGAAGTCCTATCTCTAAGAGAGATTGCGGAGAACACCAATGAGAACCTCATCGCTAAACAGCTACACCTAGAAGCTATGACCGACATGCTAGGCCGGTCTTACAGCCTTGCTCAGCAGCTTGCGCAGCAGTTCCCCCGCAAGGCTAACCTTTCCTGAACTGTCTTGGAAGTGGTCTCGGTTCAGTATTATTTTGTTACACTACAATGGTGCCCAGTTTTTGTAATCTGCTTCTTCGTTGCGCTTTATGATCACTGGTAGCGAACTTCGATGCCCAGTGGATGTAATATACCTTAAATCCTTTATTATGTAGTGTAGGTTTATTATTAGTTACCATGCCATAATTTATTTATTGTATAGAGTAGGTTTGTTCTTAATTCCTACTAGTTACGCAGCAGCCCGAAATGATCCCCGGCCCATGATTGTGTGAATCAAATCACGGGCTTTTAACAGGCCAAATTTGTCTGGGTCCTTGTTTGGCCCAATCAGATATCGGCTGCGAGCAGGCCTTATGCAAACCGGGCCGTAGTTAGGCCCAACTATATGACGGGCTTTTAACAGGCCGAAATTAATATAGGGCCAAAATGTTAAACGGGCCCTTAACAGGCCAAAACTAATATCAGGCCGAATTACTAAGTGGGCCTTTAGCAAGTGGGCCCAAAAGCATAGTGTCTAGTTGACGGGCCAAATCTGATATGGGCCATAATTGAGCCCAAAGCCTCTTAAAGGGCCGAACCTGATCTAGGCCGTAATTTGGCCCAGAACATGGTAGGCTTTTAACGGGCCGGATCTCATATGGGCCACTATTAGGCCCGGAGCGTGGCAGGCCATTAATGGACCAGATCAAATATGGGCCGGCATTTGGCCCAAAACATGGCAGCCAGTTAATGGGCCGGCCTACTAGGGTCCTCAAAATCTTGTGGGCCTACAGCTGGGCCGGCCCATTATGACCCGCAAGAATCTTGTGGGCCTTTACCTGGGCCGGCCCATTATGGCACACAAAAATCTTGTGGGCCTTTACCTAGGCCGGCCCATTATGGCCCGCAAAATCTTCTGGGCCTTTAGGTGGGCCAGCCCATTATGGTCCGCAAAATCTCGTGGGCCTTTAGCTGGGCCGGCCCATTATGGTCCGCAAAATTTTGTGGGCCTTTAGTTGGGCCAGCCGATTTAAACTTGTTGGGCCGTGCCACGTGTCGACGTATCATAGGCGCCTTCTGACCCACTGACGAGATGACATGTGTTTCGTCCGGCCAATAAGAATTTTACACGTGGAAATTTCCCATTGGTCGGGGCTGTTAACGGGTTATCGGATCCAAAACCTGACCTGATAGCTTAACGACGTTCCGTTACGGTGGATGCCACGTGTCGGTCACCCTTGACGAAAGCACTTCTGTGACGCGCGATTTATCGTCATGGAAGTGGACACTTCCGTGATGATAATTTTGGTAATGTCATGGAACACTTCTACGACAGCACAAGTATGACTATCTTGATTCTGTCATAAATTTGTCATGGATGTACATGCATGACAAAAAAAGCGACCTACCGTGACAAATACGTATCATCGCGGAAGTGTATTTTTTTGTAGTGTTAAGCGGCAAGGGCGGGGCTGGCTCTTGGAGACCGGTGGCTCGGCCAATTTTGGAAGGGCGAGACCGGCTCTGGACCAGAACTGCGGTGGCTCGGGGGACTGAGGCGCGGCGAGGTCCGACAACGACTCGGACGGGAGGCGACTTCCGCGGAAGTGGTTCAGGAGCAGGCAAGGCTCGATGGCAATTCGGAGCGGAAGCAAAATCGCTGAAACCGTAGGCAGCTTGGAATCAGGGCTGCACAAGCAGCGATTGGGAACAATGGCAGAGTCCAGGTCGTGGTCGGTTGACTCACGTACGAGTCTCTCTTTTTTTAGGAGACCGAACATAGCTTTGGCCATTGAGGAATCGCGAATCAGCCTAGTCCTTCACGTGAGATGAACTTTCAGGCAATAATTGGCCTGGGAACTTGTACCTTGTAGGTTTGCTTTTCCTTGTAGCAAACGGATACTAAAAAAGTGCAATTTGACTTTGCATGATTCGGTCTTTACGCCATGGAGGAGTACTCCATCTTTTCTGATTGCATGCTGTACGGCTCGTACCTCCGTGTACCGCTTGCTCCCTCGTCAGGGGCACTATACACAATTTTTTCCTTGTACTCTTGTTAGTCTCAGTGATTTGATCCTCACGCTGATCAATCTCGGACAGGTCTTCGACTTGTAGCAGTGGTGGCGCATCCAATGCAACCCTAATTTTTCTTAAACTTAACCTTGTATATTTCGTTTCGTCTGCTCATTGACGGTGGAAATCCTTCCATGCTAGCGATTGAAAACTTCATGGCGAACACGTGAAATATGTTGTTGACACGGAGCTTTTAGCGCTGGTTCTTCATCATCCTGATGATTGCGAGCTTCTCGAATCCTAGAAGAGATCCCTCCAAGACTCAACACCACCGTGCGCAGGCCCCACGGTGGGTGCCAACTGCCGTGGAATTTTCACGGCAGATGTCCTATCGTAAGGACTTAGTCGTGAGGCCAACGCATCTATGTGGTAGCTTCAGAGGGGTTGATCGGAATCGAGAAACTCAACACAAGACAAGGATTTAGACAGCTTCGGGTCCCGGGAAACATCATCCGGTAATAGCCCTACTTGCTGTTTGTGGCTAGGTCTCATTATGCTCATGATGGAGACGCCGCATAAGCCGGCTCCCCTTTGTTGTGTCTAGCCTTAACGATTATTTTCTGTCCCTCTTGGGGTGCCCTGCCCCTCCTTATATAAGTTGAAGGGGTGGGTTACATGACTAGTCCTAGTAGGATTAGGATTACTCTGTTAAAAGTGGAGTCCTAGTCTTGCTTCCTTTGTAAGGGAATATTCCTTATGCCTTCCTCTTAAGCCGGCCCATCATTACAGGAACCGGCCTACTGGGCATTGGGCCTTGCCATCCATCTGACCCGCCCACCAGGTCACCAGTGAATCACAATGTTCAAGCGGGCTGCCTATAAATCGCCAGGTATGGGTGGGTCGCCAGTGAGTCGCCAAGCTCCAACCGGGTCATACATCCGGCTGGGTCATACCATGGGGTATATCCCCGACACGGCCGGTGGTGAAACTAGCCCGTAATGAAATGTGCACCTCTTTATACCCATTAACGGCCCATTATTCCATTGGGCCGTTTCCAACCCGTGTTAACTTTCGGCCTTCTAAGGGCCCATTTATCCTTGGGCTCATTTCCAGAATTTGATTACTTACGGTCCGTTACTGGCCTGTTCAGCTTGTGGGCCAAATGCAGCCCGTGGTTACAGTCGGCCTGCTTGTGGCCCGTTAACACATTGGGCTGTTTTCGTAGCATCATCAATTACGGCCTATTAACGTCCCGTTATGGTCGGGCCATAAAACAGACGATTTCCACTCTAGCCCGTTTACGGCCCATTTTGCGGTTCGTCATTGGTCCACAAATAGTACGGCCCATGTTTGGCAAAACTATTATACGGCTCGTAGAAGGCCCATAGATGAGACGACCCATAGAAGGCCCATGGATCCTACGGCCCGTAGAAGGTCCATGGTTCATACGGCCCGTGGAAGGCCCATGGATCCTACGTCCTATGAAAGGCCCATGGATCCTACGGCCCATGGAATGCCCATGGTCACTACGCAGGTAGCAGGACCATGGGCACAACAGTCCGTGTGTTGCCATGGTTATTCTGGCCTAGTTTATTAAGGCCACTAGGAAAACGCGGAAAAAGAACTAAAGTGACTACAAGAAAACAACTAAACAAGACAATAAGGAAATAAATAAGCAAGGAACTAATGCTAGGCTATTATGGCTATTACACATATTACATCCACTGGGCATCAAAGTTAGCCACCAGTGCAAATATAGGGAACAAAGCAACATATTACATACACTGGCTGTCTAAATTGGCCACCAGTGCAAATAAACGCGGCAGCAAAACAAGTCCATAACTGAAACAACTTCAGAAGAGCTCAAGAAATGTTATCTTGGGTATCCACCATGCTGGCAATAAGCTTAGAAATCTTATTAGCTTTGTCCTGTTTGGCGCTAAAATCGCCCAACGCTTGTTTGTTGCACCAGAAAGTATGCATCTGAATGCTCCAGGGACTTCCACAGTCCATCCACTTCTTGTCGCAGAATAGTTGATCGACGTCTTTCAGCTTGTAGTTGAGACTCAAGAAACTGAACTGATTCAAACAGTGAGTTTGTATAGCTTGTGCAAGCGGTAGTGGCAGTAACTCGAACACTAAACCAAGACAGGACTTTGGGGTTGTCTCACTGTCTTCAAGATAGTTGTCCGTAGCTGTTTTATCAACTTTGTTGGAGACTAACAAGGATGTCTCACTATCCTGAACCTTATCTGCATTACTTCCTTTACCATTGCTTAATAAGGCACTCTTCCCCAATATTCGGTCAGCATTCTAAAATAAGAAAGCAGACACGTAACAGGTTTAGCATGTACTAGTATATGAAACTCATTTCGGTGAACCAGTTCATTAGTAAGGTGTACATGATTAAACTACCAAGTCTTCTATGCCAAGTAGTACATAATAAAAGCATCAAACAAACATATATCTATGTCCTATGGTCACTGCATTGTCTTGCCAAATCAAAATAGAGACACGGTTCAAATCATATCTGTTCAAGACAAAGCATCAGTGAAAGAATACAAAGCGTAGGAAACTACACGGCACAACAAGATTTCAGATGGGTACCATGGGTCTACATGTACAACAACACTATTGGCTCTGTTGTGATGCTAGTAATATGCATGATATGAGAAGTCAAATGTATACACAATTGAAACTGAAATCAACAGAGCTATTGATAAGAGCAAACCTGTTAAAGAAACATGCGTGAACATACCTATTGTGCCATTGGAGTTTCGATTGGATCCTTCAATTTAAAAATATGTTTGTATGAGTAAATACAGTGATACAAGAGCAAAGCAGTATGCACGATAGCAATGGAATCTTAAATTAGAACAGTTGTTCTTCAGGTTTAAGCACTTGTTCTACATGAACAGAGTACAATAAGATGCAAGAATATAGTACTTAAAATAGAAAATGAGCTCATAGACCTTACCACATTCTTGGTTTGGGACCAGTACAGAACAAGGCGTTCCCATACATCGTCCAGTAAATGTGTATCAGGAGAATGTAAGGGAATTTGATGAGTTTCTTTGCCAGTGAAGTACGTTTTCTTCAGGTAATTCGGATACTGCCACCAAGCATTCTTGAAGATAGCAGAGGTATTAGCACAGGTTACCTCATCCTGAGTTTCCAAATCGGTCCTTCTCTATTGAGAAAAATGGGAAAATTTGATGTATTGTAACCATCATGGAGGTAGAATGTATGGGACAAAGCAAAGTAATTGCCATGAATAACATTACTTACACATAACTCTTGGACAAACACCTGCAACTGGCATTTTCCTTCATCTTCAGTATAATATTTCCAAGATGGGAAGATAAGCACATAGGATTTAACAGCATCAAATGCGATAGATGCTAAACTACGACTGGTTGGTTGTGCTTCCTCCACAGGAATAGGCGTACTAACTGGTGGAGTTGGGGTTCGCCATGGTAGTACTGGCCCTTTGGGCACTGGAGCTGCCTTACTAACTGCTCTTGTTTGGGAGCTCTGTGGTGGAGATGGTGATGTGTCAACAGGAACTTGGTTACTGTCTGCTGGGGTTGGGGTTAGATTGCGTGAAGCTGGTTCTCTGTCCATCATAGTAGGGGTACAATCTGTGAGAGTCTGGGTTATGTGTGGTAGGGCTAGTTCTCGTGCATGTACAACCAGGGTACTATCTCCACCAAGAGGTAGCACTGTTTTATTTGAAGACCATGTTTTTACTCCGCTAGATACTGGCATCACCCACTCCAATTCAAATGGTTGATAACAGGAAACATAGTTGAATGTACAGACATTGTTTGAGAGACACATGCAATAGATAGTGTGGAAAAAAGAGGGCATGAAATAGTTGACATGTATATTGTTTAACTAAAACGGATAGCATGACATAATTTCACATATATGATGTCTATCTAAACTGGATAGCATAGCATAACATAATTCAAAGATATGATGAATAACTAAACAGGATCGCATGACGTAATTCACATACAAGTTATATAAGTAATCAGGATCGCATGATTTAATTCACATATCTGATTTATATGCTAAACAGAGGGCATTCGCATATATGATGTCTGAACTAAGAACATGGTGTTGAATATTATGTATATGATGTCTAAACTATGCAATGCAAGACACCATATGCATGATATGAGCAGTATAACTGTGCCAAGTTAGAGCATACACCTCGGTAGGGGAATAGGACTAGTCATCTATCTCTGAATCCATCTCTGAGGAGCTATCGGGACCCAACCAGAGATCTGCTTCGACGGGTAGCACTGTCTGCTCTGAAGGCCTTGTTTTCACTCCAGATTTTTCCATCTCCCACCCAAATGGCTGATTCACAGGAAGAGTAGTTTAATGTACAAACATTGTCAGCAAATGGAAATGTAATTAAGAAAAGGATGGGCAAGATATCATTCAAATATATGATGCCTGGTTAAACAGGATGGCATTGCACATTTCACATATATTATGGCTGGCTAAAAGACATGAGACAGCATAATTCCCATATATGATATAGAAACTAAACAGGTGACATTATAGAAGATGTCTAAACTAAGCAGATGACATATATGATGTCAAAAGTAGGCACTGCAAGGCAACATATGCATGATATGACTAACATCATCATGCCAAGGTAGAGCAAACACCTTGGGGGGGTAAATAGGAGTGGTCAGCTGCATCTGAATCTGCCTTAGAACAGATATCTTCCTCTGGATTACAATCTGGAGAGGGGGAGGGTTTGCCATTGAACCCACCATGGGTCAGCTGCCCAAAACTCTTCTCTTTTTATCTACATGTTCAGCATTACTTTGTACAATATCTGACATGCATACAAAAAAATATGGTGAGATTATGTAAGGAGAGCATGCACAAATCTAGAGTGATGGTAAAAACCAGTGGATGGTTCCAAAAATAATGATAGCAGGCTGATGATTTCTTTAATTAATAAAAAGATAGATGATGATTGCTTTACTATTTGTTTCCCACCCAAGATGAACAACATAGGCATACCCTAGGTGAACCAGATATTAGACAGAGATACTATTCAATGTTGCCTCGATATGTGCCTGACAACTAATTTAGAACTCAAGTTTGAACATTAATTTGGACCTTACTTGGAGTCTAAGAGGTGAAAAGGACGATAAAGTAGCAGGTAATTTTAAGCAATGCATAACATAAGCAGAAACAAAAGAGTGCGACCTCTCTTGTGGACCCGTGTACTCCTCAGGTTCATCTTATGAGTCGATGATGGTGATGTCGTTGCGGTGGGTGCCGGCGGCAGGGAAGGAGATCTGAGGCGGTAAAAGATGGTCAGGAGTCGTGATGTCTGGTTTGGTGTATGCTTCTGTCGTTGGAGCAGCTCAGGTGAGGTGGACGACATCACGGCAGGAGCAGGACAAACCACACAAAATTTCCTTCGACACCTACCTGTAACTGAAGTAATTTTTGATACGTCTCCAACGTATCTATAATTTTTTATTGTTCCATGCTATTATATTATATGTTTTGGATGTTTATGGGCTTTATTAAACACTTTTATATTATTTTTGGGACTAACCTATTAACTAGAGGCCCAGCCCAGAATTGCTGTTTTTTGCCTATTTCAGTGTTCCGAAGAAAAGGAATATCAAACAGAGTCGAAACGGAACGAAATCAACTGGAGAAGTTATTTTTGGAAGGAAAGCTACCAGATGGACTTGGACCCCACATCAGGAGATAAGGGAGGTGCTCACGAGGGAGGGGGGCGCGCCCCTCCTATCGGGTGGTAGGTGCGACATATGCCAACGGGTGGCTTATCATTGTGGGAGCCAGTAAGACGTCGCCGGTGCCTGGAAACGGGATGAGGCGAAGACATGCACGCCGGCGAATCTTACCCAGCTTCGGGGCTCTCCGTGGAGATAACACCCGTACTGCTGCTCTGCGGGGTCTCCGCATGATCACTAGATGGACAAGTAGCTACACAATGCTCCTTGAGTTGTTCGGTGGGAGGAGGAAGAAGGGCATGGCTAGCTTGCTTCTTCTCCTTGTGTGGTGTCTAAAACTAGCTAGGGGTCCAACCCTTTGCATGGGTGCCCCGGGGGGTTTATATAGGCCTACCCCCCGGGGGTACAATGGTAATCCGTCTGGGCGCGGGGCCCAGCCGTCTGTAACTGCGCTCGCCGGCTTCTGCGCCGGCCGCTGGGGCCCGCCGACTGGTGGGTCCCGTCGGCTGCCGGCTCCTCGGTCGACAGGCAGGCCCCACTGTCTGGGACCTGGTCGGCAGCTGGCTACTGTTGCTCCATCTTGGTGACGTGGGCTTCGTCGTGGTAGGTGTGGCTACAGTACCGCCGCCCGACGGGCGATTACTGTAGCCTCACCACGTCTTGTCTCCTTAATGGGGCGTCTCCTTTGAGGAAGATGGCAAGCCGGCTGCGGGGAGCCGGCTCTCTCTTGGGCCGACTGGGGGAGGTGTGGCCGCCTTCGGGTGTCTCTCTGCCCGAAGGGACCCACCGCCCGTGGGCCGCGCTGGTAGTCCGTCGTGGATGGCGTCAGGGTCGACATGGCAACAGTGTTACGCCGGGCGGGTCATGGTCACCCGTACGGCGCACTGTGCCGATCGTGCTCCGGGATTTGGGGGTGGCAGGCTTTACTATAGCCACGCTCCATCACATCGCTGCTAGGTGGATGCGAACTTTGGGGGTACGGTCTCGACTGCTTCAAGGGAGCCGGCTTCTTGGAGTCAGCCTTCTCGCGGCCGGCTTCTCGAAGTCGGCCCTCCCGCGGCTTTCTTCGCGAGGGCTAAATTCGGGCCACCTTCCGAAAGCCGGCCTGGATGACAGCCAGCAAGGGGAAGGCGGCCCCACGTCTTGGATTCTTGAGAGCCGGACGGGCTCATATTTTTTTCAGAAGGGCCAGGGGAAGCCGGCTAGGCTACCCATGGCTATTTACTCCGACAGTAGTCCCCGAAGCTGATCGAGCTTCGAGGCGGACAGAGGGACGAGAAGCTTGGTCAGCTTCCTACCCTGAGGTGTGTGCCTATTTCAGAGAGCTCTTGTGTCCTGCATGCAGGATGGTGGTTGACCCGCGTGCTGACCGCGGGCCCTCCCGTGGGCCACGTGGCAGCGGAAACCTGCCTGTGCACGCGCGCGATAGGATGCCACCGCAGGCCCGGGCCCGCCACTCCTAGGCCTCGGCCCGAGCGCTGATCTTCTGCGGCCCAGGTGGACCGCTCGCCTTCCCGTGGCGATTTTATTTCGCCGTTAGGGCGTAATAAACGCGGGACATGGGGGAGTGGGCACGATTGATCCCAATGTTCCCCCACACCGCGCCTCCTCGGCTCCGCCGCGCGAGCCTATAAGTAGGGGGAGGAGGGGGAGAGACAGAGGTTCGCACGCTCTCTCTCACTCCGCCCCTCTTCATCCTCCTTTCTTCCTCTCGCTGCCGTCGCAGCTTCCCGTCTCAGCGGCGCCGTGCCGCCGCATCGTCTTGCTCCCATGGCACTGTCGAGCTTGTGGGACGGCTCCAACGTCCATGAGGACCATGTTAAGTTCCTCCGCCAGACTCGGCGCCTGCCTGACGCCAACCTCGTGCGGGTCTGCCTGGCGCCGGAGACGGAGATCTCGCCGGCCCCGGAGGAGGGCGAGCGGGTCGTCTTCCGCTCGCCCTCCCTGCACGGCTTCGGCCTTCCGGCGAGCGGATTCCTGCGCTCCTTCCTCGAGTTCTACAATCTTCAGCCGCATCACCTCACGCCCAACGCGGTGATGCTGCTGTCGGCCTTCGTCTCTCTCTGCGAAGGTTTCTTGGGGGTGCTCCCCACGTTGGAGCTCTGGGGGGAATTCTTCCAGAGCAAACTCGGCACCGTCGTCGCAAGCGTGCCCGCCCCCTGCGGGGCCTACATCGCCATGAGGAGGTCGGGCAAGAACAACCCGTTCCCGTCCATCCCCCTGATCCAGTCGGTGAAGATCTGGCAGAAGTCGTACTTCTACGTGAAGAACGTCGCCCAGCAAGGAGACCACGTCAACCTGCCGGCTAACGTAGCCGGCCCGCCGGCTAGGAGGCAGCCCTCATGGAGTTTCCGGTCCAGGTCACTGTCTCAGGCCGGGAACGCTGCCGTCTCCCGGCTTCGGGTGATGATCCAGTCGGAAGGCCTGAGCGGGGCCGACTTGGTGGCCGCCTTCGTGGAGCGCCGGATACTTCCTCTCCAAAGCCGGCCCCACATGATCTGTCAGATGAGTGGCCGCTTCGACCCAAGCCGGCTGAGCACCAGGGAGATGCCTCATGCAGAGGTGTCGTACATGGTAAATTATATCTCCAATTGCAAGCTCGCCGAGGACTGGCGATACGGCAAGGTGCCGTATTCTCGCGCCAACCCTCCGCCCGTGGTAAGCTTTCCTATCTTTCTTCTTTTTGTTGGTAGCCGGCTTTATGATGGCCGGCTTCTGATCGGTCGGTTCTTCTTAGCAGAACCCCCTTCTTCCGCCGACAACCGGGGCAGCAGGGATAGAACGCCAGTACGTCCCCGACCGCACGGTGGACGACATCGACGACCCAGATTTGGGGGCGGCCGCCATGGAAGACGCCGTCGTGGGGGACAACGCCGAGCCCGGAGGCACAGGGCTTACCGCCAGCTTCGAGGACTGGCCGGATGATGCCGAAGACGAAGTCGCCCCGCGTCGCCAGCCGGCGGCCAACCATCAAGGCGCGGGCTCGTCCACCGCGCCGGCTGCCAGCGGCGGCGCACAGAAGCGCCGGGCCGCGTCAATCCTCTTCGGCAGTCGGCCGAAGAAGTCCAAAGCCTCCACCGCGGCGACCAAACGAGATGAGGCGGCCGCGAAAGCGGCCCGCTTCCGCAAGGCGGTGAAGCAGCCTCAGGCGGTCTCAGCGTAAGTCATCGATTGCCTGGTCGCATGCTTTTCATCGTTCTCTCCTGTTCGAACATTCTTCCTAACCTTTTCCCGCTCGCTGGACAGGGTGCCGCTTTCCCTTGAGCGGGGTTTGGGCGGCTCCGTAGTTGGGCCGACTGGAGGGTCTTCGGGCTCCTGCCGCGTGGACCCCCGCGCCGACCTCAGGGAGGCCACGGAGCGGAACGCCCGTGAGGCGCGGGAGGAGCGTGAGGCGGCGGAAAAAGCGGCCGCCCAGGCGGCGAGGGAGCAGGCCGACGCGGCAGCCAAGGCCCAGGCGGAGGTGGCGACCGCGGAAACGGAGGCGGAGGGTTCGCGTAACCAGCCTCCGCTGCTCGCCATTCCCCTCCGAGCCGTGGCCCCTCACACCCCATTGCCCCTGGCGAAGGAAATCGTCCAAGACCCGCCGCTGATAGAGAGGAGGGAGGACCTCGTGGTCTTCACGGAGAGAGCGCCGCCGGCAAAGCCAACCGGAGCGGGCCAAGGCGGCCAATCGTCAGCGGCGCCAGAGAAGCCGGTCGGGGGTGAGCCGGAGGACGGAGCCGGCCTCGAGGTGCAACCGGTGACGCGTCGGCGCGCAGGGGGAGGCGCCGCTCCGCCGTAGTCTCGCCGAGTTGCGGGCGCTGGCCAGTCGGCGGAGGCTCTGGAGGCGGCCAGCACCGCCACGTCCGAGTGGACTCCTAGCGGGGGGACTGGCAAGCTGAATGTGGCGGCTCAAGAGGTCCGGAGCTGGCTTCAAGCTCAGGCCGCCCTGCTGCAGCAGTACACCCAGGAGTTCCTGTCGATGCGGGCCGCCATCCGGGTGAGTCTTTCATTCTTGGCAGCTTTGGTCTCTTGATTTCTTCCATGGGGGCGCGTCAACGCACCCACTGGGTGTAGTCCCCGAGATTCGGGCCGACTGCTGAGCAGTCGGGTCGGATCTTTCTTGACGACTACCTTATTTTTGCTTCTTGTCTGAACTTCCAGGAATATCATAACTCCCATGCTGCCGCCTTCAACTCCCAGGCTCAGGAGTTGGGTCGGAAGACCGACAACCTGGCCAACAGCCGAAGTAAGTGCTTGATCTTGTCTGTCTCCTGTGGGGGCGCGTCAGCGCACCCACTGGGTGTAGTCCCCGAGATTCGGGCCGACTGCTGAGCAGTCGGGTCGGATCTTCCTTGACAACTTTTTCCTTATTGGTTTTTTCTTTCGTCTTTCGTGCTTTCAGGGGCCAACGCCAACTTGAGGAGGGAGCTCGGCGAAGCGCAGGCCGCCCTTCGTACCAAGGATGCTGAGTACGCTGTCTTGGTCCAGGAGCGTGACCGCCTGGCCGAGAAGCTGGCTGACCAGGAGGAGAGCCACAAGGCGGCCCTGCAGAAAGCGCAGGATAGCGAGGCCGCCCTGAAGGCAGAATTTGAGACCGAGGCGGCAAGCTGGGCTGAGACCCGGCATGCGCTGGATGAAGGCTTCGGCCGCGTCGAGGACTTGATCGACGGTAAGCCGCCTTCCTCGCTCCTCTCCTGCCCCTTGCCGCCTTGTTTTTGGCCTGACTTGTGCTGCTGCCTATTTTCTTGTGCAGACTACTTTCCCGGCTACTCCGCCTTCGCCGCCCAAACCATCGAGGCCCATCGCGAGGCGCGCCGTCAGGCGGGGGTCAACATCGCACCGGACGCGAATCGGACGCTTGAGGAGCAGCTCTTGGCTGTCCAAGCATGGCTGCAGCCGGCTCACCAGATGCTTCGCCGGCTCCAACGTGCCGGGGCGCAGGTGTTGGCCGCCCTCTGGCCCGGCGAGATGATCCCCCGCACCCCAAGTCGGACTGCCGACTGACTGGAGGTCGCAGTCGGTCGCTTTGAAGCTTGGAAGGCGTCGGCGGCCCGTCTTGGAGCCGGGCAGGCGTTGGAGTTCGTTCGAGCTTGGTACCCAGGGCTGAACCTGGACCAGCTACGCACTTGGCGGCTGGAGGCTGACGTGGAGCTGGAGGAGGTGCGGCTGGCTATCGCCCAGCGTGCTTCGACGATCGCCAAGTGCACCGACATCAGCGTTTTTGCGCCTGAAATCAATGATGACGGCGTTGCCCAGCCGGAGGAGTGGTTCGGGATGAACCCGGCAGTGGGCGAGGACTCGGCAGAGGAGATCGCCTCCAGCGACTAGGGCGAGGATAACGAAGAAGAGGACGGTGAAGACGTCGAGCCGGCTAGTGGAACAACCGGCCGGCCTCAGGCTGACCGTGCCTCCAGCTACGAGGCGCGTGGAAGCGCGCCCTCTGCGGGAGGCGGTGATCAAGCCGAGGTTCGCCAGCCGACCACTCCTTCAGCCAGCACAACCGTCTCCACCGACCAGCCCGGCTCGTCGGTCGCTCCGCCAGCTTGACCCGTTGTCCTTATTTTTCCTGCTTGTTTCCTTTTGAACAATCTTTATTAAGCTTTCGCAGTTCCACCCACTGGGGGTGTATCCAAACTATGTTGAATGCTGGCCTCTTGGAGGTCTTTTATGTAAATATTATTATGTGCATGTTTGGTTTCCATTCGCGTATGCTTTTTATCCTTACGCTTTTTCCTTTGCCGCCTTCCCTCTTTGGGGAGGCAAGTACTCGAGCTTTCTTGGATTGAAGTGAAGTGAATGGAAACCGGCCGGCCGGCTACTTTGGTAGTCGGTCGGTGGTAGGCGGCAAACCGGCTTTCGTTATATTAGTCCGTTGGTCCCTGGCCATTTTTCGTGTGGGCATCCTTTCCTGCTTTTGACTCTTGCCAGCCGGACAGCCGGTTCTTCGAACTGCGACTTTGGCAAGAGCTAAGCCTGGGTGTCGGCACACTACTTGTCTGACCGCGGGTAGGACTTCTAATATAACTCCAGTCGGCCAGTCCCCGGGCTGACTAGTCGAACCCGGTGCCGGACGGAACAAGTAAATGAAATGACAAGTTCATAAGCATGATACTTTTCATTCATAGATAAAAGATGGCAGTCCCCGAGCCCTCCTCGGGGGGCCTATTGTCTCGTACTTAGTACAAAAGTTAGCGTGATACATACTGCATTTCAACTGTAAAATCTTCGAAGGAGGTTGGCGTTCCATGGTCGTTCCGACTCCTTGCCGGAGTCGTCTCTCTTGCGTGCCTTGGGCTTCTGCGTGTCGATTAGGTAGTAGGAGTCATTGCCTAGAGCTCTGTTGATGACGAAGGGGCCCTCCCAAGGGGCCGAGAGCTTGTGCTGGCCGGCTGTTCGCTGGATCAGCCGGAGCACAAGATCGCCCTCTTGGAAGGATCTTGGCCTGACCTTCCGACTGTGGTAGCGGCGCAAACCCTGCTGGTAGATGGTAGACCGGCTGAGGGCTAATAGCCGGCCTTCTTCCAGCAGGTCGACGCCGTCTTCTCGTGCTTCCTTGGCCTCCGCCTCCGTGTACAAGGTTACCCGGGGCGAGTCAAACTCGATGTCGGTTGGGATGATCACCTCGGCACCGTACACGAGGAAGAAAGGAGTGAAGCCGGTTGACTTGTTTGGGGTAGTGTGCAGACTCCAGAGGACAGCCGGCAGCTCATCGAGCCAACAGCCGGCTGAACGCTCCAGTGGTACGACCAGTCGGGGCTTGATGCCGAAGAGGATGAGGCCGTTGGCTCGCTCGACCTGGCCGTTTGACTGTGGGTGGGCGACGGACGCTAAGTCCAGCCGGATACCTTGCGCTGCACAGAAACGTGCCAAGGCTCCTTTGGCAAAATTCGTGCCATTGTCGGTGATGATGCTGTGTGGCACGCCATACCGAGTTGTTATGTCTGCGATGAATGTCACAGCAGTCGGCCCATTCAGCTTCTTGATCGGCTTTGCCTCAATCCACTTGGTGAATTTGTCCACGGCGACGAGCAAATGCGTCATGCCGCCACGCGCCGTCTTGAATGGGCCCACCATGTCCAGTCCCCAAACAGCGAAGGGCCAGGTGAGGGGAATGGTCTTGAGTGCCGAAGCCGGCATGTGTTGCTTAGAGCTGAAGAGTTGGCACCCTTTGCAATATTTAACTAATTCTTTGGCGTCATCCAAAGCAGTCGGCCAGAAGAAAGCATGGCGGAAAGCTTTGGCGACGAGTGATCTTGAAGCCGCATGGTGGCCGCATTCTCCTTGGTGAATGTCTCTAAGGATTGCAATGCCCTTCTCTTGCTCGACGCACCGTTGGAGGGCTCCAGTGACACTGCGCTTGACGATTTCTCTGTTAACGATTGTGTATGCTCCGGCTCGATGTTGGACTTGTCTTGCCTCTGTTTCGTCAGCCGGCAGATCTTGGTTTACTAGGAAGTTGAGGATGGACTGAGCCCATGACAGAGCCGCGACTTCTCCTACTGCCAATGTGGCTACTGCCACCAGGGTGGGCGGGCTGGGTGGTGAAATGCTGGAGTCGGCCGCCGGATGTTGTGTTGGTGCAGTCCCCGGGCCGGCTACTGCAGTCCCCGAATCGGGTGTGGCAGTCCCCGAGCCGGTTGCCGAAGTCCCCGGGCCGACTACTGATGTCCCGGGGTCGCCTGCTTGGTTCTTCGAGCCGGACCCGGCCGCGTCGGGGTCAGGCGGTACGAAGATGGAATCGGACTCTGGAGACGGCTTAATGGACGGCTTGAGGAGGCGTTGTAGAGCGACGCCGGTTGGTATTGCATGCTGAGTGGAGCCTATTCGAGCCAGGGCATCGGCTGGCTCGTTGTCGGCTCACGGTACGTGGAGGAACTCGCATCCTTCAAAGTATCCGCTGAGTTGTTGAACCAGGAAGCGGTAGCTTGCCATATTTGCGTCCTTGGCGTCCCAGTCGCCGGATGATTGCTGAACCACCAAGTCTGAGTCGCCATAACAAAGGATCCGGTGGATGCCGAGTTCCTTGGCAAACCAGAGCCCGTGTATGAGTGCCTCGTACTCGGCTACATTGTTGGAGGCAGCAAAGTGAATCTGCAGCGTGTATCTGAGCTTGTCGCCTTTGGGAGAGGTAAGGACGACGCCGGCTCCCAAGCCGGTGCATCTCTTGGACCCGTCAAAGTGCGTGCGCCAATGGGTGGAGTCGGGAGCCGGCGGCAGGTACTGGGTCTCGGCCCAGTCGACAAGGAAGTCGACCAGTGCTTGGGACTTGATGGCGGTGCGGGGCTGGTAGAAGATTGTGTAAGGGGCCAGCTCGATGGCCCATTTCACCACCCGGCCGGATGCGTCCCGGCTGCCTATGATCTCGGCTAGCGGGGCGGTGCATACGACCGTGATGGGATGCTCTTGAAAGTAGGGCTTCATCTTCTTGGCGGTGAAGTACACGCCGTAACACATCTTCTGGTAGTGCGGGTAGTTCTGCTTTGAAGCAGACAGCACCTCGCTCAAATAATACACCAGCCTCTGGACCGGCTGGGCTCGGCCTTCTTCTGGGCGTTGGACTACGATGACGGTGCTGACCACTCGGCCGGTTGCGGCAATGTAAAGGAGCATGGGCTCTTTCTCAGTCGGCGCCGCTAGGACGGGCGGCGTGGCCAGCATCTTCTTCAGCTCGTGAAAAGCTTGGCCGGCCTGGTCGTTCCACTCGAAGTGAGTGCTCTTCTTCATGAGGCGGTAGAGGGGGAGAGCTTTCTCTCCGAGCCGGCTGATGAAGCGGTTCAAGGAGGCCAAGCATCCGGTGAACTTTTGGATGTCTCGAAGCTTGGTGGGGATCGCCATTCTCTCGATGGCCTTGATCTTCACCGGGTTGCATTCGATGCCGCGTTCGGAGACCAGGAAGCCTAGGAGCTGGCCGGCTGGCACTCCGAACACGCATTTCTCAGGGTTGAGCTTGATTTGGAACCGGCGTAGGTTCTCAAACGTTTCTTTGAGGTCTTCCAGCAAGGTGCCGCGCTTCTCCATCTTCACCATAATGTCATCCACATAGACGTGAGCGTTTCTGCCGAGTTGCTTGAGGAGGCACTTCTGCATGCAACGCTGAAAAGTGGCACCGGCATTTCTTAAGCCGAATGTCATAGTCAGGTAGCAGAAGGCTCCAAATGGCGTGATGAAGGCGGTCTTCAGGCGGTCGTCCGGATCTAGCTTTACCTGGTGATATCCTGAGTAAACATCCAAAAAACTCAACAGCTCGCATCCGGCCGTGGAGTCTATCACTTGGTCAATCCTCGGCAGGGCAAAGGGATCTTTAGGGAAGGCCTTGTTGAGGCTTGTGTAGTCTATACACATGCGCCACTTGTTGTTCTTCTTTAACACGAGGACCGGGTTGCCAAGCCACTCTGGAAAGAAGACTTCCATAATGAAGCCGGCTGCCAGAAGCCAGGCTATCTCCTCCCCTACAATCCTTCTCTTTTCCTCTGATAGTCGGCGGAGGGGCTGCTTGACTGGTTTCGCGTCTTCTCGGACGTGTAGTTTGTGCTCGGCGAATTCTTTCGGAACGCCCGGCATGTCCTTGGGGGACCATGCAAAGATGTCCCGATTCTCACGGAGGAAATCGGCGAGCTCGCCTTCCTATTTGCTGTTCAGGCTTGCCCCGATGACGGCAAACCTCTTGGGGTGCTCGGGGTCAAGGGGTATCTTCTTGGTTTCTTTGGACGGCTGGAAAGATCCTTGGGCATCATACTCCATGGGGTCGGGGGACTGGTTTGGCTGCTTGCTGGCCATGGCCACGACCCGGTCCAACATCTTCTTCTCTTCGGCAATCACAAGGGACTCGGCCAGCCGGCTGCTGGCGGCAGCGCACTCGGAAGACTTCTTGTAATCGCCGGCTACGGTGATGACGCCCTTGGAACTTGGTATCTTCATCTTGAGGTATGCATAGTGGGGAACTGCCATGAACCTGGCCAAGGCAGGTCGGCCAAGCAACGCGTGGTAGGGGCTCTCCAGGTCCACCACTTCAAACCAGATTGCTTCCCGGCGGAAATGCTCCTTGTCCCCAAAGAGTACATCAATCTTGATCTTGCCAATGGGGGCGCAGGACAAGCCGGGTACGATGCCATGAAACACTGTCCGAGTAGGCATGAGCTGCTTCGTATTGACATTTAGCTTCTCCAAGGTGTCACGGTACGGGATGTTGATGCTGCTCCCGCCGTCTATCAGCACGCGGGAGAAGCGGGCAGCGCGTCTGTCCGTCGCGAGGGTGGCTTCCAGGACCAATGCATAAGAGCCGGGAGACGGCATCACCTCTGGGTGGTCGGCCCGGCTCCAGCTGATAGGTTTTTCTGACCAATGCATGTGTCCGGCGGGGTTGGCAGCGACCACGCTGACTTCCTGGTGCTCTTGGCGTTTGCCGCGCCGGTCTTCGAGCTGGCTTGTAAAGACGATGTAGGTTGCTTGCTCGTCGGGGAATTTGTCGTGCACGGCTCCGACTGCGGGCCGAGCGGCCGGAGGCGGCGGAGCCGGAGGCGGCGGGCCGGCAGGCGGAGGCGGCGCGAGCCCCTCGCCTTTAGAGATTCGGGTGAGCCAATGGCACTTCCGGGTTGTGTGGTTGGACGGCTTCGCGCCGCTATGGAATTTGCACGGGGCGTCGAGAGTTTGCTCATAGGAGAAAGCCGGCTGCCAAGCCGGCCGGCCGCCCTTGGGCTTCTTGGGCGCGGGTCGCCCTTCAGGCAGCGCGTCTTCGACCGTGGCCACCTGCCGACTGGCGGGAGGCGGCGCAGGGCCCTTGCGCTTGTGGTCGTTCGGGTGTGGGCGTCGGCCGGAATCCCCTGCCGGCGTCTTGGGCGCCGGGTTGAGTACTTTCCCGGACGCGTCTACCCGGAGCTCGGTCTTCATCGAAGAGTCGGCGGTGGCGTATTTGTCTGCTATGTCCAGAAGCTCGTCGAGGGTAGTCGGCTCGTCGCAGAGGAGCTTGTGCTTGAGGAGGGTACCTTCTCGGCACCCGGCAGTGAAGTATTCGAAGTCTTGCACCTCGTGCACCCCCTCGCAAGAATTGCGGAGGTCGGCCCAACGCGTGAGGTGGTCACGAGTGGACTCGGCTGGGCCCTGTACACACAGGGAGAGCTTCCTTGGCTTGGGAGCCCGCTTGTAGGTGCTGGTGAAGTTGCGGATGAAAGCTTCGGTGAAATCTAGCCAGCTGTTGATGCTGAGAGGCTTGAGGCTGTTGAGCCAGGTCCGCGTCGTGCCTTGCAGCATGAGGGGCACGTACTTCACGGCAACGTGCCGGTTGCCGCTAGCTATGCTGACCGCTGTGGAGTAGTCGATCAACCAATCTTCCGGCTTCACGGAGCCGTTGTACTTGGGCGTGTCTCTTGGGAGCGAGAACCCTTTGGGGAAAGTCTCGTCGCGGATGCGGGGGCCGAAACAAGGCGGGCCGATATCGTCTTCTTCTTCCAGCGCCAGGGATCGCGCCAGGCGGTCGATCCGATGGCGGGCGTCATTCTCGCCGACTCCTTCGCGGCGACCTAGTCGGCCAATGAGAGTCGGGTGCGCCACTGGCGGCGGGGTGGGATATCTCTCTCCACGGGGTCGAGGCAGAGGCGGGTTGCCCCGCCATTCCATGGCTCGAGGATGGCCGTCTGCATCTCGCTCGATGGAGATTCGGGTCCGGCTTCGGCTGGCCGCCGGCTCTTTCTCGCACCGCGCGTGGGCGTTGCTCGTAGTCGGTGTCCGGGACGTCGCGCCGTGATCTCGGCGCGGGGGAGGGCTTCCCGCGCGGGCGTCGGCTTCGTGCCGCCGTGCGGCCGCGTCAATCATTTGCTGGATGCGCCGGGTCATGTGGGGGAGTTCTTCGGCCTCCAAGCCGTCCAACTCGTCCACGGCCGCCTTGGCGGCACGCAAGTTCTCGAGCGGAGTGGCATAGACCGGGTGGTCGACTCCCAGCGTGTCGGCGATGACGGCGCCGCGTTGCTTGACAACGCCGGCCCGGCTTGGCCCGCCCGGGGCCGGCGTGCCGAAGGCGGCGCGGTCAGCTTCGCGCTGGTAGGCCTCAGTGAGGCGTCTCACGGAAGCCAGCCTCCGGCCCTCGGCGAGGAGGGCGAGGCGGCGCGCCTCCGGTGCTTCGTCGTCAGCATCAGCCGGGAGGGGGATGGACAAGTCGTGGGCCGCCGCGTGCGGGGCGTCGTGGGCGCTCTCGTCGGTCGGGCCGCCGTGGCCGATGACCATCACTTCGGTGGTGACAGTATTGCGGCCGTCGGTCCGAGGAAGCGGGTCGTTGTAGATCTCGACGTTGGTGGGGAAGGTGTCGAAGGAGGCCGTGTCGGAATCGACAGGCATCGGGTCGGTGGAGCCAACCGACTCCAGATCCACAACGGGCTCGCTGGAGACATGGAGCTGGCCGAGGAGGTTGGCGAGGTGGTCGGTGCCCGCATCGGAGGCGAGCTCGTCGGAGATGAGGGTTTCGTCGAGGAGATCGGCGAGGCTGCTCGCCGCGGAGATGCTGGTGACGCCTTGCAGCGCGTCGTGGCAAGCGCCATCGGGCATGCCGGGCTGGCTACGCTCGCTGGGGAGGAAGAGGGTTCCCGTCCAGAACAGGTCTCCGGACGACGGTGCACCTGGCCCCACGGTGGGCGCCAAATGTCGGGTGGTAGGTGCGACATATGCCAACGGGTGGCTTATCATTGTGGGAGCCAGCAAGACGTGCCGGTGCCTGGAAACGGGATGAGGCGAAGACATGCACGCCGGCGAATCTTACCCAGCTTCGGGGCTCTCCGTGGAGATAACACCCCTACTGCTGCTCTCCGGGGTCTCCGCATGATCACTAGATGGACAAGTAGCTACACAATGCTCCTTGAGCTGTTCGGTGGGAGGAGGAAGAAGGGCACGGCTAGCTTGCTTCTTCTCCTTGTGTGGTGTCTAAAACTAGCTGGGGGTCCAACCCTTTGCATGGGTGCCCCGGGGGGTTTATATAGGCCTACCCCCCGGGGGTACAATGGTAATCCGTCTGGGCACGGGGCCCAGCCATCTGTGACTGCGCTCGCCGGCTTCTGCGCCGGCCGCTGGGGCCCGCCGACTGGTGGGTCCCGCCGGCTGCCGGCTCCTCGGTCGACAGGCAGGCCCCACTGTCCAGGACCTGGTCGGCAGCTGGCTACTGTTGCTCCATCTTGGTGACGTGGGCTTCGTCGTGGTAGGCGTGGCTACAATACCGCCGCCCGGTGGGCGATTACTGTAGCCTCACCACGTCTTGTCTCCTTAATGGGGCGTCTCCTTCAAGGAAGATGGCAAGCCGGCTGCAGGGAGCCGGCTCTCCCTTGGGCCGACTGGGGGAGGTGTGGCCGCCTTCGGGTGTCTCTCTGCCCGAAGGGACCCACCGCCCGTGGTCCGCGCTGGTAGTCCGTCGTGGATGGCGTCAGGGTCGACATGGCAACAGTGTTGCGCCGGGCGGGTCATGGTCACCCGTACGGCGCACTGTGCTGATCGTGCTCCGGGATTTGGGGGTGGCAGGCTTTACTGTAGCCACGCCCCGTCACATCGCCGCTAGGTGGATGCGAACTTTGGGGGTACGGTCTCGACTGCTTCAAGGGAGCCGGCTTCTTGGAGTCGACCTTCTCGCGGCCGGCTTCTCGAAGTCGGCCCTCCCGCGGCTTTCTTCGCGAGGGCTAAAGTCGGGCCGCCTTCCGAAAGCCGGCCTGGATGACAGCCAGCAAGGGGAAGGCGGCCCCACGTCTTGGATTCTTGAGAGCCGGACGGGCTCGTAATTTTTTCAGAAGGGCCAGGGGTATCCGGCTAGGCTACCCATGGCTATTTACTCTGACACCTCCTGATGTCTACTACGCAACCTTCTTCTTGTAGACGTTGTTGGGCCTCCAAGTGCAGAGGTTTGTAGGACAGTAGCAAATTTCCCTCAAGTGGATGACCTAAGGTTTATCAATATGTGGGAGGCGTAGGATGAAGATGGTCTCTCTCAAGAAACCCTGCAACCAAACAACAAAGAGTCTCTTGTGTCCCCAAAACACCCAATACAATGGTAAATTGTATAGGTGCACTAGTTCGGCGAAGAGATGGTGACACAAGTGCAATATGGATGGTAGATATGGGTTTTTGTAAATTGAAAATATAAAAACAGCAAGGTAGCAAGTGATAAAAGTGAGCGTAAACGGTATTGCAATGCTAGGAAACAAGGCCTAGGGTTCATACTTTCACTAGTGCAAGTTCTCTCAACAATAATAACATAATTGGATCATATAACTATCCCTCAACATGCAACAAAGAGTCACTCCAAAGTCACTAATAGCGGAGAACAAACGAAGAGATTATGGTAGGGTACGAAACCACCTCAAAGTTATTCTTTCCAATCAATCCGTTGGTCTATTCCTATAAGTGTCACAAACAGCCATAGAATTCGTACTAGAATAACACCTTAAGATACAAATCAACCAAAACCCTAATGTCACCTAGATACTCCAATGTCACCTCAAGTATCCGTGGGTATGATTATACGATATGCATCACACAATCTCAAATTCCTCTATTCAATCCAACACCAAGAACCTCAAAGAGTGCCCAAAGTTTCTACCGGAGAATCACAACGAAAACGTGTGCCAACCCCTATGCATAGGTTCATGGGAGGAACCCACAAGTTGATCACCAAAACATACATCAAGTGAATCACGTGATATCCCATTGTCACCACAGATACGCACGGCAAGAGATACATCAAGTGTTCTCAAATATTTAAAGACTCAATCCGATAAGATAACTTCAAAGGGAAAACTCAATCCATTACAAGAGAGTAGAGGGGGAGGAGAAACATAAGATCCAACTATAATAGCAAAGCTTGTGATACATCAAGATCGTGCCAAATCAAGAACACGAGAGAGAGAGAGAGAGATCAAACACATAGCTACTGGTACATACCCTCGGCCCCGAGGGTGAACTACTCCCTCCTCGTCATGGAGAGCACCGGGATGATGAAGATGGCCACCGGTGAGGGTTCCCCCCTCCGGCACGGTGCCGGAACAGGGTCTCGATTGGGTTTTGGTGGCTACAGAGGCTTGCGGCGGCGGAACTCCCGATCTAATCTCCATTTTGGAAGTTTTTGGGTACGTAGGTATATATGGGTGAAGGAAGTACGTCGGTGGAGCTTCGGGGGCCCCACGAGGCAGGGGGGCGCGCCCTAGGGGGGTGGGCGCGCCCCCCACCCTCGTGAGCACCTCCCTTAGCTCCTGACGTGGGGTCCAAGTCCATCCGGTAGCTTTCCTTCCAAAAATAACTTCTCCGGTTGATTTCGTTCCGTTCCGACTCCATTTGATATTCCTTTTCTTCGAAACAATGAAATAGGCAAAAAAACAGCAAATTTGAGCTGGGCCTCCAGTTAATTGGTTAGTACCAAAAATAAAATAAAGGTGGATAATAAAGCCCAATATTTTTCAAAACAGTAGATAATATAGCATGGAGCAAAAAAAATTATAGATACGTTGGAGACGTATCAAGCATCCCCAAGCTTAATTCCTGCTCGTCCTCGAGTAGGTAAATGATAAAAAAGAATTTTTGATGCGGAGTGCTACTTGGCATAATTTCAATGTAATTCTTCTTAATTGCGGTATGAATATTCAGATCCGAGAGATTCAAGACAAAGTTCATATTGACATAAAAATAATAATACTTCAAGCATACTAACAAAGCAATCATGTCTTCTCAAAATAACATGGCCAAAGAAAGTTATCCCTACAAAATCATATAGTCTAGCTATGCTCTATCTTCACCACACAAGGTATTTAAATCATGCACAACCCCGATGACAAGCCAAGTAATTGTTTCATACTTTAACATTTCCAAAACTTTTTCGATCTTCACGCAATACATGAGCGTGAGCCATGGTTATAGCACTATATGTGGAATAGAATGGTGGTGTGGAGAAGACAAAAAGAGGGGAAGATAGTCTCACATCTACTAGGCGTATCAACGGGCTATGGAGATGCCCATCAATAGATATCAATGTGAATGAGTAGGGATTGCCATGCAACGGATGCACTAGAGCTATAAGTATATGAAATCTCAACAAAAGAAACTAAGTGGGTGTGCATCCAACTCGCTTGCTCACGAAGACCTTGGGCAATTTGAGGAAGCCCATCATTGGAATATACAAGCCAAGTTCTATAATAAAAAAATTCCCACTAGTATATGAAAGTGACAACATAGGAGACTCTCTATCATAAAGATCATGGTGCTACTTTGAAGCACAAGTGTGGTAAAAGGATAGTAGCATTGCCCCTTCTCTCTTTTTCTCTCATTTTTTTATTTTTTTTTGTTTGGGCCTTTTCTCCTTCTTTTTTTATGGCCTCTTTTTTTCCTCTTTTTTTCGTCCGGAGTCTCATCCCGACTTGTGGGGGAATCACAGTCTCCATCATCCTTTCCTCACTTGGGACAATGCTCTAAAAATGATGACCATCACACTTTTATTTTTCTTACAACTCAACAATTACAACTCGATACTTAGAACAATATATGACTCTATATGAATGCCTCCGGCGGTGTACCGGGATATGCAATGAATCAAGAGTGACATGTATGAAATAATTATGAACGGTGGCTTTGCCACAAATACGATGTCAACTACGTGATCATGCTAAGAAATATGACAATGATGGAGCGTGTCATAATAAATGGAACGGTGGAAAGTTGCATGGCAATATATCTCAGAATGGCTATGGAAATGCCATGATAGCTAGGTATGGTGGCTGTTTTGAGGAAGGTATAAGGAGGTTTATGTGTGAAAGAGCGTATCATATCACGGGGTTTGGATGCACTGGCGAAGTTTGCACCAACTCTCAATGTGAGAAAGGGCAATGCACGGTACCGAAGAGGCTAGCAATGATGGAAGGGTGAGAGTGCGTATAATCCATGGACTCAGCATTAGTCATGAAGAAAGTACTAACATTGAATAAAGTACCACGATCTGAAATTCTTAAATGTTAGAGAGTCTTCACATGGTTGCATAATTATCCGACTACTCATTGATCTTCACTTATATCTTTCGGAGTAGTTTGTCGTTTGCTCTAGTGCTTCACTTATATCTTTTAGAGCACGTTGGTGGTTTTATTTTGAAGAAACTATTGATCTCTCATGCTTCACTTAGATTAATTTGAGAGTCTTAAATAGCATGGTAACTTTCTTAATAATAATAATATGCTTGGTATTCAAGATTTCTAAAACTTTCTTTTGAGTGCGTTGAATACGAAGAAAAGTTTGATGCTTGATAATTGTTTTGAGATATGGAGGTGATAATATCAAAGTCGTCTAGTAGAGTAATTGTGAATTTGAGAAGTGCTTGTGTTGAAGTTAGCAAGTCCCGTAGCATGCACGTATGGTAAATGTTATGTAACAAATTTGAAACATGAGGTGTTATTTGATTGTCCTCCTTATGAGTGGCGGTCGGCGACGAGCGATGGTCTTTTCCTACTAATCTATCCCCCTAGGAGCATGCGCGTAATTCTTTGGTTTTTGATGACTTGTAGATTTTTGCAATAAGTATATGAGTTCTTCATGACTAATGTTGAGTCCATGGATTATACGCACTCTCACCCTTCCATCATTGCTAGCCTCTTCGGTACCGTGCATTGCCCTTTCTCACATTGAGAGTTGGTGCAAACTTCGCCAGTGCATCCAAACCCCGTGATATGATACGCTCTTTCACACATAAACCTCCTTATATCTTCCTCAAAACAGCCACCATACCTACCTATTATGGCATTTCCATAGCCATTCCGAGATATATTGCCATGCAATTTTCCACCGTTCCATTTACCATGACACATTCATCATTGTCATATTGCTAGCATGATCATGTAGTTGACATAGTATTCGTGGCAAAGCCACCGTTCATAATTCTTTCATACATGTCACTCTTGATTCATTGCATATCCCGGTACACCGCCGGAGGCATTCATATAGAGTCATACTTTGTTCTAGCATCGAGTTGTAATCATTGAGTTGTAAATAAATAAAAGTGTGATGATCATCATTTTCTAGAGCATTGTCCCAAGTGAGGTAAAAAAAGAGGAAGGCCATAAAAAAGAAAAGGCCCAAAAAAAGGGAAAGGCCGTAAAAAAGAGAAGGCCCAAAAAAATGAGAGAAAAAGAGAGAAGATACAATGTTACTATCCTTTTACCACACTTGTGCTTCAAAGTAGCACCATAATCTTCATAATAGAGAGTCTCTTGTTTTGTCACTTTCATATACTAGTGGGAACTTTTCATTATAGAACTTGGCTTGTATATTCCAACGATGGGCCTCCTCAAGTGCCCCAGGTCTTCGTGAGCAAGCAAGTTGGATGCACACCCACTTAGTTTCTTTTGTTGAGCTTTCATACATTTATATCTCTAGTGTATCCGTTGCATGGCAATCCCTACTCCTTGCATTAACATCAATCGATGGGCATCTCCATAGCCATGGATTATCCTCATTGATGTGAGACTTTCTCCTTTTTTTGTCTTCTCCACATAACCCCCATCATCATATTCTATTCCACCCATAGTGCTATATCCATGGCTCACGCTCATGTATTGCGTGAAGGTTTATGAGTTTGAGATTATTAAAGTATGAAACAATTGCTTGGCTTGTCATCGGGGTTGTGCATGATGAGAGCATTCTTGTGTGATGAAAATGGAGCATGACAAAACTATATGATTTTGTAGGGATGAACTTTCTTTGGCCATGTTATTTTGAGAAGACATAATTGCTTAGTTAGTATGCTTGAAGTATTATTATTTTTATGTCAATATAAGCTTTTGTCTTGAATCTTTCAGATCTGAATATTCATACCACAATTAAGAAGAATTACATTGAAATTATGCCAAGTAGCATTCCACATGAAAAATTCTGTTTTTATCATTTACCTACTCGAGGACGAGCAGGAATTAAGCTTGGGGATGCTGATACGTCTCCAATGTATCTAAATTTTTGATCGTTCCATGCTATTATATTATATGTTTTGGATGTTTATGGGCTTTATTAAAAACTTTTATATTATTTTTGGGACTAACCTATTAACCGGAGGCCCAGCCCAGAATTGCTGTTGTTTTGCCTATTTCAGTGTTTCGAAGAAAAGGAATATCAAACAGAGTCGAAACAGAACAAAATCAACTGGAGAAGTTATTTTTGGAAGGAAAGCTACCAGATGGACTTGGACCCCACGTCAGGAGATAAGGGAGGTGCTCACGAGGGAGGGGGCGCCCCCCCCTATGGCGCGCCCCCCTACCTCGGGCCCCCCCTTCGCTCCACCGACGTACTTCCTGCACCCATATATACTCACGTACCCTAAAACTTCCAGAACGGAGAATAGATCGGGAGTTCCGCCGCCGCAAGCCTCTGTAGCCACCAAAAGTCAATCGGGACCCTGTTCCGGCACCCTGCCGGAGGGGGGAACCCTCACCAGTGGCCATCTTCATCATCGCGGCGCTCTCCATGACGAGGAGGGAGTAGTTCACCCTCGGGGCTGAGGGTATGTACCAGTAGCTATGTTTGATCTCTCTCTCTCTCGTGTTCTTGATTTGGCACGATCTTGATGTATCGCGAGCTTTGCTATTATAGTTGGATCTTATGTTTCTTCTCCCCCTCTACTCTCTTGTAATGGATTGAGTTTTCCCCTTGAAGTTATCTTATCGGATTGAGTCTTTAAAGATTTGAGAACACTTGATGTATGTCCTGTCGTGCGTATCTGTGGTGACAATGGGATATCACATGATTCACTTGATGTATGTTTTGGTGATCAACTTACGGGTTCCGCCCATGAACCTATGCATAGGGGTTGGCACACGTTTTCGTCGTGATTCTCCGGTAGAAACTTTGGGGCACTCTTTGAGGTTCTATGTGTTGGTTGAATAGATGAATCTGAGATTGTGTGATGCATATCGTATAATCATACCCACGGATACTTGAGGTGACATTGGAGTATCTAGGTGACGTTAGGGTTTTGGTTGATTTGTGTCTTAAGGTGTTATTCTAGTACGAACTCTAGGGCTGTTTGTGACACTTATAGGAATAGCCCAATGGATTGATTGGAAAGAATAACTTTGAGGTGGTTTCGTACCCTACCATAATCTCTTCATTTGTTCTCCGCTATTAGTGACTTTGGAGTGACTCTTTGTTGCATGTTGAGGGATAGTTATATGATCCAATTATGTTATTATTGTTGAGAGAACTTGCACTAGTGAAAGTATGAACCCTAGGCCTTGTTTCCTAGCATTGCAATACCGTTTACGCTCACTTTTATTACTTGTTACCTTGCTGTTTTTATATTTTCAGATCACAAAAACCTATATCTACCATCCATATTGCACTTGTATCACCATCTCTTCGCCGAACTAGTGCACCTATACAATTTACCATTGTATTGGGTGTGTTGGGGACACAAGAGACTCTTTGTTATTTGGTTGCAGGGTTGTTTGAGAGAGACCATCTTCATCCTACGCCTCCCACGGATTGATAAACCTTAGGTCATCCACTTGAGGGAAATTTGCTACTGTCCTACAAACCTCTGCACTTGGAGGCCCAACAACGTCTACAAGAAGAAGGTTGCGTAGTAGACATCAGTTATTATTTTGAACCGTTTTTCGGCCTCCCGCTACACATCTCGAGATGCGGTTATATCGGCACGTCTTGTCGAAGCAGAGATCGTGTCCCCTTATTGCGGGATTCTCATCATACGGGCATGGGTAAACCAACCGTCCCGTTAGCACGAGTCCTTAGGAATAGGCAAGTTTTAAGGCCCACGAGGAGGCGTTCGATATTCATCGCCTTTATAAAGCAGTACAAATCCGTCTTTCTCCCCCCAGGCCTTATTCTTCCTCAAGCTCCAGCGCCCAGGATTCGACTTCTTCCATTGCCCCAGGCCTTCTAACCATGTCCGGATCCAGCTCCCAAGGTAGATGGATGGCCTCCACGGTCACCGAGGAAGATATCATGAAACTCCGGGAGGTGAGGTACCTGACCGCGGAGATCCCCCATCGGCTCCCTGCTAAGGGGAAGATTATCCCTATGCCAAAATCCGGCGAGAGAGTTGTGTTCATCTCTCACTTCCTCCGTGGGCTGGGGTTTGCACTTCACCCCTTCATTCGCGGCCTCATGTTCTATAACGGGCTAGATTTTCACGATCTAGCTCTGGACTCTTTTCTTCACATTTCGGCGTTCATTGTTGTGTGCGAGGCTTTTCTCCGAATACCCCCACACTTCGGCCTATGGCTCAAGACATTCAACGTGACTCCAAAGGTACGAAGGGATGTGGAAATTGTTCTTTAAGTCGCGAGAGCAGTGGCCGGACACATCTGAAGACATCGGGCTTGACCGCGATCATCCGGATACCTCGGTAAGTACTCAACTCTTAGTCGATTATCTTGTAACAATATACTGAGAAACTTATCTTCGGCTAGGGCTGGATAAAGAAGGCATAACGAATCAGATATTCGGCTCCACTTCCCAAAGACTCAGTTGATCCTGTGTTAACAAGGATGCTGGCTGCGGCGCCGTATCAAGTGCCCTGCAAAGAGGACCAGAGAGAGAGCAAGGAGGGCGGAGGTGACCTCCACCCTATAGGTATATTGGACGCTATGTCCGGGGAGATTGAGGCTCCCTTGGCTGAAGATAAAGGAGGAGAAGAAGACAACAACCCTTCTTCCCACAGGACGAAAAGGACCGCCTCCGAAGACTTGGAGGTGGAGGCACCCAAAAGGGGGAAAATATCCCTACCAGACAGTTCAGAGTCAGAAGCCGATGTCTCCGCGAAGCACCTGCACAAGCCTCCTACGGGATCGTAAGTGAACGAGGATACTCTAGGCATGTTCCGTTCTTTCAAGTTACAAGGGTAACATTTGAACTATATATTTGCGGTTCGGCCCGCTACCCGTCTCCACAATCCTCCTCGTCCGGGGACCTGTCTCTAGGGATGATGGAATGCGAAACGCCTCCGCTAGCTTCCTCGCCTCTTAAGGTGGATGATCTCGAGGTGTCATCCCGGAGAATCTCTCCTGATCATCAAGTGGTGCGGGAGAGAACGAAGACGGTATCCGAGGATGATACTGCAATCGCCGAGGGTCCGGGGGGCACAGCCCCCGCGGGGACCGAAAACAAGGGCCCCGAACAATCCGGCGTACCACCGGAGATGACTCTAGGGTCGAGTGGGCGTATCCCTTTAAAGGGAGTCAGCACTTCGGCAGCGGCCCCCAGGGATCCGGAGGTGCCGAACACTTTAATGGATACATTACAAGGTGTGTCCATCTCAGAGGAACATCGTACCTTAATGGGTACGGTAGCCGGGAAAATACTGTCCACGAGAAGCGGACTGAATGAAGCCTTGATAGGTATACTGAGAAGTTTCGAGGTATGTTGTACTTGAACCGTTCTATGTATGCAAAAATGTATGCCAAAATGTATGCAAAATGCGCCTATGTATTGATAGTAGCCCCTGAGACTTTGGTCGGCTTCCACAGGGAGGAGATCAGAGGATCAAAAAGGATATGCTCGGGAAGTAACATAGTTATTTTTGAAAAGAGGCTGTTATGTCAATGGCGACTGCCCCAGCTGTGGAAGTTGAAGATCTAAAGCATAAACTTGATTTAGCTAATGAGGACGTCGCTTTTATTAACAGGCGGCTCGACGAGGCGCAAGGTATGTGTTGGGACAGTCAGCTTATGCATGTATAATAATATGGGCATAAAGCTAATAATTATATACTTGGACATGCATAACTGTAGATGGTGCTGCCGCGGTTGAGAACCTGCGGGTTGAACTCGCACGAGCCAAGGAGCACGCCAGAGTGAGCAATGCGGCTGCCGAGAAGGCAGCTGCTGAGTTAAAGGCCGAACAGGCCGCTCGGCGCCAGTGCGAGGAGAGGATATCTACCATGGTGGAAGAGTTAGAGAATACCGCAGACCAATGCAAATCAGTTGAAAAGGAGAACAAAGCCAAGGCCTCCAAACTTGACAAGGCCTTGCAAGAGGCGCGAGAGGCATGGTCCAAATCCAGAGCGGCTCGGGAAGAGATCCGGCAAGCTGGAGAGATAGTGGCTGGTACACCTTTTCTATTACAGAATAAGTTCAGTGACCCGAAGTATGCTCTACTTAATCAATTGTGGAGTTCTCCAGACGCATTCTTGGACCTGCCGAAGAGTGTCTCTAATGAGGCGCAGTTTTTCCAAGCACAAGAAGGACGTGCAATGGAGAAGCTCTTTTGGTCACAATTTGGCACGTCAAAGCGTCCGTCATTGCTGAACGAGCAGATGGCCCAGTGGGCTGAGCTTCGCCGGATGTCCATGTCTGCCCTGAAGGTTGTCATGGTCCGACTGTGGCCATCTGAGCCTATTCCGAATAGTTATTTCGGTTTGGTTCAGTGACTTGCTAACGCGGTGCCATGCATCGACGCCGTTAAGCGGTCGTCGTGTATTGAAGGTGCACGGATGGCCTTTGCCCGTGTGAAAACATACTGGGCAAGGATGAAGGCTACCGATGTTGCAGCACAGAGTCCACCCGAGGGTAAGGACCACCACAAGCCGGAGTATTACTTTGATGATGTCCTGGAAGGCGCTCGCTTGATCGAGGGTCAATGCTCGAAGAGTATTATGTTTGAGTGAATGTACCGAAATTGTAAGAATAATGTTATGATACATTAAGGATGTGATATATTTATACCTTGCCTGAAATTTTATTGCCTCCTGTGCGGCTGTTTTTATAATCTGAAAGTTTGCCAGTCGTCGGCTTCAGCCCCCACATAAGGCGGGGGTGTTCGGAATAGCATCTGACTACACTTGATCCAACGTCTTGGTCCGTGAAGGAGGTGTTAGTGCGGTGAACTAGGCAATCGGACTATGGGGCTTTAACACCTTCACTTAGCCATAGGAGTTTGACAGCGGGTCTACGACATAGCCCCTGGTATGTACGCGGTTGTCCGAATACGGTGTGTTACATAGGTGACCAGAAAAACGGTCCTTCGTGTAATACGGATGGAATCACGATAATTCCGGTGAGTCATCGAGTGGTTGACCAGCTCTTGCCACATCAAGACAGTCAGTTTTCGGCTTTCTCTACTGAGGTGCTCATCTGGATAAACCAGGACACAATCGCAGTAGTTCTCCCTTTACTACCCTAGCCGGTAGATCGGAATGTAAGGTAGTAAGCACAGGAGCCGGGCAACCCAACTATTGACCAAAGACATGATTCGGAGCTGATGTATATAAGGCCAAAACTCATGACGCCGAAGTATGTTGTAGAGCTGTTCGGACTTTGTAGGGCAACTAATAAGTTACTGTATCGAGCCCATGGCGATTAGTGCCGAGGTGTGCACGTGAAACAACCGAAGAATCAGAAAACAGATTTGTGCGGAAAAGCAAATACTGAGGACAGATTGTGTTCACTAGAATCTGATTGATACGTTGAACGCAATCTTTACAGATTATAACACCACCACCCAGGACATTTGACATGCCAGGGGTCGAAAGTTGAGGAAAATAAAAAAGGCTTAATACAATGTCACACAAAGAATCTTTTGGACCTCCTGTCGCACGTCTGTGCTGCCTTTGCCTCAGCGAAAAGTATTCCTTGAGAAGGAGTGATCTTCTGTGCGAGACCGGACTCAAGAAGAGTGCTTGTAGTTCCATAGGATGAACATGCTTTGGTTCACCTGTGCCAAAAGTTATAAAATAGTTAAAATGAAAAATTCTATAGTTCGGACGAACCGTATTGTAGGCCCATCCGTATTGCGCCTTCGCCGATGACCAAGGTATTTGAAGTGCATAATTATGCGAGCGCGATACGAATTTCGTGGGTATGAGAAGCAGAGGGCGCAGGTGTAACTGCTAATCCAGCTCCGAGATTGACCGGTCCTCTGTAGTAGAGGCTGGCGACTTAATGGCCGATGAGGTATGCGGTTTAGTGAGGCCGCTTTTTACTTCGGCTGTGATGGCCGTGGTATACTCTCCAGAATGGAGGTGGTGTTCCATATTTCCATTGATTATTATGATGCCGCGTGGACCGGGCATCTTAAGCTTTAGGCGGGCGTAGTGTGGGACCACATTGAAACGAGTCAAAGCAGTCCGCCCCAGCAATGCATGGTATCCACTACAGAACGGAACAATATCGAAGATCAAATCTTCGCTTCGAAAGTTGTCCGGCGAACCAAAGACGACTTCCAGTGTGGTGGATCCCGTACAGTGAGCTTTTTCATCGGGTATTGCCTCCTTGTAGGTAACTAGCAAACATGCACGTGCATTGCAACGGGAGAAACAATATCATGACTCTGTCCAGTAAGCATGGCTCAAGACTCCTAACAGGTCCACATCCTCTTGTTGACACACGAACACGTCACGTGTACCCTCGACGCCGGGGGTGATGCACCGCGGCTCACGCCGAAGGAAACCCGGCCGACAGCGCGATACGCAAGACAGTCGACGGGCGCTTTTGCGGACCCGAAAACCCCACACCCCCGGGAGGGACCCCGTCAGGGAGTGCGGCGGCTATGGGCTGCCCTAGGTCGATTCGCTCGCCCCTAGAGCCTCGGAATTCGCAGCTCTCAAACACGAAGAACAGCGAAGAACGAGATAGAAAAATGGTGGAGAGATAAAACGTATAAGAAAAAGTAGTATATTGAATTGTTCGATTGTGTGTTGTTCAATCGGCCGTCAACCCCAACATATATAAGAGGCGGCTGGACTTCCCGTACAAGCAAAGGATTTATCTAGGCTTTCCTTACAAGAAAATTACATCAATTCACGTCCTAGAATCCTAGTTCTGGTCCCACTCGGATTCAGCCCGAATCTGGTCCAATCTTCTGTCTTGCTCCTTGCGTGGGCTGTGGAATCTGCATATGACTTCCGATGGAGACGGTTCAAATATCAATTATGTGTGCTTCGACGAGGCCAACAATCCATATGTTGATCACTTTTCCAAATAAGGCCATCTTGAATACTCCACGTGGTCATCTCTAATTTCGAGTCGGACTCATTCATGTAGCTGACTGGACCGTCCGACTCTTGCAGCGTCTCTGCAGGTCGTATACTACGTCGGATGATGATGACTCCAAAAGCAAAGTTGACCGTTTCGACGTTACGAACAACTCCTGTGTTGAACACTTCTTCATCCGAAGCCATCTAGATCAGTATTTGAGCCCATCTTCAACATCTGGTCGGATTGGCCTCGACAGTTTCTACTGTTCACGGCAGCAAGCTTTCCCGGCAAGGTTACTGTTCACGGCGGCAAGCTTTCCCCGGCAGGTTACTGTTCACGGCGGCAAGCTTTCCCCCGGCAAGGTTACTGTTCACGGCGGCAAGCTTTCCCCGACAAGGTTACTGTTCACGGCGGCAAGCTTTCCCCGGCAAGGTTACTGTTCACGGCGGCAAGCTTTCCCCGGCAAGGTTACTGTTCACGGCGGCAAGCTTTCCCCGGCAAGGTTTTTGAGGCAGTAAACGACCTCGGATGAAAATGTGTCCAAAAGCAAAGTTGACCGTTTTGACGAGACGAAAAACTTTAGTGTTGAACGTTTTCCGATTCGAGGCCATCTTCTGGGCCAAAACACTCACGCATTATATCAGACACTTGCCAAGACATGTCTGGTCTTCCGCGTCATATTTCGCCTCTTGACAGGGCTGCATCTAGATAGCTCTAACTTTTGCATACGAACTCGGATTGAGATGATTTTTATATCAAAATCGACCGATTCGACGAGACGAAGACAATTCTTGTAGAGCATTCCTTCATCCGAGATTGTCCTGGAGGCGTACTTGACCAAAAAGCACTCAGAACACCTAAACATGACAATCTGAGTGTAGTTTTGGTCTTTGATATGATGCCGAATGATTATGGTCCAAACATCAAAGTTGTTCCACTCGGCAATGTGAAATTTCTCATTTAGAATATTTTGTCATTTGAGGCCATCTCCATTGCATTCTGCATTGTGCCAAAATCAGGTGTCAACACAGGCCCCCCTGTTTTTCGGCAAAGCTTGCATGCCGAAAAATAATTTGCACCATGTTTGTTCTAAGGACGATGTCAACACTCCATCGGCCATCTATTCTTCTCAGGGCGATAATTATGTATCGGCCATGTTTGTGCTAAGGGCGATAATCGTATATCGGTCATTGCCTACTTAGGCTTCCTGCCACACACTCGGGTGGTATTTCTTAAATATTTGCCATTGAGAGCTCGAGGTAAAAATGCCCCCTGTATTGATTCCACCAAATATGAATTTCCGGGAACAACTCTTGTAATCCTAAAAGGACCTTCCCAACTTGGAGACCACTTCCCGAATTTTCTATCTCTTGAACCAATCGGTAGAATCACTTTCTAGACGAGATCACCAACTTGAAAATTCTTCAACTTGACTTTCTTATTGTAAGCCCTTGCCACCCTCAACTTATCTCTGTCTATGGCATTCAAAGCAGCCAAACGTTTATCAACAACCTCATCAATGTTGTCCATCATCAAGTTATAGAAGTCTATTGCCGATAAATCATTTTGTTTGGCTATTCTCAAAGCATTCAAATTTACTTCCACTGGTAAAACAGCCTCCTGACCATATACTAGCTCATATGGAGTCACTTTCATAGCACCATGCCTTGAGATTCTATGTGCCCATAATGCCTCAGACAACAAGTCATGCCATCTCCTTGGATTATCCTCAATCTTCTTCTTGATGAGCTTGATTAAAATTTTATTGCTAGACTCAGCTTGTCCATTAGCTTGGGCATAATATGGGGAGGAATTGAGAAACTTTATGTTATAAGATTCGGCAAACTCTCTGACTTGGTGTGACATAAAAGATGAACCTTGATCTGTAGTTAACGTTTGAGGAATACCGAATCTATGAATAATGTGCTCGGTTATGAATTTAATTACCTCCGTATGCGTCATGTTCTTGAGAGGTACTGCTTCAGACCACTTAGTGAAATAATCAGTTGCCACCAATACGAACCGATGCCCCTTTGAAGAAGATGGATGGATTTGCCCAATAAAGTCTAAACCCCATCCTCTGAAAGGCCACGGCTTGATAATAGGATGCAACATAGCAGCGGGAGCCAATTGAATATCACCAAATTTTTGACAAGCTTCGCACCCTTTATAATATCTGAAGCAATCATTAATCATGGTCGGCCAATAAAACCCAGCACGTCGTAATAACCATTTCATCTTGGGAGCCGACTGGTGAGTATCACAAATGCCTTCATGTACCTCTCCCATAGCAACTCTTGCTTCGTCCTCATCCAAGCACTTTAAAAGAACATCATCAACTGTTCGGCGATAAAGATCATCATCCCTCATAGTATATTTAAAAGCCATACGCCGAACAGCCCTGTCCACCCTTTCACTCGGATTACGCAAGTAAGCAACAATGGGCTTCCTCCAGTCGGAATTGTCACCTGCACTAGATTTTTTGTTAATGACCGAATCAGTGGGTTCTAGTTCGGCCTCTTCTATACTGGTAAGACAAGCAATCTGATTTTGAGAAATATGAAACATGCCATGATCAACATGGTATCCAGATGCTTGTTGTGCCAACTCATTTGCTTTCCAGTTGTCATGTCTAGATATATGTGCAATGCTAAAACAATCCAAGGTAGAGATTATATCTAGACATTTATCAAGATAAACATTAAGTGATTCGTCCAAACACTGAAAGACTTTGTATATTTGCTGTACCACTAGTAACGAATCACCATAAGCCTCAATATGTGTAACACCTATAGCAAGTAACATCTCTAGGCCGAATAACAATGCTTCATATTCGGCTTGATTGTTTGTGCAAAAATATTCTAAGCGGCATGAGGCTTCAAAAACAGCACCATGAGGAGATATATAAACAATACCAACACCTTGGCCATTGCTACAAACTGACCCATCAAAGTATAATCTCCATGGTACTAATGAAATAAGGTTCATATCAACATCATGCTTGTCATTAATCCGATGTTCAACAATGAAATTAGCAACAATTTGGCCTTTCATGGACTTTAGAGATTCATAAGCCAAATCATATTCAATCAAAGCATAAGCCCACTTGCCAATTCTACCACTAAGAATTGGCCTATGCAACATGTATTTAATGACATCGGTTTGACAAGCTACTACACAAGCACTCGGCACTAAATAATGTCTCAGTTTTGTGCAAGCATAATATAAGCATAGACATAATTTCTCAACAAATGTATACCTTGTCTCTGCGTCCAATAAGCGGCGGCTCAAATAAGTGATGGCATGCTCTTTTCCTTCGGTCTCTTGAGTTAGAACAGCACCAATAACTTCTTCCTCTGTTGCAATGTAAAGTCTGAAGGGTTCCCTATGCTTGGGTGCTCTCATCACCGGAGGAGTGCACAAATAATTCTTGATCATATCAAATGCTTCTTGCTGTTTTGCCCCCCAAGTGAAACCAGCATCATCCTTTAACCGAAGGATAGGACTAAATGCATCAACTTTCCCTGACAGATTAGCTATGAACCTTCTCAAATAATTGACCTTGCCAAGGAACTTTTGCGTATCTCTCTTGCATGTTGGAGCCTCCACTTTCTGTATAGCCTCTATCTTTTTGGGATCAATCTCTATGCCATCTTCATGAATAATGAAACCCAAAAACTTGCCAGCTGACACGCCAAAAGCACACTTCAAAGGATTCATCTTCAGTCCATACTTTTTCATTCTTTCAAAAGCTAAACGCAAATCGGCCAAGTGAGATTCAAAAGCATCCGATTTGACAACAATATCATCAATATAAACTTCAAGTATGATACCGAGTAAATCATGGAAAATCAAATTCATAGCCCTTTGATATGTGGCTCCAGCATTTTTTAATCCGAATGTCATCACTGTCCACTCGAATAAACCAACGAAACCAGGGCATCGAAAAGCAGTCTTGTACATGTCCTCTTCGGCCATAAAAATTTGATTATATCCGGCATTACCATCTAGAAAGCTAATAACCTTATGCCCAGAAGCATCATTAATAAGCATATCGGCTATTGGCATAGGATACTCATCTTTGGGTGTAGCCCTATTCAAATCTCTGAAATCAATGCACACCCTCAACTTGCCGGATCCTTTCTTCTCCACTAGGACAATGTTAGAAATCCACTCGGCGTACCTGCAAGGTCGAATGAAATTAGCTTCAAGCAGTCGACCGATCTCTTCCTTGATCCGGTCATATGTTTTCGGATTAAATTTTCTGGCCGACTGTTTATAAGGTCTAAAACCGGCCTTTATAGGCAATCGATGCTCCACTAGCTCTCGGCTTAACCCTGGCATCTCATGATATTCCCATGCAAAGCAACAAACATATTCTTTCAATAGCTCGATTAACTTAGATTTACAATCGGCTTTCAAGTTTTTGTTTATAAATGTCGGTCGAGTGACTGAACCATCTCCAATATCTACCTCTTCTAATGGATCGGCCGACGTAAAACCTTGTCCAAGTTTATCCATGTCATCCAACTCCTCTATAGACTCATTCATATCGTTCTCGCTGGACCGATATTTCACAAGACGTTTTTGTAACCACTCAGAGCTAGAATCCATTTAAACATATCATACCTTGGAGCCGATTGCATTCAGTCGGCTTTAAAGAGACGGGCACAAAACCATTCTTGGTTGCACTGAGAAAATCAAACTCTGATAAGTCACGTCCCATCAAGCAAGTAGCATTGGGATGTTGCCAATCCACCGATGCATCGGCCAAAGCAACACAGGCCGAGTTATCCGCATGAATGACTTCCACTTCATCATCAACCCACTGAATCAAAAACTGGTGCATAGTGGATGGCACGCACTGGTTTGCATGAACCCAATCACGGCCTAGTATGACGTTGTAGTTACCTTGCACCTCAGCGACAAAGAATGCAGTAGCCAAAGTTTTGCTTCCGACTGTAAGCTCCACATACATCACACCTTTGGCTTCAGTTTTCTCTTTGCCTTCAAACCCGTTAAGCACCATATTGGTCTTGATCAATTCTTCATCAGGCAAACCCAATTTCTTGAAGACCGAATAGGGCATAAGGTTTACCACAGCACCACCATCAACAAGCATCCGAGTGAGCGGCGACCCATTGATATGACCTCTGAGATATAATGGTTTCAGATGCGTTACTGGTTCTTTCGGCTTCTCGAATATCGCGTTTTTAGGTCCAAAATCCAGCTGAGCCACCTCCCCTTCCTCATCTACAGCACGAAACTCAGCAGGCAAGTAATACACCATATTGATATCCATACCTTCATGAACCAGTGTAGACTCATAGTCTAACATATCAGCCTCCTCCTCAAGTGCATCCACCGATTCAGAAATTTGTCCGAGTGAAGAGGAAGCAATAGGTAACGTAGATGATGCAATGATTGCGTCATCCTTTTTTGGTAGTGTAGGTGCTGCTGTGATAGGCGTAGAGGCCACTGTATCTAGTATTTGTTTGGGCCTCCACACTTGTTTTGTAGGTACCATAGGCCGAGTATCATTGAACAACTTATCCCTTTGCTTCTCAGCCTCTTGTTCTGCCATCTCTTGGCTCCTTAACCTCTGTAGTTTCCTCTTCTGTGTCTTTGTTAGCCCTGGAGGACACCACTTTGGCTGAGTGTATTTAGGATCTCTCGTTTTTACTCGGCTGGCGATTGCTTCATGGTCATTAGCCGAGTGCTTTGGCGCAATAGAAAGTATCGGCTCAGCCGGTCTGCTACGCACAATTGGCTGCTGTATGGCAAATGTTTTGGTGCCCAAGATAAGTGAGTCGGCATCCGTTTTCTCCTTGCTTTTTTCGACTCAACCGCTGCAACACTTGGTGACTTAACATGCCATTCTTTTCGACTTTCCAGATGCATGAAATTTCCACTCGGGCACAGCTTTTTACTCTGATGGAATCCACTCGGATGGATGTCACTCGGATGGAATTCACTCGGACGGAATCCAGTCGGACGAAATCTACTTGGCCACATTTTTTCACTCGGATAGCTTCCACCTGGGTGCATCCTTACACTCGGATAATTTCCAATCGGTCGCATATTTTGACCAGCCGACTGATAGTCACCGATGTTGAGTCGGCCATTATATGAGTAATCAAGTCGATCCCACACAGATTGCCTTTGCTCTTCTGAAAACTGCGCCTTTGGTCCACTCGGTTTTGTATACCGACTGAACATATCAGCTAATGGTGACCTTGGTCGTTTCAGATGAGTCGGTCGATTGAAACTAGAACTGGCCGACTGGTTAGCATACTTGGACAGCAACATATCAAAAGTTGGCTTGATCCGCTTGTGCTGCACTTTAGCTTCATTCTTCTTCCACTTGCCAACTTCTAGACTCTTGGGCTTGACAAATTTAACACGAGTATTTTCTTGCACTTGTGATTGCCCCCCGAGTGTAGGATTCTTGATGGTGATTTTGATCACTTCCTTGCCATCGGGTTGCTTATCAAGCACAACCTGTCTCCCCAAGACCTTGTTGTCCTCCTTGTCTTTCCTGGGCTCACCGACAATGACATTAGCTTTATTAGCAGATTTGGCTACCTCCGGCTGAATGAGTAGCTTCTTCCCCCCCAAATCCATGGTATTCATTGGAAAAGGCTGTTTATCAACTTGCATTTCAGAAAAGTTCAATCGTCCGTCATTAATGGCCGATTGTATCTGTCATCGAAAAACATTGCAATCGTTAGTAGCATGAGAAAAAGAATTATGATACTTGCAATAAGCGCGCCGTTTCAGCTCTTCAAACGGCGACAAAGTATGAGTTATTCTAATAATTTTAGCTTGCAGCAAAGCATCAAATATTCTATCACACTTGGCAATGTTAAAAGAAAACTTCATCTCTTCATCACGATTCTTATGAATCGGTTTCAGATCATTGCAAGTAAATGGTTTGGCCTTAGATGGCCAAACAAATTCAGTAGAGAAAACATCACCCTCATCGTCCGAGTGATCACTATCATATTCGATCATATTCATGTTTGGACGATCGACTTTGTATCTATGCACTTCTTTGAGGTCTTTGCTTCGGCTTTCCTGAGCCAAAGCCCTTTGTAAGACTTGGTTGATATTTAAGAACTCATAGCATTCTAGCTTTTCTCTGATGGGAGTTCTCAAACCACTCAGCACTAGGTCTGCCAAGTCTCTCTTGGTTATCACCAAACTAAAACACCAGTTTTTTGTTTCTCTAAATCTCTTGACGTAATCGGAGACCGATTCATCATGCTTCTGCTTAACCGATGTTAGATGTGACAACTTGAGTTCATTGTCGCCGCTATAAAAGTGATCATGAAACTTCTGCTCTAACTGCGACCAAACCCGAATGGAACCATGGGGTAAAGAAGAAAACCATGAAAATGCGGTACCAGTTAATGATAAAGGAAATAAACGCACTTTCAATTCGTTCAATGAGCCTGCCTCACCCAATTGTGCTAAATATTGACTAACATGCTCCCATGTGGTTTTTGTGCCTTCTCCATTAAATTTAACAAAATCTGGAATTTTATATCCTGGAGGGCACTGGATGGCATCAAAGTACTCGGGGTATGGCTTTTGGTAAATCCGATTCCGAGGTAACTCAACTCCAAAATTCTCTCGAAGCATCTTAGCCATCTCCTCTCTAAGATTAGCTAGACCATCATCCATAGTGGACGATGACGCTTGTGGCAGTGGCATAGGAGGAGTAGGGTTACTAGCTGTAGGTAAGAATTGTGGCATGTATGTCGACCCAAAATTTGGTAGTGGTCGAGTGGTTGTAGGTGTAGGTAGGGTTTGGTTCAGCGCTGCCACCGAACCTGGCATGCTCATAATAGGGTTGATAGGTGCAGTCACAATCTGATTTGTATGGGTAGGATAATAAGCCATCGGCACAGGAGGCGCCGATGCAATAGGTAAAGCCAGATTAGGGTTTTGCACACTAGCAGCTACACCATCATTACCACTAGATGATTGAGATGTATTCTTCTGAGCATTAGTATTTTCTATGAAAGTTTGATAGACTAGATTGTTACCATCAGCAATACGACTTTCAATCTCAGCCCACTGCTCAGGGGAAAAGGCAGTACTTACAGAGGGTTTAACCTGTTCAGTTTGAAGAGGAGGGAACTTGATTTCTTCAATCGGAGTGATGTTGCCTTGGCGATCTTTCTTGAATTTTGCAAGGAACTCCTGCAGGTCCTTCTCCTCGCGCGCCTTCTTGTACTCCTCATAGACTTGGCGATGATCGGCCGATATCTCATCAAGACTGTGCTTAATGATGTTATCGGCGTCTACCTCGGATGGCTTGGGAAGATCGGTCATGGTGGATGATGATGATTGATCTTCGTCCCCAGCGGAGTCGCCAAAATGGTGTGTTGACACACGAACACGTCACGTGTACCCTCGACGCTGGGGGTGATGCACCGCAGCTCACGTCGAAGGAGACCCGGCCGACAGCGCGATACGCAAGACAGTCGATGGGCGCTTTTGCAGACCCGAAAACCCCACACCCCCGGGAGGGACCCCGTCAGGGAGTGCGGCGGCTATGGGCTGCCATAGGTCGATTCGCTCGCCCCTAGAGCCTCGGAATTCGCAGCTCTCAAACACGAAGAACAGCGAAGAATGAGATAGAAAAACGGTGGAGAGATAAAACGTATATGAAAAAGTAGTATATTGATTTGTTCGATTGTGTGTTGTTCAATCGGCCATCACCCCTAACATATATAAGAGGCGGCTGGACTTCCCGTACAAGCAAAGGATTTATCTAGGCTTTCCTTACAAGAAAATTACATCAATTCACGTCCTAGAATCCTAGTTCTGGTCCCACTCGGATTCAGCCCGAATCTGGTCCAATCTTCTGTCTTGCTCCTTGCATGGGCTGTGGAATCTGCATATGACTTCCGATGGAGACGGTTCAAATATCAATTATGTGTGCTTCGACGAGGCCAACAATCCGTATGTTGATCACTTTTCCAAATAAGGCCATCTTGAATACTCCACGTGGTCATCTCTAATTTCGAGTCGGACTCGTTCATGTAGCTGACTGGACCGTCCGACTCTTGCAGCGTCTCTGCAGGTCGTATACTACGTCGGATGATGATGACTCCAAAAGCAAAGTTGACCGTTTCGACGTTACAACAACTCCTGTGTTGAACACTTCTTCATCCGAATCCATCTAGATAAGTATTTGAGCCCATCTTCAGCATCTGGTCGGATTGGCCTCGACAGTTTCTACTGTTCACGGCAGCAAGCTTTCCCGGCAAGGTTACTGTTCACGGCGGCAAGTTTTCCCCGGCAGGTTACTGTTCACGGCGGCAAGCTTTCCCCCGGCAGGTTACTGTTCACGGCGGCAAGCTTTCCCCGGCAAGGTTACTGTTCACGGCGGCAAGCTTTCCCCGGCAAGGTTACTGTTCACGGCGGCAAGCTTTCCCCGGCAAGGTTACTGTTCACGGCGGCAAGCTTTCCCCGGCAAGGTTTTTGAGGCAGTAAACGACCTCGGATGAAAATGTGTCCAAAATCAAAGTTGACCGTTTTGACGAGACGAAAAACTTTCGTGTTGAACGTTTTCCGATTCGAGGCCATCTTCTGGGCCAAAACACTCACGCATTATATCAGACACTTGCCAAGACATGTCTGGTCTTCCGCGTCATATTTCGCCTCTTGACAGGGCTGCATCTAGATAGCTCTAACTTTTGCATACGAACTCGGATTGAGATAATTTTTATATCAAAATCGACCGATTCGACGAGACGAAGACAATTCATGTAGAGCATTCCTTCATCCGAGATTGTCCTGGAGGCGTACTTGACCAAAAAGCACTCAGAACACCTAAACATGACAATCTGAGTGTAGTTTTGGTCTTTGATATGATGCCGAATGATTATGGTCCAAACATCAAAGTTGTTCCACTCGGCAATGTGAAATTTCTCATTTAGAATATTTTGTCATTTGAGGCCATCTCCATTGCATTCTGCATTGTGCCAAAATCAGGTGTCAACACCTCTAATTCGACACGATACCTGACCGTGTCACCGCTTATGCTTCTTCCCATTCTGACGGACAGTGACTATGATGCCCACCTGATCACAACGCGTCCAATGTGCTTAATCCTAAGGCGATGGGTTCACCACCACATGTCACACCAATCAAACTTGTTCACAATTTTGAAAAATGCTCGCATTTCAAAAACTGCTTACATTTTTGAGGAAACTGTTCTTGTTTTCGAAAAGGGTTAACTCTTTTAAAATTTTGTTCACTTTCAATTTGTTTGGAACTCCAAATTTGTTCAGCGCAAATTTAAATATTGTTCAAGGTATATATGTTCAATGTGTATTTTTAAAATATTCAGTGTAAAATACAAAAATGTTCAATTTATATGTAAAAATTGTTCAAAGTGGATTTAAATATCGTTCAGAGTATATCAAAAAACTGTTCAATGTGTATTTAATTTTTTTCGGAGTATGCAAAAACGTCAATGTATATTTAAATTTGTTCATCGTATATAAGAAATTCAATACATATTTGTTCAGGTTTTAAAAGTTTGTTTGAACTTTAAAATTAATCCACGATTTCAAACATTATGCAAATATTTAAGGAAAATTTGTCACATTTTTTTCCAAGAATTATTGGAAATTAAAAAGAAACAGACACAGTTTTTTACAATAATTATTGGAAATTACAAAAAAAAGATTTGTGATTGTATGTACTACTTAAAAGTTTTTGCTGCTAATTAGTTCTACTCGGTCGCTAGGTGGTGTGGCTGGCAACGCAGCTATATATAACGTGAGGTCGGGGGGTTCAACTCCACAAGGCGTGCATTTTAATTGACATTTTGTTTTGGCACCCAAAGGACCAGCAAGCCCACACATGTTGGTCGGCCGGCCCACATAACTAAGGTCAACATGCAATGGGCCACAGAATTGGCTTAGAGTCAATACCTGAGGAGAAAAGCCATGTATGTATGTATGTACGAAGAGATTGGAGGGATGCGATCGGTAGCGACGGACGAAAAAGTTACCCTGGACGAAAAATAGTGGAAAAACAATCCGTCTTTTAATATTAGGTATAGATTGTGGTGGGCCTGGTCCTTGAGGGATCGACGCCCATTTTGCGAGCAGTGTCTTGATAAAGCAAGTTACGGCTACTGCCGCCGTCCAGGAGGACCCGTGTGAGATGAAATCCATCAATGGTTGGGTCAAGGACTAGAGCTGCCGAACCTTTGTGACACATACCTGTTGGGTGGTCATTTCGATCGGTAGTGATCGACGGGCTGCCCACGGGTTGAATTTTGGTGCGACCTGCTTGATGGCATGGTCGCCTCGCGGTATCTGCTTGCGCTCCCCTACAGGGGCATACGTCACAGATATCATGTTTACTGATGAGCCACAAGTATAGGGGATCTATCGTAATCCTTTCGATAAGTAAGAGTGTCGAACCCAACGAGGAGCAGAAGGAAATGATAAGCGGGTTTCAGCAAGGTATTTTCTGCAAGTACTGAAATAAGTGGTAACAGATAGTTTTGTGATAAGATAATTTGTAACAAGCAACAAGTAACAAAAGTAAATAAAGTGCAGCAAGGTGGCCCAATCCTTTTTGTACCAAAGGACAAGCCTGGACAAACTCTTATATAAGGAAAAGTCCTCCCGATGACACATGGGAATATCGTCAAGCTAGTTTTCATCACGTTCATATGATTCGCGTTCGGTACTTTGATAATTTGATATGTGGGTGGACCGGTGCTTGGGTGCTGTTCTTACTTGAACAAGTATCCCACTTATGATTAACCTCTATTGCAAGCATCCGCAACTACAACAAAAGTATTAAGGTAAACCTAACCATAGCATGAAACATATGGATCCAAATCAGCCCCTTACGAAGCAACGCATAAACTAGGGTTTAAGCTTCTGTCACTCTAGCAACCCATCATCTACTTATTACTTCTCAATGCCTTCCTCTAGGCCCAAATAATGGTGAAGTGTTATGTAGTCGACATTCACATAACACCACTAGAGGCTAGACAACATACATCTCATCAAAATATCGAACGAATACCAAATTCACATGACTACTAATAGCAAGACTTCTCCCATGTCCTCGGGAACAAACGTAACTACTCACAAAGCATATTCATGTTCATAATCAGAGGGGTATTAATATGCATAAAGGATCTAAACATATGATCTTCCACCAAGTAAACCAACTAGCATCAACTACAAGGAGTGATCAACACTATTAGCAACCTACTAGTACCAATCCCGGACTTGGAGACAAGAATTGGATACAAGAGATGAACTAGGGTTTTGAGATGAGATGGTGCTGGTGAAGATGTTGATGGAGATTGCCCTCTCCCGATGAGAGGAGCATTGGTGATGACGATGGTGATGATTTCCCCCTCCCAGAGGGAAGTGTCCCCGGCAAAACAGCTCTGCCAGAGCCCTAGATTGGTTCCGCCAAGGTTCCGCCTCGTGGCGGCGGAGTCTCATCCCAAAAGGTTGCTTCTGGTTTTTTCCTCATCGAAAGACCTCACATATCAGAAGATGGGCATCGGAGAGCCAACATGGGGCCCACGAGGTAGGGGGGCGCGCCCTAGGGGGTAGGGCGCGCCCCCCACCCTCGTGGACAGGTGGGCCCCCCTCTGGTGAACTTCTTCCGCTGGATATTTTTTATTATTTCCAAAAATGACTTTCGTGGAGTTTCAGGACTTTTGGAGTTGTGCAGAATAGGTCTCTAATATTTGCTCCTTTCCAGCCCAGAATTCCAGTTGCCGGCATTCTCCTTCCTTATGTAAACCTCGTAAAATAAGAGAGAATAGGCATAAGTATTGTGACATAACATGTAATAACAGCCCATAGTGCAATAAATATCGATATAAAAGCATGATGCAAAATGGACGTATCAACTCCCCCAAGCTTAGACCTCGCTTGTCCTCAAACGAAAGCCGATAAATATGTCCCCATGTTTAGAGGTAGAGGTGTCGATAAAAATAAAATACGGACATGATGGCATCATGATTATTCTCATAACAGCAACATATGTAGATATTGCCATATGATTTCTTATGCTCAAGTAATAATCTATTCACAATGCAAAAGTACGAATCATAAACTTTATTGAGAACCAACAAACTATAATCTCAGTCATTGAAGCAATTGCAATTTATCATAACATCAGAAAGAGTCTATGTCAGAGCTTAAAAGCAAGACCACATACTCAACTATCATTTAGTCTTTCATAATTGCAAACACTCACGCGATACTTGTGGTTATGGAGTTTTAATCAGACACGGAGAAAGATAGGGGCTTATAGTTTCGCCTCCCAACCTTTTACCTCAAGGGTAATGTCAAAAATAATAACTCATGCTCCCCTATATCCAATAAAATATATCTATCAGGATCTTTCCAACATACTGTGCTTGCCAAAGGATAAAATGAAAAAGGAAAGGTGAGATCACCATGACTCTTGCATAATTTAGAAGATAATAATAAAAGATAGGCCCTTCGCAGAGGGAAGCAGAGGTTGCCATGCGCTTTTATGGTTGGATGCACAAAATCTTAATGCGAAAGAATGTCACTTTATATTGCCCCTTATGATATGAACCTTTATTATGCAGTCCGTCACTTTTATTACTTCCACATCACAAGATTGTATAAAGCTTATTTCTCCCACACCAATCAATCATACATATCTAGAGAGCAATTTTTATTGCTTTGCACCGATGACAACTTACTTGAAGGATCTTACTCAATCCATAGGTAGATATGGTGGACTCTCATGGCAAAACTGGTTTAAGGGTTTTTGGAAGCACAAGTAGTATCTCTACTTGGTGCTGAGAATTTGGCTAGCATGAGGGGGAAAGGCAAGCTCAACATGTTGGAGGATCCATGACAACATACTTTATCTCAGATATAAGAAAACATAACCCATTACGTTGTCTTCCTTGTCCAACATCAACTCTTTAGCATGTCATATTTTAGTGAGTGCTCCCAATCATAAAAGATGTCAATGATAATATGTTTATATGTGAATCCTCTCTTTCCTTATTACTTCCTATTAATTGCAACGATGACCAAAGCTATGTCTGCCAACTCCCAACAACTTTTAATCATCATACTCTTTTTATGTGAAGTCATTACTCTCAATAAGATCAATATGAACTCTTTGTTTCCTTTTTATTCTTTTTCTTCTTTTCTTTTATTCACTCAAGATCATGGCAAAATAATCAAGCCCTTGACTCAACACTAATCTTTATTATATAGCTCACGGACTCGATTACATAGAGAGATCATAAAGCAAAACTCAAAACTAGATCATGACATAAACTTTATTCTACTAGATCAAGATACTACTAATAGGATCGAACTAAGAAAAACGGTAAAGGTAGGAGATGTGTTTGTGATACGATACCGGGGCACCTCCCCCAAGCTTGGCAGTTGCCAAGGGGAGTGCCCATACCCATGTGATTATGTCTCCTTCTTTGGTGGAGAAGGTGGTGGTGTTGACTTAGTTGATGGCATAGACTTCTCCCTTAGTTTGCGCTTGAGGATAGAATTTTGGTCCCTCATATCATTAATCTCCCACTCCAGGGTTAATGTCTTTTTGCATAGGTCCTGCTTATTTTCCTGCAAGAGACGAAAAGGGATAAACTCAATCTTTGGTTTATTTACCCTATCAGGGAGACTTGACTTTTTGAACTCCACATGCATGTCCCCAGGTTGAGGTAATGGAGCTTCATCTTCATCTGAGCTCGTGTCCTCCTTCCCCTTGGGTTCATAGTCCTCTTCTTCCTCCGTGGTCCAACCATCGTGTTCTACGTCTCCATAGACCTTAGGATTTGCTAGGTAATCATCCACATAGATTTCTCCTTCCGAATCCTGGGACGACATGTTGATCTAACCTGCACTAGGACAGCTCTAAACAAGAACAAAGGATATTTGCGTGATACGGGACTCAAAACCTTCGGGGGAATATATAATGAATTGTTACCGACCAAAATACGTATCGTGCAAGAAAACGGAGTCCTGAAGGAACACGAGGTGCTCACGAGGTAGGGGGCGCGCCCTCCACCCTCGTGGGGCCCTCGGACTGCTACTTATTTTTCTATTTTTCTAAATATTCCAAAACGGAGAAATATTGCCTTAAAAACTGTTTTGGAGTCGGTTTACTTACCGTACCACATACCTATTCCTTTTCGGCGTCTGAAACGTTCTGGAAAGTGTCCCTTATGTATTCCTCCGGGGTTACGGTTTCAATAATAATGGTTTCAACATTTATAGGATTACCTGAGATATAATGTTTAATTCTTTGACCGTTCACCACCTTCGGGTTTGTGCCTTCGAAGTTGTTGATTTTTATGGCACCGGAACAGTAGACCTCCTCGATAACGTAGGGGCCTACCCATTTAGAGAGAAGTTTTCCTGCAAAAAATCTTAAACGAGAGTTGTATAGAAATACATAATCACCTACGTTAAACTCACGCTTTTGTATCCTTTTGTCATGCCATCTTTTAACTTTTTCTTTAAACAACTTGGCATTTTCATAAGCTTGGGTTCTCCATTCATCAAGTGAGCTAATATCAAATAACCTCTTCTCACCGGCAAGTTTGAAATCATAGTTGAGCTCTTTAATAGCCCAATATGCCTTATGTTCTAGTTCGAGAGGTAAGTGACATGCTTTTCCATAAACCATTTTATATGGAGACATACCCATAGGATTTTTATATGCAGTTCTATAGGCCCATAATGCATCATCAAGTTTCTTGGACCAATTCTTTCTAGACCTATTGACAGTCTTTTGCAAAATTAATTTGAGCTCTCTATTACTCAATTCTACTTGACCACTAGACTGTGGGTGATAAGGAGATGCAATTCTATGATTAACATCATACTTAGCAAGCATTTTATGGAAAGCACCATGAATAAAATGTGAACAACCATCGGTCATTAAATATCTAGGGACTCCAAACCTTGGAAAAATAACTTCTTTAAGCATCTTAATAGAAGTGTTATGATAAGCACTACTAGTTGGAATAGCTTCTACCGACTTAGTAAGTAATCAACAGCAACTAAAATATGTGTATATCCATTAGAGGTGGGAAAAGGTCCCATATAATCGAAGCCCCAAACATCAAATGGTTCAATAAAAAGTGAATAATTCATAGGCATTTCTTGACGTATACTAATATTACCAATTCTTTGGCATTCATCACAAGATAGGACAAACTTACGGGCATCCTTGAAGAGAGTAGGCCAACAAAAACCGGATTGCAATACCTTATGTGCAGTTCTATCTCCAGCATGGTGTCCTCCATAAGCTTCAGAGTGACACTTGCGTAGGATATTTTCCTGTTCATGCTCAGGTACACAACATCTAATAACACCATCTACTCCTTCTTTATAAAGATGTGGGTCATCCCAAAAGTAATGTCTCAAATCATAGAAGAACTTTTTCTTTTGTTGGTATGTGAAACTAGGTGGTATAAATTTAGCAACAATATAATTAGCATAATCAGCATACCAAGGAGTACTACGAGAAGTAACATTTAATTGTTCATCAGGAAAGCTATCATCAATAGGTAGTGGGTCATCAAGAACAATTTCTAACCTAGACAAGTTGTCTGCAATGGGGTTCTCAGCTCCCTTTCTATCAACAATATGCAAATCAAATTCTTGTAGCAAGAGAACCCATCTAATAAGTCTAGGTTTAGCATCTTTCTTTTCCATAAGATATTTAATAGCAGCATGACCACTGTGAATAGTTACTTTAGAATCAACAATATAAGGTCTGAACTTATCACAAGCAAATACAACTGCTAACAGTTCCTTTTCAGTAGTAGCATAATTTCTTTGAGCATTGTCTAGAGTTTCACTAGCATAATGGATAACATTTAATTTCTTATCAACTCTTTTCCCTAGAACAACACCCAGCATAATCACTAGCATCACACATAATTTCAAAGGGTAAATTCCAATCAGGTGGCTGAACAATAGGTGCAGAGACCAATGCCTTCTTAAGTATTTCAAATGCTTCTACACAATCATCATCAAAGACAAATGGTATATCTTTTTGTAATAAATTAGTCAAAGGCCGAGAAATTTTTGAGAAGTCCTTAATGAACCTCCTATAAAACCCGGTGTGACTAAGGAAACTTCTTATACCTTTGATGTCCTTGGGACATGGCATCTTTTCAATAGCATCAACCTTGGCTTTATCAACTTCAATACCTCTTTCAGATACTTTATGCCCCAAGACAATACCTTCATTAACCATAAAGTGGCACTTTTCCCAATTCAAGACAAGATTAGTTTCTTCACATCTCTGCAAAACTCGATCAAGATTGCTCAAGCAATCATCAAAGGAAGATCCATAGACGGAAAAGTCGTCCATGAAAACCTCACAAATCTTCTCACAAAAGTCAGAGAATATAGCCAGCATGCATCTTTGAAAGGTAGCAGGTGCATTACATAAACCAAAAGGCATATGTCTATAAGCAAAAGTACCAAAAGGGCATGTAAAAGTAGTCTTTGATTGATCTTTAGCCGACACGGGTATTTGAGAGAAACCAGAATAACCATCTAGAAAGCAGTAGTGTGTATGTTTGCATAATCTTTCTAGCATTTGATCGATAAAAGGTAAGGGGTAATGATCTTTCTTAGTAGCCTTATTTAATTTGCGGAAATCAATTACCATCCTATAACCTGTAATAATTTTTTGTGGAATCAATTCATCTTTATCATTAGGAACAACAGTAATACCTCCCTTCTTAGGGACACAGTGAACAGGACTTACCCACTGACTATTAGCAACGGGATAAATTATACCTGCCTCCAGAAGCTTCAGTATTTCTTTTCTTACCACTTCTTTCATTTTAGGATTCAGACGTCGTTGAGGATCACAAACTGGTTTGGCATCTTCTTCCAAATTTATTTTATGTTGACATAGAGTGGGACTAATGCCCTTAAGATCATCAAGAGTATATCCAATAGCAGCACGGTGCTTCTTCAGAGTTTTCAATAATCTTTCTTCTTCATGCTCTGAAAGGTTAGCACTAATAATAACAGGATATATCTTCTTTTCATCAAGATAAGCATATTTAAGATTATCTGGCAACGGTTTAAGCTCAAACGCGGGATCACCCTTGGATGGAGGAGGATCCCCTAAGATTTCAATAGGCAAATTGTGTTTCAGAATAGGTTCCTGCTTAAAGAATACTTCATCTATTTCTCTTCTTACGTTCATAAACATATCATTTTCATGGTCTAGCAAATATTGTTCTAAAGGATCACTAGGAGGTACGGCAATAGAAGCAAGACCAATAATTTCATCCTTACTAGGTAATTCTTCTTCATGATGTTGTTTACTAAATTTAGAGAAATTAAACTCATGAATCATATCATCCAAGCCAATAGTAACAACATTCTTTTCGCAGTCTATCTTAGCATTAACAGTATTCAAGAAGGGTCTACCAAATATAATGGGACAAAAGCTATCTTGTGGGTAATCTTGACTAGAAAGATCAAAATGGTGGACTTCATGCCATTGGTTGACTGTATGGAGAGAAGAATGACTGCCAGTTCTACTTTCCTTGACCAAGGTGAAAGGCTGCAGTTCCTTAACTCTGATCTATCTTCAATGCCAATATTCTTTTTGTGTAGTCTTGCTCTCCCAGCTGGTATTCTCAAGCAGTTGGAAAGAATCCAAAGGCAGTGTCTGTGGAGAAAGCACAGAGATGAGCCAGCCCCATCTCTTGCTGCTTGGGAACTCATTTCTAGGCCAAAACAAAGGAGGTCTTGGTATTCTTAATCTGGGGGTTCAGAATGTGGCTCTTCTTCTCAAGCATGCCAGTAACTTCCTGAACAACGAGATATTCCTTGGGTGTCCCTAGTTTGGGATTCATATTATTTTGAAAGAATGCCCCAGGGAACAAATGATTGTGGCTCCTTCTGGTGGAGGGATATTTGTAAAGTCATGCAGAATTTTAGGGACTGCTCCTGGGTGCAGATTAATGAAGGGGACACTGCCCTTTTTTGGTCTGATAATTGGAACCTTGGCACTGAAGTATCTAGTCTGCAGACAAGATTCCCAAGGTTATTCTCTTTTGCCAAGGACCCCTGGGTTTCAGTTAAGGAAATTTTCAATACCCAGGATATGCACCAACTTTTCCACCTTCCCTTATCTGCTCAGGCCTTTGATGAGTTAAACTTGATAAAGGATTTGATGGATTCCCACAACAGAGACCCCAGTTCGAGGGACCTTTGGTTCTGGCAGGGCTCATCCAAGATTTTCAAGCCCAAGATGTTTTACTCCCACACATTTGTGTCTGAGTCCTTCAATCCTCTGCTCTGTTGGGTTTGGAAATCCTCTTGTACCCTCAAGATCAAGGTCTTTTCTTGGATGCTTATTATGGACAGGTTGAACACCAAGGATATGGTTGAAAGAAGGCACTAGCACATGGAAGATGGTGTCCATTGTAGGCTTTGCCCCTTGCTGGCTAGAGAAACCAGGGATCACTTATTCTTCAACTGCAATTTCAGTATTAGGGTCTGGAATTATCTGCAGATTGATTGGTCTGCTGGCACCTCCATGATTGAGCTGGTTACTCAGGCAAGGAGAAGTTTTGATAAGCCTTTCTTCTCTGAAGTGGTATTCATTGCTTGCTGGAATATCTGGATCATCAGAAATGCCAAAGTGTTCAGAAATGAGAGGGCTAGTTTCAATAAATGGAGGTTTGCTTTTAGACATGATATTAGCCTAATGCAGCACAGAATCAAATCTGCTTACAAGGATGACCTACTCAAATGGATCTCTTTCCTCCCCCCTTAAGCTAGTTTTGTAAGACTCCCTTTTTATACCTTGTACTCTAGTTACTCCTTGTAATCAACTTGCTGTATTTGTTATTTATTTCAATAAAGTTTTGATCTGCTGTGGGGGTTTTGCCCCACAGTTCACAGTCAAAAAAAAGCTATCTTGTGGGGAACCAAGAACAAGGAAATCAGCAGGATATTTAGTTTTCCCACACAAGACTTCAACATCTCTAACCATTCCCACTGCTGATATAGTATCTCTATTGGCAAGTTTAATTGTAACATCAATATCTTCTAACTCAGCAGGTGCAATTTCATGCTTGATTTCTTCATATAAGGTAATAGGTACAACACTAGCACTAGCACCCATATCACATAAGCCATGATAACAATGATCTCCTATTTTAACAGAAATAACAGGCACGCCTACCATAGGTCTATGTTTATCTTTAGCACAAGGATTAGCAACTCTAGCAGTTTCACCACAGAATTGAATAACATGCCCATCAATATTATCAACCAAGAGATCCTTAACAATAGCAATATTAGGTTCAACTTTAACTTGCTCAGGAGGTGTATAGGTTCTAATGTTACTTTTACGAACCACAGTTGAAGCTTTAGCATGGTCCTTTATTCTAACTGGGAAAGGCGGGTTCTCAACATAGGAAGTAGGAACAATAGGATCATTATAAGTGACGGTCTTTTCTTCAACTATAATAGGTGAAACTACTTTTAATTCTATGGGAGGATGATATTTAAACCACTTCTCCTTGGGGAGATCAACATAAGTAGCAAATGATTCACAAAACGAAGCTACTATCTCAGAGTCAAGTCCATATTTAGTGCTAAATTTACGGAAAATATCGGTATCCATAAAAGATTTAACACAATAAACCTTAGGTGTCATACCCGACTCCTTACCTTCATCGATATCCCAATCTTCAGAGTTGTGTTTAATTCTATCCAATAAATTCCATTTCAATTCAATAGTCTTCATCATAAAAGAGCCAACACAAGAAGTATCGAGCATGGTTTGATTATTATGAGAAAGCCGAGCATAAAAACTTTGAAGAATTATTTCTCTTGGGAGCTCATGATTGGGGCATGAATATAACATTGATTTAAGCCTCCCCCAAGATTGAGCGATGCTTTCTCCTTCGCGAGGCCAAAAATTATATACATAATAGCGATCACGATGAACAAGATGCATAGGATAATACTTTTGATGAAATTCCAGTTTCATTCGTTTATAGGTCCATGATCCCGTATCATCACATAGTCTATACCATGTCGATGCATCTCCCTTCAAAGATAAAGGGAAGACCTTCTTCTTAACAACATCATCGGGTATACCTGCAAGCTTAAATAGTCCAAAAACTTCATCCACATAGAGTAGATGTTCATCAGGTTGCTTTGTTCCATCTCCTATAAAAGCATTAGCTAGAAGTTTTTCCATCATACCGGAAGGAACTTCAAAGGGAATAATTTCATTTTCAATAGGTTCAGTAGGTTGAGGAGCAACTCTTTTCTCTACTGGTCGGGGTGAAGATACCCCGAACAAGCCCCTCAGAGGATTACTTTCCATAGTAACAAGTGACAGTAAATTTCAGCACACTATATAAATTTTTCCTTACCAAATTCCACCTACCAAAGGCGCTTCACTCCTCGGCAACGGTGCCAGAAAAGAGTCTTGATGACCCACAAGTATAGGGGATCTCTCGTAGTACTTTCGATAAGTAATAGTGTCGAACCCAACGAGGAGCAGAAGGAAATGATAAGCGGGTTTCAGCAAGGTATTCTCTGCAAGTACTGAAATAAGTGGTAACAGATAGTTTTGTGATAAGATAATTTGTAACGAGCAACAAGTAACAAACCTAAATAAAGTGCAGCAAGCTGGCCCAATCCTTTTTGTAGCAAAGGAAAAGCCTGGACAAACTCTTATATAAGGAAAAGCGCTCCCGAGGAGACATGGGAATATCGTCAAGCTAGTTTTCATCACGTTCATATGATTCACGTTCGGTACTTTGATAATTTGATATGTGGGTAGACCGGTGCTTGGGTGCTGTTCTTACTTGAACAAGCATCCCACTTATGATTAACCTCTATTGCAAGCATCTGCAACTACAACAAAAGTATTAAGCTAAACCTAACCATAGCATGAAACATATGGATCCAAATCTGCCCCTTACGAAGCAACGCATAAACTAGGGTTTAAGCTTCTGTCACTCTAGCAACCCATCATCTACTTATTAATTCCCAATGCCTTCCTCTAGGCCCAAATAATGGTGAAATGTTATGTAGTCGACGTTCACATAACACCACTAGAGGCTAGACAACATACATCTCATCAAAATATCGAACGAATACCAAATTCACATGACTACTAATAGCAAGACTTCTCCCATGTCCTCAGGAACAAACGTAACTACTCACAGAGCATATTCATGTTCATAATCAGAGGGGTATTAATATGCATAAAGGATCTGAACATATGATCTTCCACCAAGTAAACCAACTAGCATCAACTACAAGGAGTGATCAACACTACTAGCAACCTACTAGTACCAATCCCGGACTTGAAGACAAGAATTGGATACAAGAGATGAACTAGGGTTTTGAGATGAGATGGTGCTGGTGAAGATGTTGATGGAGATTGCCCTCTCCCGATGAGAGGAGCGTTGGTGATGACGATGGCAATGATTTCCCCCTCCCGGAGGGAAGTGTCCCCGGCAGAACAGCTCTGCCGGAGCCCTAGATTGGTTCCGCCAAGGTTCCGCCTCGTGGCGGCGGAGTCTCGTCCCGAAAGGTTGCTTCTGATTTTTTACTCATCGAAAGACCTCATATAGCAGAAGATGGGCATCGGAGAGCCAATAGGGGGCCCACGAGGTAGGGTGCGCGCCCTGGGGGGTAGGGCGCGCCCCCCACCCTCGTGGACAGGTGGGCCCCCCTCTGGTGAACTTCTTCCATTGGATATTTTTTATTATTTCCAAAAATGACTTTCGTGGAGTTTCAGGACTTTTGGAGTTGTGCAGAATAGGTCTCTAATATTTGCTCCTTTTCCAGTCGAGAATTCCAACTGCCGGCATTCTTCCTCCTTTTGTAAACCTCGTAAAATAAGAGAGAATAGGCATAAGTATTGTGACATAACTTGTAATAACAGCCAATAGTGCAATAAATACCGATATAAAAGCATGATGCAAAATGGACGTATCATTTACCGTTTTTACTTCAGGGGGAAATTGCTTTTGTCCTCTGGTGTTCGATCGGCGAGTGTCTTCATCTTTGCCGTCGTGAGGTGGCCCCTTCCCTTTGTGTTCGACGTTGAGCCTGCCGTATTGTTTGAAAACCCAACAATTTCTGTTGGTATGGTTGGCGGGATTGTCGGGGCTGCCATGAATTTGGCAGGGCCGATCCAATATCCTGTCTAGACTGGATGGACCATCTTTGTTTGCCTTGAATGGCTTCTTTCGTTGACCGGATTTGGAACCAATGAATCCGGCGTTGACCACCATGTCTTGGGTTCCCTTATTATCGTTTCGACGCTTGTCTTTATTGCATCGTGGCTTTCCCTTGCCGTTCCTGGCCTCGGAAGTGCCTGGATCACTGGTGCTGTTGCCTTTGTGAGCCAGCCAGTTGTCTTCTCCCGCACAAAAGCGGGTCATGAGTGCCGTAAGGGATGCTATGGACTTAGGTTTCTCTTGACCCAGGTGACGGGCCAGCCATTCATCCCGGACGCTATGTTTAAAGGCCGCTAGGGCTTCAGCGTCCGGACAGTCGATGATTTGGTTCTTTTTAATTAAGAACCTAGTCCATAGCTTCCTCGCTGATTCTCTGGGCTGTTGGACGATGTGACTAAGGTCATCGGCGTCCGGTGGCTGGACGTGTGTGCTTGGAAATTGTCGTGAAAGGTGACTTCCAAGTCCTCCCAGCTGCCGATGGAGTTCTCAGGCAAGCTGTTTAACCAGTAACGAGCTGGTCCCTTGAGTTTTAGCGGGAGGTATTTGATGGCATGAAGATCATCACTACGGGCCATATGTACATGAAGAAGGAAATCCTCAATCCATACCACGGGGTCTGTTGTTCCATCATATGATTCGATATTCACGGGTTTAAACCCTTCTGGGAAGTAGTGCTCCATTACTTCGTCAGTGAAGCAAGGGGGGTGTGCGGCACCTCTATATCGGGCCAAGTCGTGACGTAGCTCAGATTGAGTCTGTCTGCGGTTTTCGGCTCGGGTGTGATTATATTTGTTATGTTCAGATAGGTAGCCGTCGTCGTGAATCGAGGCACTCCCCCGCAATCCGTGGATCAATCTGGTCTGACCTGCTCTACTGTCTAGTTCCTGTCGCGGGTTATGTTTATATCCCCAAGCTGTTATATCTCTACCCTTATGGTAAGGTAGTGTGGGCTGGTGTTCGGCTTGAGTTGCCGCATTGTCCCGACCCCATGGTGATCGGTTATCAGTATTACTTGCAGATCTTCTGGGATAGAGGGTCTCATCGTCGAATTGGGGTAGTAGTTTATGCTTTGGGTGACTTTTGGTTGGGCGTTCAAGGCCGCATTCCTTGTCTCCCAGGGCCCTAGCCCACATCGTTGAGAAAATCTTCATCAGCTTGAAGCTGTTGCTGCTTCTCTTTCAGGCTCCTTGCAGTGGCAATTAGTCGGCGCTTAAAGCGCTCCTGCTCGAGAGGTTCCTCAAGTATGATGAAGTCTTCGTCACCGGGGCTCGCCTCATCCTTGGAGAGGGGAAGATAATTACTATCCTCCGAGTCATCGTTTATGGCCTGTTCGTCGGGGCTAACTTACCCGTCTTCCCGACCGCCTTGTTCAAAGATTGGCTTGAAGGGGTATTCTTGGTCTTCGGCGTCGTGCAGAGTACTGTTGTCTCCAGAGCTATAATCGAGCGTGTCAGTTAAGTCCTTGACAGTGTCTATCAAGTGGGTGGTGAGTGTCGGCGTCAAAACTGGCGGATCTCGGGTAGGGGGTCCCGAACTGTGCGTCTAGGATCGATGGTAACAGGAGACAGGGGACACGATGTTTACCCAGGTTCGGTCCCTCTCTATGGAGGTAATACCCTACTTCCTGCTTGATTGATCTTGATGAATATGAGTATTACAAGAGTTGATCTACCACGAGATCGTAATGGCTAAACCCTAAAAGTCTAGCCTGTAGGACTATGGCAATGTGTATATCCTATCCGGACTATGCCCACCGATTTATATAGACACCAGGGGTATCTAGTTACATGGAGTCGGTTACATAAGAGGGAATCTTCATAGTCGGTCGCCAAGCTTGCCTTCCACGCCAAGGAGAGTCCAATCCGGATACGGGTATAGTCTTCGGCCTTCATGTCTTCACAGCCCATCAGTCCGGCCCATGGATAACAGGCCGGACGCCCGAGGACCCCTTAGTCCAGGACTCCCTCAGTAGCCCCTGAACCAGTCTTCAATAGCGAGGTGTTCAGCACACTAGTCTTCGCCATTGCAAGGCGGGTTCCTCCTTTAATGATCTCCAAGTGATGTATTCAGCCATTGGTTCAATGTCGCTCCCCTCAGCTTCTGCGCGTCAAATAACTTTGTCTTCCACGTGTCGAGCGAATGCAGAAGGTCAGGGTATTTTTGAAAATAGCACCCCGTCCAGGCAAGGAAGAGCACCTATTTAAAGAGATTGGATCCTAGATCCATTCGGCACCACGCAGAGAAAAATCCCCAGAGACTGCTAGGAGAATCCATTCCAACATGGCTAGCGTTCCCAGCCCCTCCTCCCGTTCTGGCCCAGAGAAAGGCGGGTGGGAGAATTGTTCTGTCTTGTCCCGCGCAATCATGAGGGGTCAGTATTTGAAGTGGGCGGAGCCGAAGTATGGCGTATCGCCGATACCGGATATCTGTCCAGCACACCGAGGAAGGCGTCTAACGAATGGCCCTCAGAATGGTTCTATATTGAGGACTTCGCACTTCCTGACCCGGTTCGAAAGGGTCTTCCTGAGTTCGCAAGCGTTTCGCTGAAGAAATGCTACAGTTGGCGTCCTCAGAGTCATGAAGAGGATGACAGTGCAAAAGTTCGTCAGCTTATGAGCAAGGTAAAGACGCTCTCTCAGTCCGGTCTCACAATAGTCAAGGTAATGGCGACCTCCATAGTGCGAGGGGTTCAGCCGCTACAATACAGGGGGCTGCCAATGTGGCACTACAACGGAGAGGATGACACCTCCCGCTATGGCCGGAAAGGTCCTGACACTCCCGCCGCTCTGGCCAAGATATTGGCCAAGCTGTTTAAAGGGGAGGAAGAGGAATTTCTTCGCATTAAGAGCAGAGATGGGTATTCTATGTATGATCCTCCCAGTTGGGTAAGCTTCCACCCCTATGTTGCACTCCTTCCCCTGCCGGATTACTTCTGATAAATTTCAAATCTGTTTGTCATGACAGCACTGGTGAAAGGTCACCGAGGGACTTCATAGTCCTGCCCCACAGCCGGAGAACCACAACCGGGAACTCGATCCTGGATTTGAGGAGGATCCGGATATGTTCGTGGTGCTCGTCGAGGGAGTGTTTTATCAGACAAGCTATGATGGCACAGAAGTGGCCATTACCGCCGACTACCCTGGCCTTCTTCCTGCTTCACAGGTAAGTAATCAAGAGACACCTTCTCTAAAAGAGTGCTTTTATTCTACCTCACCCACCGCGCTATCTCCCGCTCCATAGGGGAAGCGTTCGACGACTCCAAAGAGATCAGTTCCTGCGGCAGGTAGGCCTTCAAAGAGGAAGGCCGATGAAGACACAACCAGGCCTTCATCAAGGAGGTACGGATAAATACGCTTTGTCAGCGGCCACATCCAACTGTGACCTGTGCGTTTATTTGATTACAGGAAAAAGGTTCGCTGAAAAGTGTCTGGAGGTCCGGCCGGTCGTACTCCCGACAACCGGGATTTAGATCCGGTTGGAGAGACGGGGGCCAGTGTGGGAACAATGCCGGACTGTCCATCGGCCGAGGGTTTGGAAAATATGTCCATTACCAACTCAAAGGTAGAGAGTGCCATGAATCATCGGTGCTGTAGGGCGGTCTTACGGGACCCCAAGTTCTCGGAAGAGGCATTCAATGCCTTTAGCTCGGGCGACGCATACATCCGAGCTGCTCGAGATGGGCTTAGAAGAGCCACGAAGCAATATTTGGCGGATGTGCAGGTAAGTTTTCTTCGTCCAAAAAAGGATGACCATATGCCCGTAGCCCCCGAGACTGAAAGCAGTTGGCACAACTGATTTAAGGATCATTGTACGACCAGGTCCTTACAGAGAAGAATGGCTGCTAGCTCAAGAACTGGAGCAGTGTCGGGCGCAGCTAAATGCTGCTATCGTCGAACTGGGAAACTTCAAGAAGTCGTCGTCTGGTAATGTTCCCCTCCATCGAGGAACAAGAATTGTACACCAACTGTGATAATACTGCTGTTGATCGCATAATAGGGTCGCCTGATCAACTTGAAGAGAAGTTGAAGATCGCCCAAGAGGGAGAAAGAGAGGCAAAAAGGCAACACGTCACAGGTGAGCATGTGCTGACCCGCGTCAGGGACGAGAAAAACAAGCTACAGGATTCCAACACTAAATTGGGTGAAGAGTTGAAAGATGTGCGGGCCCAGCTAGCCGACTCCGTGAAGGAGAACAAGAAGTTGCGGGGCGGCATATTCAGTGTGTATCCAAACCCCTTTTTTTAGGATAGTTCAGAGATGAATGGAACTGATATAGTTATAACTGCAGGTATATTGACGGGCCGTCCTGAAAAGGAGGTGTCCGGATCATCAAGTGATCTGCTGCAAAGACTGTCGCAAGTGCACGAGCATGCTCGGCTGGCTATGCGGAGTGTTGCCAAGGCCTTATGGCCATCTGTCTCCCCTCCGGGAACTATGGCGGAGCTTGTAGATCTGTTCAAGGGAGCGCGGCGGCGTATCCGACTATGGAAGATATCGGCCTGTCGAGAGGGCGCGCGAGAGGCCTAGGCCATGGTGAAAACGTGATATACCAAGCTGGATCCCAATCACATGGCCCGGGTTGGACCACTAGGGTCAAATGGGGAAGAAATTCCCGTTAGTTTAGTATATGACCAAGTATTGGTGGCCACCAAATATTCCCAACCGGATTGTAAATTAGACTGCCTGTTGGATGGTATAAAGGAGGAAGTGTTCGAGTCCAAGTGACTATGTACTTTCCTCACCATGTGGAACTCTAGCCGAATTGTATATCATTTGTCATGGCAGACCTTTTCGCTTCAAACTCCAGACCCGAAGGTGTGGAGTGTTTCGGAATACCGTCGCAGCCGAATAGGCCGGGGTATGCCTGGAAAACAAGGTGTAGGGGTCATAGTTGCTTGAACAGACAAGTTGTATCCGGCTAGCTATGTTATATTACATTGAGGTTGTAAGAAACATCTTCCAGAGAGAATAGTTCCGTTAGGGTTCCTTTCCCTAGGTGTGCATGCATTTAATGTACATGTCCGAATTGTGATGTGTAAATCACAATGTGTATAGCTTCTGGGGGTTCACCATGGAGTGAGTGCAAAAAACATCTTTAATTCACCGACCGAAAATTCCCTTAAGAACGCTAGCTTTCGGCTTCACCCAGTCTGAGGTACACATCCAGATGACCCGGCAGTAACAATCACAGAGGTGCTCCCTTTATGCCCTAGCCGAACTAACGGGAACGTAGGGCATAAGCACAGGAGCCAGGCAACCCAGCTTGGCCAAAACTTAAGTCATATCGATGCATATAGTGGCGAAGAAAAGGTACATATGGAAAAACTCATATGTGAAGAGCTTGATGCTCGAGGAATAATAATAATAATAAGCTTCTATCTGAGAAGCCCCCAGGTATAGTGGACGTACATATTTAAAGATGTGTACGTCACAGTGTACGGTCTAGACGTACGAGAGCTTTAAAGTGAGAAAATAAAAGCGGAAAAGAGAGGAAAAAATAACGGAAACTACAGGGGAGAAGGAGACGAACAAATAATTCGGTGCTAGGCATAGAATCTTCGGAGTCTGCCGTGTTCCAGGGGTTCGGCTCACTACAAGAAATATGTCAACTTGCGACCATCACTATTGGTCACGGAAAGGTCATTGTTTTTCATTTGCGACCTTTTTGTGACCAAAAACAGAAGGTCAAAAGCTGGCGGCCATAAACTGAAATTAACGACCTTCTCTGTGAGAAGTTCGTGGAATTCCATGACCAAAACAAAAGGTCGTTGATTGTATGACCGTCTATTTTGGTCGCTAGCTCTCTGCCCAGGCCACGTCGGATCCGACGTGGCAAGCTGACGTGGCAAAATTGCGACCAACTGAAAAGGTCGTTGATAAGATTTAGCCTGGTCCAATTGAACGCTTTACATGGGCCGAGCCCAACAATTCAGCCCATTTATTATTTATTTTCATATCGATTTTGATCAGCTACATGGGCCAAGCCCAACAATTTGGCCTTTTTGGTTTCTAAGACATAGAACTTTTACGGTCCATTTATTTTTGGGCCTCAGCCTTTTTATAGTCGACTTCTTTTTTGGGCCTCAGCCTTTTTGCAGGCTATTTATGTTTTGGGCCTTGGCCTCTACCAATAAGTAGGTCCAACTCATCAGCTTTCTATTTCTCACATTTTCACAATACACAGATGACAAATGTTTCAAATGACACAGAACTATATACTTGAAATGATAGCCAAAATTAGCCTATTACAATCTTTACATAGTGTTCATACAACTAGACCAGTACATAATACAATGTAACTAGCTATGAAGTACAACTAGAACACAAGGCATATTGATAGATAACAACCATGCTTCATCGTCTTCCTCTTCCAAATTCCAAGAAACAAATCACCTAGCATTAGAAGGATCACGCATCAGAAGCATATAAAACATCAAACGAAGAAATCAATGGCAAGTAGTATAAAAATCAAGGTAGCACTAGTATATTTTAATTTATCTTGCAACAATCAATATAGTTTGCTTATAAGAAAACATATGGTCTGATGCTTATGATCTACTAGATTACTAAACACAAATTGCACACTATGCACTCAATTTGATACTTGCTTAACAGTTTCAATGTAAACCGACAATTAAACCTAAAAAGATGCAAAGCTGAAATCTAACTGATGACTATAGCAAGAGTGCTCCCAGCACAATATCAAAATTCTGCATTTCTAACCAGCACAAGGGTTCAGCAAGCCAATGCATTTTGGTGTGGATATTCTGGACTTTGATGCTGCTAGGTTCATTAGTCAAAGGAATACATCAGGAACAAAGTGCGAGCAATAGCAACACAAATGCATGCGTACCTCATGGAGGAGTGGAGGTTGGCGAAGGCGAGGGCGTCGTCGGGGCGGCCGGAGGCGGCGAGGCAGCGCTTGATGGACGAAAAGTTTCAACATACACTCAGCTCCGTGTTGAATTGGACCAGCCAATCCAGCTCTTAAACCGGCTTGCAGACCGACGAACATTTGTCCAATCTACACAATAATACAGATACAAAACAATCAACTTGCTGCACACCAGAGGCAGAGGGGATTTCTTTAGAAGAGAAAGAGAACTGGACATAGAGCTACATCCCACATTAATAAACTGTTTGCAGCAGCTGTAACATAGAACCAATACAAATGTTGTATGGACATGAACAGCAGGATAAGTGGCTACTGGTGAGAAAACTGAAGTTTGCAAGTTCTACTAGTCTCCCGACATGGGTACTGGTTCATCAAACAGCATGAATCAGAAACTGCTTGAAATAAACATGCTAGAACTAGTTGTTGGTCCGATGAATCCTGGAGAGCCTATTTCTCATGAACGGATACTTGCTAGAACAAATCACAAACAGATAGTATACAAGCAGGGTACATAGAGACCAGGAGAAGCAGAGCGTGGGCGACCGTAGCCGATGTACGCTTCCGCGTTTCTAATGGCCATATACGCTGTCACCAATGTCAATTATTTTCATACAAACATTTTCACAAACACCATACAAGGAAACTCCATTACACAATATGCAGTACATAGGAACAGACGAACAGTCAACACGTATATATCTAGTCAATAAAATATGCATGCAAAGTTGTACTGATGTAGACATGCTTTCACAGTCATATGGATAGGTGTTTCACAATTGAACATAATTGACTACCAAAGAAATAGTCATATGCATAGGTGTTTCACATAATGAGGGGAGTTCTTGATTTGTTAAGAAAAGCTTAATTTTGAGGAAAGTTAATACATATTTCCATGCTTGTCTACCAAAGAAATTGTATCAACTTAACAATTAGTCATGCATAAGTGTTTCACATCAAAAACATACAAAAGTCACTACAAAAAAATACACTTCCGTGATGATACGTGTTTGTCACAGTAGGTCGCTTTTTTTGTCATGCATGTACATCCATGACAAATTTATGACAGAATCAAGATAGTCATACATGTGCTGTCGTAGAAGTGTTCCATGACATTACCAACATTATCATCACGGAAGTGTCCACTTCCATGACGATAAATCGCGCATCACAGAAGTGCTTTCGTCAAGGGTGACCGACATGTGGCATCCACCGTAACGGAACGCCGTTAAGCTATCGGGTCGGGTTTTGGATCCGATAACCCGTTAACAGCCCTGACCAATGGGAAATTTCCATGTGTAAAATTCTTATTGGCCAGACGAAACACGTGTCAGCTCGTCAGTGGGTCAGATAGGCGCCTATGATACGTCGACACATGGCACGGCCCAACAAGTTTAAATGGGCCGGCCCAACTAAAGGCCCACAAGATTTTGCAGACCATAATGGGCCGGCCCAGCTAAAGGCCCACGAGATTTTGTGGACCATAATGGGCTGGCCCAGCTAAAGGCCCACAAGATTTTGCGGGCCATAATGGGCCGGCCCGGGTAAAGGCCCACAAGATTTTTGTGTGCCGTAATGGGCCGGCCCAGGTAAAGGCCCACAAGATTCTTGCGGACCATAATGGGCCGGCCCAGCTAAAGGCCCATGAGATTTCGCCGACATTAATGGGCCGTCCCAGCTGTAGGCCCACAAGATTTTGAGGACCCTAGTAGGCCGGCCCATTAACTGCCTGCCATGTTTTGGGCCAAATGCCGGCCCATATTTGATCCGGTCCATTAATGGCCTGCCATGCTCCGGGCCTAATAGTGGCCCATATGAGATCCGGCCCGTTAAAGGCCTACCACGTTCTGGGCCAAATTACGGCCCAGATCAGGTCCGGCCCTTTAAGAGGCTTTGGGCTCAATTATGGCCCATATCAGATTCGGCCCGTCAACTGGACACTATGCTTTTGGTCCCACTTGCTAAAGGCCCACTTAGTAATTCGGCCTGATATTAGTTTTGCCCTGTTAAGGGCCCGTTTAACATTTCAGCCCTATATTAATTTCAGCCTATTAAAAGCCCGTCATATAGTTGGGCCTAACTACGGCCCGGTTTGCATCCGGCCTGCTCGCAGCCGATATCTGATTGGGCCAAACAAGGACCGAGGCAATTTTTTGGCCTGTTAAAAGCCCGTGATTTGATTCGCACAATCATGGGCCGGGGTTCATTTCGGGCTGCTTCCGGCCCATGAGCTGATCGGCACGTTTCAGGCCCAACCAACATCGTGATTGCATGACGGCCCGATTATGTACCGTAATTTTATGGTTTGGCCGGTTTACTGCGAAGACAGGATATATATACAGTAAAATAACTGCAGCATCGTGAATAAGAAAAAACCTAGACTATACAATAAAGAAACTACGACATATTACATCCACTGGGCATCAAAGTTCGCCACTATGATAATAAAGCACAAGCAGATAGCAGATTACATACACTGGGCATCAAAGATCGCCACCAGTGCAAATAAACATGCCGAAAAAATAATATACAAAACCAACAGCACTTCAATAGAGTTCAAGGATGGTTAGCCCTGCTGGGGAGCTGCAGCGCAAGCAGCTGAGCAAGATGATGAGACTGCGCTTGTTCAGCACTTATATCTTCCTCACTCTGAAAGATAAACAAGCAGAGAGATGACAGGTTTTGCACATAAAAGTATCAGTGCTGACAATTCATCACATTTCTTACTAACGAATAAAGTGACACAGTTTAAATTTGCATTAACAGAATATGGTATTGTTCAGGTCAAGACATGGCAGGAAATGACATTGTGAAGGAGTTGGAAGCTTCACGACACCACTGGATTACAGATCAAGAACTCATAAGTATCAATGGTTAGTGTGCTGTCAATTTATACCATTTCAGATTGGCAAATAAAGAGACGGTTTAAATGATAGTAGAATGATATGACATTGTTCATAGTTATGACATTGCAGAATATGACATTGTGCTGTAGTGGGTAGGTTCACCACACCACTGGATTACGGATGAAGAACAGAAGCATACATGCGGTGCAAAAGAAGATCACTTGCTCTGTATAGTTTAATTTACATGGTAGGAAGAAGGAACTTGGTTGTACAACTGAAAACTTAAATTGAGAAAGGACAAACTTTTGTTTATGAACTACATATAATAAACTTTAAACAAGCAATTTGATGCAAACACCAAAAATAAACAGCTGTTGCAGTCATGCCTAACCAAATATATACAACAAAGTTTGAAGGCTTGAGATGGACAAACTTACATTATTGGTGAAGACAGGCTCTATAAAGGCCTTGTCCATGCTGATGGGGGGGGCAATTCAAGAAGTTTACCACAGAATCTTCTTCAAAAGCATTGCCTTTATTCTACATTTTGTTAAGAGTAAATATAGATGTGATAATATATGAAAAATGGAGAATATTTAAGATAAGATGAAGAGTGATGCTACATAACCAAGTAGCTATAAATGTAAGTGCAGTGATACAAGCAAAAGGTACAGCCAAGAGCAATGCACAGCTAAACTTCTTGAGTACCAACCTTATGGTAAGAGTAAATATAGATCTGATGTGTAGAAAATGGAGGGCAAAGGAAAATAAGCTGCAGAGTGATGGTACATGAACACCTACCTGTCATTATAAGTACAATGATAAAGGATAGCATGTACTTACAAGAACAATGCAGAGCTAAAAAAACATTGGCATTGGATATATTCTACACTAATGTAACCATTCATACATATCAGATAATTTGGAGCGAACAATTGATAAGCAAGCTATCATGCATACTGCTGTCACATAATGAACCAGGTATGTATGCAAGTACAGTGATACAGGACAACAGGTACTAACAAGAGCAAAGCAGCGGGCAGCATATTTGCGATATCCTGTCGTTCTTGTCAAACCGGAATTCTTCTTCGAGCAGATTTCCTGCAAAAAAGATCCATAAAGCACATGCGGAAAAGTAGAAGTTCAAATTGTCATGTGATTTCATAGACAGTACCTCATCCTCGGAACGATACCAGTGCATAACAAGGTTTTTCCATTCAATGTCTTCTAAATTTAGCACAGGAGACTTCACCAGAAATTCGTTTATAGACTTGCCATCAAAGTGTGATTTCCTCAGGTAACACCGATACTGCTGTAATGCTTCCTTGAAAAGCACAAGCAAGCTTTGCTTGTCATGACTATCCAGATTGACCCTCGCCTAGTTACAACAATGTAATGTAAATCATTGATGTGTTCAATCAGCAGAAAACAGGAAAATAATAACCATGAATATAGCACTTACACGTAAGTTGGACAGGAAGATGTGAAAATGGTGTTTGTCTTCACAATAATCTTCCCATGATGGGAATATATGCACGTAGTCCCTAACAACATTGAAAGCATTGTCTTTTAAACTGGGAATAAATGGAATGGGGTTCCAATCTGCAGGAATTGGCCGTCTCTGCAGTTGGGATAGGTCTTCGGCCGATGGACTTGCTGTACTTTTTGTTGGAGTGGGATTTTTCTGTGGTACAGCTAGTGCTGTGGCAAATGAAATCGGTATACCTTTTGCTGGAGTGCGGGTCCTGTGTGGTGGGGCTAGTGGTGTGGCCAGTGATGTATGGGTACAGTCTGCTGGAGTCGATCCTACGTTTTGTGTCACTGGTTGTACAGCCAATATAAGTGGGGTGCTGTCTGATTTCTCCGACACCACCACGTTTTTCAAGGACTTTGCTGGTGCTCCTTCAGGTTCGGCAATCACCCTCTTCCTTTTTGATGTCTGATGCACAAGAACAACATTTGAGTGGGAAAACATGGTATGATGACAGATGGAATACGTATTGATAATGGATGGGTATGGCATCTCGACATATATGATGAGTAAACTAAGCAGATGGCGGTGCAACAAAGTAGAAGAAATGCAAGACAAGATATGCAAGATACGCGCAATCAATAAAACCTTGCCAGATTAGAACAGGCAGCTTGATGGGTGAACAGGACAGGCCATCTGCCTTTGACTCCTCGAGGTTATAATAGTCATTAGGATGATATTCTGAACAAGAATCAACAGGTGGGGAGCGTACGAGTTTCATTATTTCCAGAATGGAACTCAATGCCTTGGTGCCAATTTTGTAAGTCATTGCAGTGTTCCAAAATATTCTTCTGATGCGCGGATTTTGATATTCACTGTAATTGCGTATGATATCTGAGAACCATGAAAACATAAATAGTTGTGAGATTATCTTTGTAATGCAGATGATATTCTAATATAGGGGCACCCCTGTAAACACTTATGTGCTATCACTGGATTCTGATGAGAGAGCTCATGTGTGCTGTAATATGGTGCATGCATTTATATAATCTGGCACAAGTACACAAAAAAATAGGCTCGAGAAGTAAGGATAGCTGGCAGATGATAGGTTCATAATATATTATATAGAGAGTTTATTGCCAAACCATGATAACAATAGCAAATAGCAACTAGGCAGATCATAGTGTACATAACAGGGGTACACCATAACCAGGATATATAAATCGGGAAAGTGGAACTGGCTGGAAATTACGGTGTTGTATTGCCGCTAGTAATTGAAAGCCTATCGATCACGTACAGGCCAGCTCTATCAGCTATTCACTGCAGATGTCCCTGCTCCCCTTCCTAACAAGGAACATACTGTGCTTCCCATACAGAACACCACACGGGCCGCCGGCCGAACCACCGGCCCCACCGCCTCTGTTCCTCCGCCACCCCCACCCCTGCCCCCACCCGCGTCGAGTTTTCTTCGTTCGACGAGGCCCCACCACCGACCCCACAACCACCGACCCCACCCGAGCCCCTTCGATCGCACCGGTGAACTCTGGCGAGCTCTGAAAAATCGACTGACCCAATTTTGAAATTTAGTCTACTGTGATTTAACTAGTGTGGAATATAAAAGGGGAAAACCATGAGCATTGCGAGTATGGTGTTGAGCATGCCATGGCGGATCTGAAGGTGCACACCGGACAAAGGCAACTTCGCAACCAAGACAAGAAATCAGAGTAAAGCAGTGGTGATGTATTTTCTTGCTGCGATAAATAAGTTGAGCAGATACGAAAGAGTACCGCCTCTGGTGCGGCGTCGTGTACGCATCTGCTGAGAATTTGACGATGATGCGGTAGTGATGGCTGTCGGCAGCGTGGAAGCAGATCTAGGAGGGTAGACGATGGCGGCGGGGCGCGGTGGACGAGACGGTCGTAGGAGCGGCGCCGGCAAGGTGGACGACGGCGGGGATGAAGCGAGAGGACGGGATGCAAGGATCCCGGTTCGAAGCCGTGGATGAGAGAGGTCGATCTCTTGTAATGGACGGCGGCATCGGGGTATCAGCTCCGGCATGGTGGAGGAGGACGGCGGTGGATGGGGTGGCGGACGGCGGCGGCAGACGGAGGAGGGTGGGGTGGAGAGGGTGTTTTGGCGCCCACGGAGTACGAATGGGGAAAAGGGAGGTAGAGAGGAAGGGGGAACCATGTATTCAGGGTGCGCTTGTCTCAAATGCGAGGAAATTTACAAACTTAGCCCCCATTTCAAATTTCTACTACATCACAGTAACACTAGTCGGTTGGGGATAGGACGGTAATCTCGCATACACCGAATATTTGCCGACGAGAGTTTGTTTTTGGCGCCCACCGTGTATGAATATGAATCGGGGAGGGAGTCGATTTCGGTCGAGGACACACTGTGTTTTGGCGCCCACCGTGTATGAATCCGGGTGAGAGGCGCGTTTGGGTGAAATTACAAACCTATCCCTATCGAAACCTATAGAAATCTAGCATATAGGCTTTGCGTGGTAGGGATAGGCAGTAGTGATTTCCATCTCACAGATTTTGGTTTCGGGCAGTTACTGCGACTTTCCCTGCTTCGTTCAAATTTTGTAGAGTGCACGTTTACTGTGCCAACTCAATTCGAATCCCGTTTGTATTCTTTTTTTTGGGCGGGATCCATTTTCAATTGGAATTACATTCTATATACATCATTTTTTATATACTTTCAAAAGCATAACAAAGAATTCTGCTCCTTTATATGTATAATATGATTTATAAATACAACGATCTCGAAATCTTAAGGTTGAATTCGAAAAAGTTTAACCAAATTATGTTCTACCAAAATGTATGGATCAGTAATATCTACATATTAAATAACATAGATGTGCGTGAATTCATATGAGTTTACATGTTTGATAGATCAATTTTGGTTCGAGTATGGATTACATGTATCATCATCTCGAATTCAAATATTTGAATCCCTTTTTTGTTCACTCCTTTCACGCCCATCTCTCTCGCATGCATGCTCCTTCAGGTAGCTATCACTCTCTTTTCTCCAGCTCACCCGCACGCTCACTTCATGTTGCTCCTATCCTCGCAAACATGGTCTCTCGACGTCTCCCTTGAGAAGTGTCACACTCTCCCTATCATTATACATTACACGGTTTTCATTATCTCTCACGTCTCTACTGTTCTCCGGTATCACTCGGTACCTAAGCTTTCTTTTTCACCGCCAAACACACAGTCTCCACTCGTCTTTCACTTTGTCGTTCTCTCTATGGGATTCTCTCACACACCATATATGTCTCTACATATGACTCATACCACTAAAATTACTCTCTCTATCTCTCCTGTAGACACAACATTTGTTGCGGTCTCCTTTTCGTCTCCATCCCAGACTGACATTATTCATTTGTTTACCGATCAGACAACCCCGACTACCGTCTCCTCTCTCTCTCTCACAGACACACACACACAACTCCTGCTTCCACTCCCCTTCCCGACTACCGTCTCTCTCACACACACACAAAACTCTCGCTTTCGCACCCCGACTCGTATTTCTCTCACAAACATTTATCGACTAGCTAGCATCTAGATAGGTTTATACACCCGCACACTCGTGCTTCCACCATCGCATAGATGTCTCTCTCCCGCTCCTTGTATCTATGTAGATTTTTCTTCCCTTCTTGAGACACACCCTCTCGATCGTGCGCACACACACTATCGCCTCATTTTAAGTTGATACCTATCGCACACACACTCCTTGTGTCTTTGTCACACATGCACTCCGTCCTCCTCCACTCGCCCTCTCTCTCACACACACATGGGCTTTTTGCAACAACTAGCAAGATGCCCATGCGTTGCATGGAACATCAAGATGCATTTGTATGAGTAGTTTATCTTGTGGGGGAAAAGGATGAACGAGGGAAGGCCTTATTTGCAAATGTGGAGAGGGGTGTGGGTATCTTTTTGCAAAATTGCCATAGTTTCCTTCCTATCCGTCAGATATAGATCGGACGGCCTATATTGCAGGATGGCAGGCACACGATCATCACCGACAATGCTTATTATAAGAGTAGGGATAAAAAATAGAGTTGGTGATGATGGTGGGCCTGCCATCCTGTAATGTTGGTCATATGATTTATATCCGATGGATAGGAAGGAAAATATGGCAATTTACCCGCACTCTTCACCACATTTGCAGATAAGGCCTTCCCTCGTTCATCCTTTTCTCCCACAAGATCTTGATGTTCCGTGCAACGCACAGGCATCTTGCTAGTAAGAGTAGAAATTAGACATATACCACTTCTCGAATCTTGAAACCAACAACATTCCTCCCTTATCTCATCAAAACCGCCAAAGGAATATATTTTGAGTGAAACATAACATATTTTTAGTGATATACGTATTTCAAAGCTAGACTTTTTTTCTATCAAATCGGTGAATATGTATTAATCCAGTGGCGGAGACAGGCCTGGGGCAGCTAGGGCTATAGCCCCAGGCCTAGAAACAACTTCCTTTGTAATTTCTTCATGCAAAGCATAGAAAATCATAGAAGTTTATCACTCAACATAGCACAGCCCCAGGCGTAATCTGCATCTAGCTCCGCCACTGTATTAATCTACTTTGATCGTGTGGCAACGCATTGGCACATTGCTAGTAGTTATTATAATTTTTTGGACACCAGACAAACGGTGGAGTACATATACGAAGAGAAGAGGCGCACGCACGCAGTCGGCCTCTCGCTGTCTTGCACACATGAGTGTTACGTAAAGGCGACGTTAACAAATAAACCCTAAAATCCTAGGGGCACTATTGTTGCATTCGCGGGTACCGGGTACGTGGTGGAGCACCTTTGTAGGAATAGTCATCTCGCGTGATAATTTGATCCATAGGAGTTGATGGTGGGGACCACAGGTGAACGACTTGGAGCGCGGTGGCTCGCCAGTTGCCACAGATCGAGTAGCCACGTTTAAAATATCATTTTTAGCGGGGTTAAGAGTTTCGATTTTCAATGGCGCGTTATAAGTAGTAAGTAGTTTTTAGAGCGATTGGTATGGAGCGAAAATGGAATTCATAGTACTACGTACCTCCTTGGCGTATGCATGGTTGTATGGTTTGTTTGTTTTTTTCGATGGAGGTTGTATGGGTTTATGTTGCGAGATGTTGGACCTGGTAGTTCTAGGGCAAATACTATGGTTTAGATTTAGATGTTGGTTTTCTTTAATGAAAATCGGAAGGGGAAACCCTTCTTCGATTTAAAAAACTACTACCTCCATTCTGGTTTACTAGTCCCCATCGTACTTTGGGTCAAAGTTTGTCCACGAACTTTACTTGTAAAATGTGAATGGAAAATGAGATTTAGTTATACCCAAACAAAAAAGGACTGGAGGGAGTGACTGCTCTGACACGGACGCGACCTCTCAAAGCGCAGGGATTGAACAGGCGCGCCGGCCAAGAGGGCCGCACTCGCTGCAGGCCCGGCTGAGCACGCCTCCTCGCCGCGTGCAACCAGCTTAAGACTGCCCCGCCACGTCCTTCCGCGAGCCGGCACGCATTTTAGAACACAAAAATGACTAAAATATAATTAATTTACGCATGGTCTTGACTTGTTGTGCTCGCACTGGTAGCAGGAACTAGTAGAGGATTTTCTTTATTTATAACTCTCCTCACATTTTTTTGGCTTTGAAGTGAATCATGGTTGTGGACATTATGTATGAATGTGCAGATATCTGTGAACATGAGTTTGATGTGGAAGTTGAACTTGGAATGTCGGGCTTGCGCGTGAACTATACCATGTCCAATGCTTCGTTTGTTATTGTTTGGAAAGTAATTGTTGTTATTACATGACCCAAAAAAAACATTTTGTGCCACATCAGTAGATGCACGGACATCACAACAGGCATGCTGACTGGATAAACATTTGAACCTAGCTATTATGAAGGAAATTTTGTATTGACAACATTTTTAGATAGCAAGAGACGCCTAGCCTGCTCTGCATCTGCTAGCTTATTTCTGGCTTCTTCCATCTCTTCTTTGGCTTGGGTGAAGACAGCATCTAATTGCTCTTTTCGCTTCTTCAGGAACTCGGCTACAATCTCAAGGGCTGCTGCACGCTTTCTTTCAGCCTTTACTAATGCCACAAGGACACAAACAGCTGACGACTCCACCTGGCTTGTGTGTAATCCAGCATCATCTGGGAATTTGCACCATGTGTCTAATCCAGCATCATTAGGGAACTGGCACCTTGTGTGTAATCCAGCCTCATTTTGGAAACATGATCTTGAGGTTGACCATACTTACCTTGAGGGAGTCCTGGATTAGGGGGTGTCCGGATAGCCGGACTATAACCTTTGGCCGGACTGTTGGACTATGAAGATATAAAGATTGAAGACTTCGTCTCGTGTCCGGATAGGACTTTCCTTGGCGTGGAAGGCAAGCTTGGCAATACGGATATGCGGATCTCCTCCCATTGTAACCGACTCTATGTAACCCTAGCCTCCTCCGGTGTCTATATAAACCGGAGGGTTTAGTCTGTAGGACAAGAACAATCATACCATAGGCTAGCTTCTAGGGTTTAGCCTCTCTGATCTCGTGGTAGATCTACTCTTGTACTACCCATATCATCAATATTAATCAAGCAGGAGTAGGGTTTTACCTCCATCGAGAGGGCCCGAACCTGGGTAAAAACATCGTGTCCCTTATCTCCTGTTACCATCCGCCTAGACGCACAGTTCGGGACCCCCTACCCGAGATCCGCCGGTTTTGACACCAACATTGGTGCTTTCATTGAAAGTTCCTCTGTGTCGTCATCTTTAGGCCTGATGGCTCCTCCGGTCATCAACAATGATGCGGTCCAGGGTGAGACTTTTCTCCCCGGACAGATCTTTGTATTCGGCGGCTTTGCACTGCGGGCTAATTTGCTTGGCCATCTGGAGCAGATTGAAAGCTATGCCCCTGGCCATCAGGTCAGATTTGGAAGTTTGAACTACACGGCCGATGTACGCGGAGACTTGATCTTCGACGGATTCGAGCCACAGCTGAGCACGCTGCACTGTCACGAGGGGCATGACTTAGCTCTGCCACCAAACAGTGCCTTGGAGGTTGCACCCGCATCAGCTCCGACCCTTAGCTCGGAGCCAACTGCGTCGATCGCGGACGGGTGGCTAGACCCCGCCGCGGGGGCTGCAGTCTCAACGGCGATCGAGCCGAACACCAGCCTTATCCTCTGCGAAGCCCGTGACTCCAAGGCGCCGGACTCTTCTCCGGACTCCGAACCCTCCATGCCCCTGCCAATCGAATACGATTGGGCGCCGATCATGGAATTCACCGCAGCGGATATCTTTCAGCACTCGCCCTTCGGCGACATTCTGAATTCACTAAGGTCTCTCTCTTTGTCAGGAGAATCCTGGCCGGATTATGACCGGCAGGATTGGGATGAGGACAACGAAGAAATTCAACGCCCACCCACCACCCACTTTGTAGCCACTGTCGATGATTTAACCGACATGCTAGACTTCGACTCCGAAGACATCGACGGTATGGACGACGATGTAGGAGAGGAACAGGAACCAGCGCCTATAGGGCACTGGAAAGCCACCTCGTCATATGACATATATATGGTGGATACACCCAGAGAAGGCAATGGAGATGGAACAGCGGGGGATGACCCCTCCAAGAAGCAACCTAAGCGCCGGCGTCAGCAGCGCCGCTCTAAGTCCCGCCAAAGCAAAAACGGTGATACCGGCACGGGAGACAATAACACCCCGGACAGTGCCGAAGACAACTCCCTCCAGCAAGATTCAGCGCAGGAGGATGGAGAAGCCGGCCTCCCTGAGAGAGCGGCAGAAAGAGAGGAAGAGGATGATAATTACATGCCTCCCTACGAAGACGAGGCAAGCCTCGGCGACGACGAATTTGTCGTGCCTGAGGATCCCGTCGAACAAGAGCGCTTTAAGCGCAGGCTTATGGCCACGGTGAGTAGCCTTAAGAAAAAACAGCAATAGCTTAGAGCTGATCAAGACTTGCTAGCCGACAAATGGACTGAAGTCCTCGCGGCCGAGGAGTACGAACTCGAACGCCCCTCCAAGAGCTACCCAAAGCGCAGGTTGCTACCCCGACTAGAGGAGGAAGCACTTAATCCTACATCACCCGCGCATGATGCGGCTGACCAGCCACCTCGCGGCCGTGACAGAGAGGCCTCTCGGCCCTCCACTCAAGCCACACCCCGGCGCCGCTCAAAAAATACCAAGGCACGGGGAAATGTGCTAGACCTGCGAGATATGTTGGAGGACAAGGCAAGGCAAACAAGATCGATCTACGGATCGCGCGGGCGCCCCACGACACGAGACGATAACCGTCACGCCGGATACAGTAAATCCGGCCGGGCCGAACACAACAGACATAGCCCATTTGAGCTATGTCATGATATAGCCCAGTACAGAGGTGCCGCACACCCACTATGCTTCACAGATGAAGTAATGGATCATCAAATCCCAGAGGGTTTCAAACCCGTAAACATTGAATCATATGATGGCACAACAGATCCTGCGGTATGGATCGAGGACTATCTCCTTCATATCCACATGGCCCGTGGCGATGATCTACACGCCATCAAATACCTCCCACTCAAGCTTAAAGGACCAGCTCGGCATTGGCTTAACAGCTTGCCAGCAGAATCAATTGGTTGTTGGGAGGACCTGGAAGCCGCATTCCTCGACAATTTCCAGGGCACCTATGTGCGACCACCAGACGCCGATGACCTGAGCCACATAATTCGGCAGCCAGAAGAATCTGCCAGACAATTCTGGACATGGTTCCTAACCAAGAAAAATCAAATCGTTGACTGTCCGGACGCAGAGGCCCTAGCAGCCTTCAAGCATAACATCAGTGACGAGTGGCTTGCCCGGCACCTTGGACAGGAAAAGCCGAAATCTATGGCAGCCCTCACGACACTCATGACCCGCTTTTGCGCGGGAGAAGACAGCTGGCTGGCTCGTAGCGATAACATGACCAAGAGCCCTGGTAATTCGGATACCAAGGACAGTAATGGCAGGTCGCGTCGCAACAAGCACAAGCGTCGCATTAACAGCGACAATGCTGAAGATACGGCAGTTAATGCTGGATTCAGAGGCTCTAAACCTGGTCAGCGGAAAAAGGCATTCAAAAGAAACACTCGGGGCCCATCTAGTTTGGACCGTATACTCGATCGCTCGTACCAAATACATGGCACCCCCGAAAAACCAGCCAATCACACCAACAGGGATTGTTGGGTGTTCAAGCAGGCTGGCAAGTTAAATGCGGAAAACGGAGACAAGGGGCTGCATAGCGACGACGAAGAGGACCCCCGGCCGCCGAACAATAGTGGACAGAAGGGCTTCCCCCCACAAGTGCGGACGGTGAACATGATATACGCAACCCACATCCCCAAGAGGGAACGGAAGCATGCGCTAAGGGACGTATACGCGTTGGAGCCAGTCGCCCCAAAGTTCAACCCGTGGTCCTCCTGCCCGATCACTTTTGATCGAAGGGACCACCCCACTAGCATCCGCCATGGCAGATTCGCCGCATTGGTTCTAGACCCAATCATTGATGGATTTCACCTCACTCGAGTCCTTATGGACGGCGGCAGCAGCCTGAACCTGCTTTATCAGGATACAGTGCGGAAAATGGGCATAAACCCCTCAAGGATTAAACCCACAAAAACGACCTTCAAGGGCGTCATACCAGGAGTAGAGGCCAACCCACATAGGCTCAGTTACACTCGAAGTGGTCTTCGGATCCCCGGATAATTTCCGAAGCGAGGAGTTAATCTTCGACATAGTTCCGTTCCGCAGTGGCTATCACGCACTGCTCGGACGAACCGCATTTGCAAAGTTCAATGCGGTGCTGCACTACGCATACCTCAAGCTCAAGATGACAGGACCTCGAGGAGTCATTACGGTCAATGGAAACACCGAACGCTCTCTCTGAATGGAGGAGCATACGGCGGCCCTCGCAGCGGAAGTACAAAGCAACCTCTCAAGGCAATTCTCCAGTCCGGCTATTAAACGTCCGGACACCGTTAAGCGCGCCCGGAGTAACCTACAACAGGACCGCCTGGCATGCTCCGAGCAAGCGTAGCAATATGGCCCCAGCCCCAGCCCTCGCGAAACTGCGAAATCAGTACTGCGCGTACATAATTACACTCTGAAAATACCATGGGCATAGGGGGAGGGGCATGACAACGGCACACCCCAAACGCGGCTCAGCCGCACTAGGGGCTACCGATTTTGTCATTTTTTCTTACTTTCAGGACTCCACTCTCCGGAAGGCCTGTCCGGCAGTACAATCGCCGAACACACGATGCAACAACAAAGGAGGCAGGAAGCTACGTCGAATTCCCAGGTGGTCTCTATAATGAGCAAAATACCTATCTTACATATCGTCTCGCAGCTCGCCCCTGGAGGGGGACATGTCAAATAGTCCCATCTCTTGCTTATCGCATTATTTGTATCGTTCTGCTTTTACCGCAGCCTTTTGAATAAAAATTCTTAGCTTCAGCTTATTATTGCATTCTCTATTCATTCCTTTTTTCATATACATGTTCAGTTATGACATTTAGCACCCGTACACTTTGGTACGGCCAATACGCCAGGGGCTCAAGCACCCCATAATACGGCGTGAGAAGTCCGAACACTTTCATAAGTGCGACACTCCAAACTTATAGCATTATATGCATCAGCTCCGAATCATGTCTTTGGTCAATAGTTGGGTTTTCCTGGCTCCCATGTTTTGGTACCTTACATTCCGCTATATCGGCTAAGGTAGCGCTGGGAGAACTACTGCAATTGTGCCCCGGTTGAGCTGGGCTAAGCACCTCAGTAGAGAAAGCTAAAACTGACTGTCATGATAGGGTGAGAGCTGGTCGCTGTTCGAGAGGTTTCGAGTCCCTAAAGACTTATGCCGCTTAGAGCGAGGAGTCGGCTTTGTCCGGCCTAGGCATGTATAGCGCCCCGAAATCAGTCTTCCGAACACTAGGGGCTTCACCGAAATTTAAAATTATAGAATTCTTTGGCTAAGTGAGAGTGATAACGCACTATAGTCTGATTGCCTTGTTCGTTGTGCTGAGCACCTCCCTCGGAGGACCCAAGAATGGGAAAAAGAGTGCTCAGGTTTATCCCGAACACCCCAGCACTAGTGGCATGGGGGCAGAAGCCGATGACTCGCCATCTCTCAGATTTAATAAACGGCCGCATAGAAGGTAATAGTTTAAATTAAAACAAGCGTTGCATAGCGCATATGAACAAGTTTTCAGCGTACAGGATAACACGAGCGAGTTTACTCAAATATTACATCCCTAGAACATTCATCCGCCACAAGGCGGGCACCCTTCAGGACGCCCTCATAATACATTTCGGGGTGGCGATGCTCCTTGCCCTGCGGTGGCCTGTCCTTCACCAGCTTCTCCGCATCCATCTTGCCCCAGTGCACTTTAGCATGGGCAAGCGCCCTACGGGCGCCCTCGATACAGGCGGAGCGCTTGATAACTTCAAGCCACGGACAAGCATCCACCAGCCGCCTCACCAACCCAAAGTAGCTCCCAGGCATGGCCTCTCCAGGCCACAGCCGAGCTATGTGGCCCTTCATGGCCTGTTTGGCCACCTTATGGAGCTCGACCAGTTGCTTCAGCTGGTCGCTCAAGGGCACCGGGTGTCCGGCCTCAGCATACTGATACCAGAACACCTTCTCCGTCGAGCTCCCCTCCTCGACCCGGTAGAAGGCGGCGGCATCTGACATGCTACGGGGCAAATCTGCGAATGCTCCTGGAGAACTCCGGACTCGGGTAAGTAACAAGTAATTCACTTCCACGTGCTTGCTTTGCATAAAGAATGCCTTACCCACCGCTATCTTCTTCATCGCCTCAATTTCCTGGAGGGCTTTTTGGGCTTCGGCCTTGGCAGACTTGGCGCTTTCAAGGGCCGCCGCGAGCTCGGACTCTCACGTCTTTGAGTCAAGCTCCATACTCTCGTGTTTTTTCACGAGAGCCTGGAGCTCTTGCTGCACCTCGCCAACCCGCGCCTCATGTTTCTCCCGCTCGGTGCGCTCCATGGCCGCCTTCTGTTTGGCCTCGGAAAGCGCTTGCTTCAGGGTCGCCACCTCGGTCGTGGCCCCTAGCACATCAATAACGACCCTGTCATTTTTTGCAACCGCATCTTTTATGTACTTACACAAGGCATTACGTACCTTGACTCTCCTCGAGCTGCTTCTTGGCAAGGCCGAGCTCTTGCTCGGACCACTGAGGTTCTGCTTCAGCGTGTCCACCTCCGCAGTCAGTGCGGCAGAGGCTAGCAGCGAAGCCTGCATACGCATATCGACATAATTATGTTAGACTCCTGCGAATATTATTAGATCCTCTATTCAGCTTTTCCTTGTGAACGCCAAACAGAGCATCAGGGGCTACTGTCTATGCGGTAATATTTTCATATATTTTCTACGTACCTCAAAGCCTGTCAACAGGCTGGCACAGGCTTCAGTTAGCCCGCTCTTGGCGGACTGAACCTTCTGGATCACCGCACTCATGATAGTGCGGTGCTCCTCGTCGATGGAGGCGTCGTTAAGCACCTCCAGCAAGTTATCCGGTGCCTCTGGTTGGGCGGAGGCCACCGGCGCAGTAGGCTTGCCCTTCTTTGTAGGGGGACGCCTGCCGGAGTCCGGAACCACTGAAGGTTCCGGCGCAGTGTCCGGCCCAAGGCCGGACTCGGATCCCTTGGGAACTTTGCTCCCTTTGTGCCTGCAGTCCAGGAGGTCGCCTTGCGGCGCCTCCAGGACCACCTCCCCTTGGCTTGGCGCCTTTTGGGACAACACCTCGGCATCGTCCGTAGGGCGAGGGGAGGTAGCGGTCGGAAGTGAAAACTATTCACATCCGACGAATCCAGGGAACCGCTCGACGACACGTCGAGCCGGGCTTTGGGCGGACTGCACAATTATATTCGGTGTCGGGAGAAGCTGTGCAATAAAGGAACGCCATGAGTCACTCTGGTGTCCGAATACTTACGATTTCGCCAGGGGCTTAGCCCTGAGTGGCCACTCCTCTTCGCTGTCGTCGGCGTTGGTGGAGTAGTCCGAAGGAAGGGTCCTCCCTTTCTTGGACCCTCCGGCCACCCCAGTTGGGCGGCCTTCCTTTTCTTTTCTCCCCCTACTGGGGAAGAAACCTATCTTTCCTCCTCCTCGTCTTCATGGGAGGAGTGCGCCTCGGAGCCATCTGACGATGAGTCCGACTCCATCGGGCGCCGGGAACTCTTCCGGGTTCCCGTGGCCTTCTTCTTGGCCTTCTTCTCCGGCACCACGTAAGGTGCCGGAACTAGCAGCTCCGCCAAGCGGGTGTCTGCTGGTTCTTCGGGCAAAGGAGCTGGACAGTTGATTTGTCCGGCCGTTCTCTGCCAGTCCTGTCAAAGGCATGGGGCCTTAGATCCCGCATAAAGTCAAACTATGAAAGGAAAATATCCTGTAAGAGGTAAAACAGCTTACCGCCTTGGCTTGACGCTGCGCGCTGAATCCGCGATCCTCGGTGGCGAAAGCAGGAGCCTCGGCGCCCTTGAATAGCACCTTCCAGGCATCTTCGTACATTGTGTCGAAGAGCCTGTTCAGAGTTCGGTGCTAGGCCGGGTCGAACTCCCACAAGCCGAAAGCCCGTTGTTGGCACGGGAGGATCCGGCGGATGAGCCTGACCTGGACTACGTTGACGAGTTTGAGCTTATTGCTCACCAGGTTTTGGACGCATGTTTGGAGTCTGGTCAGCTCTCCCGAACTACCCCACGGCAGACCCTTCTCTTTCCAGGAGGTGAGCCGCGTAGGGATTCCGGATCAGAACTCGGGGGCTGCGACCCATTTTGGGTCACGTGGCTCGGTGATGTAGAACCACCCCGATTGCCACCCCTTTATGGTCTCCACAAAGGAGCCCTCGAGCCATAGGACGTTGGGCATCTTGCCCACCATGGCGCCTCCGCACTCCACCTGGCGGCCGCCCACTACCTTCGGCTTGACATTGAAGGTCTTCAGCCATAAGCCGGAGTGGGGCTGGATGCAGAGGAAGGCCTCACACACGACGATAAACGTCGAGATATTGAGGATGAAGTTTGGGGCCATATCGTGGAAGTCCAGGCCGTAGTAGAACATGAGCCCCTGGACGAATGGGTGGAGCGGGAAGCCCAGTCCACGGAGGAAATGGGTGAGGAACACCACCCTCTCATGGGGCCTGGGGGTGGGGATGAGCTGCCCCTCGTCTGGGAGCCGGTGCACGATGTCGTCGGATAAGTATCCGGCTCTCCTCAGCTTCTTGATGTGTCCCTCCGTGACGGAGGAGACCATCCACTTGCCTCTCGCTCCGTACATGGTCGGAGAAGGTTGAGGTAGGGAATGCGGACTTGGGTGCTGGAGCTCGAGTGTGCAAGGACGGATGAGCAAAGGAGGAAGAAGGCGTGGGTGAAAAGGTGGATCCTTATCCCCTTATATGGGTGGACGAAACTACACGTCCCCACCAGCCTAGTAAAACTCGCTTATCCCCCAAGCGCCGTAATCAATGGCGCGGTTGGGTTACCCACGCCCGTATTGATGAGAATCCCGGAATAAGGGGACACGATCTCTGCTTCGAAAAGACATGCCAAGGAAACTGCCTCGCAAAACGCGCTGAGGTGGAACAATAAAAACGATTCGAATAAAGGCTTGGCTATGGTGTGATGTCACGCTATGGAATACGTCAGCAGATTAGATTTGTGTAAATATTATTCTCTCTACGACAGTATGTGGAACTTATTTTGCAGAGCCGGACACTACCCTTGTGTTCAAAATCTTCTATGAAGTATTCGGAGGAGGAACCGCCTTGCAATGCCTAAGATAATCTGCACACCGGACTCGTCGTCATTGAAGCCTGGTTCAGGGGCTACTGAGGGAGTCCTGGATTAGGGGGTGTCCGGATAGCCGGACTATAACCTTTGGCCGGACTGTTGGACTATGAAGATATAAAGATTGAAGACTTCGTCTCGTGTCCGTATGGGACTTTCCTTGGCGTGTAAGGCAAGCTTGGCAATACGTATATGCAGATCTCCTCCCATTGTAACAGACTCTGTGTAACCCTAGCCTCCTCCAGTGTCTATATAAACTGGAGGGTTTAGTCCGTAGGACAAGAACAATCATACCATAGGCTAGCTTCTAGGGTTTAGCCTCTCTGATCTCGTGGTAGATCTACTCTTGTACTACCCATATCATCAATATTAATCAAGCAGGAGTAGGGTTTCACCTCCATTGAGAGGGCCCGAACCTGGGTAAAAACATCGTGTCCCTTATCTCCTGTTACCATCCGCCTAGACGCACAGTTCGGGACCCCCTACCCGAGATCCGCCGGTTTTGACACCGACATCCCTCCTCGCGGGAACTACATCCTGACATGAAGTTACTTCTTTTTTAGATCAATACTCAGAGCAACCTAGATCCATTTAGTAGAAGCCAGATAAACAGAACTCGGAGAAGTGAATTCAAAAGGAAAAAATAAATAAAAATAGACTACAAGGTGAGAACACCCACTTCCTACATCAAGCTAAAAATGAAAGCATTAGGACGATTAAGACTCTTCTTATTACACATCGAAGAACATCACGCTTAAGAGAAACAGAAACTACAACATATACACATCAAAGAACACGAGGCTACACGAAAGTAATTGAAAGGGTGTTACTTACCAAAGCTTGTTTTACAGGTTTGGTGCAGCTCCTCTTTAACTTGCCACGCTCCTTGAAGATGTCCCGAATATCCCGTGTTTAGTCTTCATTGCTCCTCTGCATGTTCGCACTCGTGGTTTTAAAATCTCAACATGGCAAGAAAAATATACTACTAGTAATACTCACGCATCTTGTGGGCAACATTAAAGCACTCGTCTGCCATGTTAGAGCATCTCCAACAAGATAAACTACTCATACAAATGCATCTTGATGCGTGCAACGCATGGGCATTTTGCTAGTTCTAAAAACATTTCCATCATTTGCCACACTACTGGTTGCAGATGAAAAACCTACCCAAGCACGGCGCGATACAGGAGTGACGCACAATTACAAGCTGATATTCTGTTGGACAATGGAGGCTATAACCAATTACTTTTACAGGAACAATAGCACCCAGGAAATTTGAAGGGTAGGTATGAACAAAATTGGAACTGCACATGTACTGCTAAGTGATTCAATACACACATTACCAATCGAGGAGGAGAACGATGGTCGCGTCAGCCTCTATGAGTCATGGTCGGCAACGGGAGTCAGTTCATTGTCCACGACGGTGGTACTTCTGCGCTTGGCGTCGGCTTCCGGGAAGCAGATCCGAGACCATGGAAGACGATGCCGGGGAAGAGGCTCCGTGTACGACGATGACGGTGGACCGGCTCCAGTGCGGCGTACGAGGTCGTCGATGATGCAGATGCGCTGCGGTGGACGAGTGCGCCGATGTAAAGGGGAGGAGAACGAAGGCTTCGGTGCCATCGAGAAGTCTATTTTGCGGTGGGGATAGAAATTGGGGAGTATTCAGGTGTACTACTCTGGGTGCCGGGGTGGGGTTGGCTGGGTAGGGTGAACCTGAAGTTACGAAAACAGCCCCCTACCAAGCATCATCCGTAGGCCTGTTCCGAAGGCTATGATGGTAACTTCCCACTGCTCGAATCAGGGTCGCGGGAGATTTTCCCGCCGACCTCAAAATTTTGTGACACTGGACTCCCCGTGTGGCGTGTTGAGTGATTCGGCTAAGCAACTAGCGAGTAGTAGTAGTAAACTCTGCATATTAGGTTTGACTGAAGTCAAACTTCCTAAAGTTTGACCAAGTTTATAGAAAAATATAAACATTTACCATAACAAATATGTATGATGTAAAAGTACATTCAATAATGAATCTAATGGTATTTATTTGTTATTGTATATGTTAATATTTTTTGTTATAAGCTTTCTGAGAGTTTACAAAACTTGACTTTGACCAATGCTAATACACGGACTTAAATAAAAACGGAGGGAGTACACATTTGTTTTCTTAGTTTGTAGTGAACTAATCATTTGTTGAAATTGTGAAATAAATATATTAGGCTATTGACTTTGAATGTAATGGTCTATACAATTCAATAATTACAATCATTGTCGAAACCCAAGATGTATACAAGGTCTATAGTACTTCACAACATGCTCAAACTCACATAATCCCAGCCAAATGAGAATCTAAATGCATTTCATAGTTATTACTTTGTAGGATGCAACAAGAACAACCATAACTCTACATCAACCATTACAGAAGCAACATTTTGACATATCCCAATGTGTGAATGAAACGTGCAGAGAGAGCTTTTGAAGATGGAGCAGATAGGGCGGGAAATATTGTATGTATGTGGACGAGAGAGTAGGAGACAAACCTAACGAGACAGAGAGAGAGATATATAGAGAGAGAAAGAGAGAGGAAGAACTTAGGTCTGTGAGAAAGATGCATACATGTAATATACATGAGATGCGTCTGCATCTGGATTCTGTATACGTGGAAGGAGAAGAGACAACATGTTTGATGAGAGAGCAGGAAAAACATGGACGAGAGGGGAAGGATCTCGTGGGTTGAGGGATTGACAATTTTGTGCAGGGGAGAGGGATTGGTAATTTTGTGCAAGAGAGAGAGAGAGGGTGGGGGGAGGAGTCAGTCAGACATCGTCACATCACCCTGCTTCCAAATGACCCCGCATTCTCTAGCGTGGTGTGGTCGACGTCTTCGATCTGCTCGTTGCCCTCTTTGAAGATTGAAGTGTTGTGCATGTTGGGGTGCAAAGAAGCACAAGCGAGAGTGGTCGCCGTATAACCTTGGATGGGGATGAATTGTGTGCTCGGGGGAGTGTGTGTGTGTGTGTGTTGTGCCGTGTGTATGTGTGTGTGTGTGTGTCAGATATTGAGAGAAAACAAACCTAAGGAGAGAAATGGGTATTCATGAAGATATTGTGCGGGCCTTGAGGTGGGCAGGGGCCGGGTGAGGGTGTCAAAATGTGCGCGTTGATGCATGTGTTGCATGCGACCATGCGACAGGCGGACGAATCGAGAGAGATGGTTGTTGTGTTATGGATGCTCCTCTCTCTGTCTCTCTCTCTCCCTCTCTCTCTCTCTCACACACACACACATAAGTAAACTAGAAGACCGTTCTCTCATGTATACACAATGTATCGGCATCTGTCTATGTCTCACTCATGCATGATCATTTGCACATTCACACCTCTCTATGTCTATATCACACGCACACCGTCTCCACATTGCCCTTCTGTCACAACACACATATGGACACATACACACGTTCTCTCTCAGTCACACACACAAAATCAGTATTAAAAAAACTAGGGCGCACCTAAAACGTCCAAATCCAAATAAACACGAACTGGAGCTAAATTGAAATACATGGAAATATTGCAGCGTCAAGAACTTTCACGGGAAAAAAAGTTGAGTAATACTCGAGGATTGTTTTCACACACACAAAAAGGTTCAGTGGATATCCTTCGAGCGCGACACGGTGACGCACCGTTCGATCGACCGTGCGGCCGCGGTTCACGCGCTTGCACAGGATTCCGTATCGTGGCTGTGGTACTAACTAATAAAAGCGCTGCCTAAGTCTAATGCTTACGTGTACTAGTACGGTTTTCTTTTAATTTTGACCAACCTTATATTTAAAACTAAAGTAAGCTCCCACACGCGCACTCATCAATATGCCACCGCCGTTGCGCATGCCGGCGCCCGCCTGCTCCGGCCAACAATTTCTCGCCCATCACCGCCGTGTCGCCGCCATCCCTGTGCCATGAAGCCGAAGGCTCGCCCGCTCACGTTGTCTGCAGTCCCTCCTCGCGATGCCGCCGCGCTGCCAAGCACGCGAGCAGCTGGTGGAGCCGCGTCTATGCATGCAGCGTACGAAGAGGAGGACGAGCGCGTGCTCCAGCACGCCGGCGAGGAGGAACTAGCGTGTCATTGTCATCTCCGCCCGCGCGGAGGAGGCGCGCATGGTGGCTGTCGTGGCGGAAGCCGGTCACGCGCGCGTCGAGCCCGCAAACTGGGTGCGGACACGGAATCTACCTTCAAGAACTTGAATGCCACGTGGATCCTGCAATCTGAAGGAGCAATTTGGGTCAGTCGACTCATGTGAGCCGTTTGATGCAACATGGATGGCTAGAAGGGCTTCTTCCACCTCTTCTGCCGTCTTCTTCCTTTGCTCCGTCGAACTTCTTTCACAAATCGACTGACCCAAATTATAGTACTAGTACGAACGTATTAAATACAGTAGCAACACGAAGATACGAGCAGTAGTACCAACTGCAAGAAGAATAGTAGTAAGACATAGTACTAGTGCTACTGTACGTACTAAAGAGTTCAAATAACGAGAAAGAACATAAACATAGTTCTGCTGGGGCCTCAGCACAACACACCCTTGAAAATAAACTAATAAGCAACTAGTCCGCTTGACACTGCAGTAGAACCAGCATGAGCGACGGCACTGCCACCTACTTGGAGTCCGAGTCCACGTCCTCGACTTTGTCCTCGTCCCTCTTCCTCTTCCTCTTCGCCGATGCTTCTTTGCTTGAACCGGACACTGAGCTCTGCTTCTTCATCCAACCCTTGTAGATATTTAAACAAAGGTAGGCATCCATTGCTGCGTACAGGATGTGATCTTCATCTAATGTCTTCGACTCCCATGCATGATGAAACTCGTGATGAGGTTTCTTCAGTTTAGCGTACGAAGGATCAATCATGGCTGCTGCCAGGGTAAGCATTGAAGGTTGAGAGGAGGACACCAGGCTTGCCTTCTGGAGATCGAAGGGCTGGCCTACAACGAGACCTATCCGACGCAGGACGTCACTGTCGTTCTTAAAGCCTATAGTAACGAATTTCACTCTTTTGTCCTTGAGGAAGTTCTTAAAATCCTGGCACTCAACGTCGGCATGGCATATGTGGTAGACCAAGCAAACGTTATGTACGCAAACCTGGATCATGGCGGGCTTCTTCCTCTCTTCGTCCTTTAGATCCTTCTCTCGTCCCAGGACTGTGGTGTACTCAACATCTAGCCCAGCGACCCACTCATCCGTTGAACTGTTGAACATGCGTAGGAAGCGAGGAAGCCATGCTTTCACCGTCTCGGATCCACGTGTGTAGATGACGATGAACTAATCGCCGGTGATGGCTCTAACCTGGTACTCAGCGGCGACCATGGAGATTTGGGAGGCCATGGATTTTGGAGGAGGGTTAGGAGAAGTTGAACTGTTGTACCCCACAAAAAAAACTGGGAGCAAACTAATGTGAAAGGACAGGACGACTGGGAGCGAACTGTTGTAAGGTATAAGATGGGGACGAGTAGGGCGTGCGAACGGCGTGGGGTTGCTGGCTTGCCTGGTGGATAAATGGTTGCAAGCCCCCAAAGAGTTCTCGAGAACTATGCGGGACCCACTAGATGTCATGTCTACTAGACCCATATCGTAGGCCTGACGGTATAGCTTCTGCCTGTTCGCACGCCATGCCGGCGCGTGGATGTAACTTCAATTAATTCCATCAAACGTCGCGCCTCCCACGACCTTCGCCTCCCTCGCGCGGTCGCGCCCTTGGAGACTTCGACCAGCTATAAATGAGCAATTTTTTTGCCTTTTTTTAGACAAGCAATTTTTTTGCCTACTCCGCATGCATGATACTCCCTCTAGTCCTTTTTACTCCCGTCAACCGTTTGCAAAGTGTTTGACCAAATTTATACTTTTGTTTGAACACCACCTTCTATTAATTAACCAGCCACACTAGTACACTCATTCGATACAATATTTCACCACACAGGGCGGTACGTTATTTACAAGAATACCATCTAATCTATTGTCAAAGCTATACTTAGCGATTAAGTGTGCCACCTTATTGGCCGAACGGCTAATCTTTGACAATTGAAGATTGTTGATCAACTTCGAGATGCTCAACGCTTTCATCTTCAGGTCACGCATAGCAGACCTGTCAACGCTTTGACAGGCATCAATGAAATCCCACGACCAAATTTATACTAAAAATATCAATATCTACAATACTCCCAAAACACTTAGGCACAGTGCATTAACTTCTACCTCATTTCTTGTTTCTTGACATATCAACCAATAGGAGATGTGGGTGTGCATGCTTTTAATGACTTAAGACTACCAAACACGACATGCAGTGGTTAGTTCATTGCATGCAATGCTATTAATTAGCAAATAAACATTAAGATCTCTCGTTTCCCCTCCTCCTTGGTCACAGTGCACAATCTACGATGACTTGCTCACCTAGACGGAGGGAGTACTGATTATAATGAGTATAAGAACTACGTTTTATAATGAGTGTAAAAATATTGATTTGACATTGTGAATGTTGACACATTGTGGAATAGTTTTTGAAGTCTGCAAAAGAACTCAACTAGTGCTGTCGTTCTCCACAAAAAAATGTGTTTACCAATGCATGCATGAACACTAGTTACTCTAACCCCCCTCTCTTCTTTAGTTCTTTGCCACATCAGTATGTTTGCTATTCACGTGTGCATGATACCAGCTAAGATACCACCATTATGGCCAGCCTTGATCATCGCATGCAATAATTTAGTGCACCTTGAAATATGAACATGTGTGGGGCGTGTTTATTTTTAATGACTTGAGACTATACCTAGCCCGGCATGCAAGATGACTTATTATGCACCGTTCCCCATACCTGCAGGAAGCCCGTTCGACTCCAAATCTTTTCCTCTCCATGTGTGGAAATAATATGCCTGCCAAACTCTCCTCCCTCCGGCAGTCCCACCACTCCACCCCGTGTGAAAAAAATCTACATGCATGACTCTCCTCCCCCCACGCTCGTCCAATCCGTTGTGACCAGCAATATTTCCACCCCTTCGCTCCCCCGTAATTTACTCCAACAAATATGCCCACGTAGTTGTTACTTAACTGCAGGTGCATTCGGTCACTGACATATGGGCCCAACAGGGGTCTGGCGCACATGTCAGAGACGCAACTGGACCTGCAGTTAAGTCAGTGCAGCTCAGTCCATATCTTACGTAGGTGTGCCATTGCTCGCTATAAATACTGCGCCTCCCACGACATCGCTATCTCCTCCCCCTCATGTTCACGTTCATCGCTATCTCCTCCCCCTCCCTCTCATGTTGACCACCATGGCATCGCCCCTCCCAAGCCCTAGGAGCCCCTCGCTGCATCGCATGGACGATCACGGGTCACCGTTCCATTCCTCACCGCCACTAGTCGAGGAGGACGCGTCGGTGTTCCGCTCCTCGCCGCCACTAGTCGAGGAGGATGTGTCGGCATTCCGCTCCTCGTCGCGACGCGTCGGCGTTCCCAATCTCTCCAGCACGCGCGCCGGAGGACGCGTCGGCTCCCCGCTACGAGGAGAACGCCGTGCGCCCACCGAGCCCCCCAGCCTTGAGGAGCTTTGGAAAGAAATGGATGTCGCCTTGTGGGAGGCTTTGCCTCCAGCAGAGCGCGGCAAAATAGAGGCGGAGAAGAAGGCCGAGGAAGAGAAGCGCACCGCGGAACAAGCTGCCTGGGAGGCCTATGTCGCGTCCGAGAGAGTCAGGCAATTGGCTCTTTGGCAGAAGGCTCGTGCGAGGGCCGTGAGGGTGGCGGAGGACGCCCGTGCCGCCGCCCTGAGTGCAGTCGGGCCCAAGCGCCTCATCTACGCTTGGCGGTACGTGGACCGGGTGCACACTTCCAGCGAGGAAGAGTACCTATTGGCGCCGGATCACCACACCGGTGAGATCGCGCTCGCCCGCCGGCAAGCCGCCAATCAGCACCTCGCGAGTTGCGAGGCTGAGGAAGAGGCGTTGTGTCGGCGCGCTGGGAAACAGCCGCGCACCAGGGCACTCGTGGCGCGCCGCAAGCGCTCCTGCGAGCGCCGTGGCTTTTAGGAGGAGTATAATTTTTGTTTCGTAAGGCGATCTCATTAGTTTTGGGACGCAAATGATAAATCCCGAACGTTCAGGAATTTTTAGCTCCCTTAATTGTCGGGTGGTAGGTGCGACATATGCCAACGGGTGGCTTATCATTGTGGGAGCCAGTAAAACATCGCCGGTGCCTGGAAACGGGATGAGGCAAAGACATGCACGCCGGCGAATCTTACCCAGCTTCGGGGCTCTCCGTGGAGATAACACCCCTACTGCTGCTCTGCGGGGTCTCCGCATGATCACTAGATGAACAAGTAGCTACACAATGCTCCTTGAGCTGTTTGGTGGGAGGAGGAAGAAGGGCACGGCTCGCTCTCTTCTTCTCATTGCCTGATGTCTAGAACTAGCAGGGATCAACCCTTTGCATGGGTGTCCTGGGGGGTTTATATAGGCCTACCCCCCGGGGGTACAATGGTAATCCGGCTGGGCGCGGGGCCCAGCCGTCTGTGACTACGCTCGCCGGCTTCTGCGCTGACTGCTGGGGCCCACCGGTTGGTGGGTCCCGCTGGCTGCCGGCTCCTCGGCCGACAGGCAGGCCCCACTATCCAGGGCCTTGTCGGCGGCTAGTTACTGTTGCTCAATCCTGGTGACGAGGGCTTCGTCGAGTTAGGCGTGGCTACAGTGCCGCCGTCCGGCGGGTGATCACTGTAGCCTCACCACGTCTTGTCTCCTTAATGGGGCGTCTCCTTCAAAGGAGGTGGCATGCCGGCTATGGAGAGCCGGCTTTGTCTCGGGCCGACTGGGGGATGCACGGCCGCCTTCGGGTGTCTCTCTGCCCGAAGGGGCCCACCGCCCGTGGGCCGTACTGGTAGTCCATCGTGGATGACATCAGGGTCAACGTGGCAACAGTGCCACGCCGGATGGGTCATGGCCACCCGTACAGCGCACTGTACCAGTCGTGCTCCAGGATTCGGGGGTGGCAGGCTTCACTGTAGCCACACCCCGTCACATCGCCGTTAAGTGGGTGCAAACTTTGAGGGTACGGTCTTGACCACTTTGTGGGAGCCGGCTTCTTGGAGTCGGCCTTCTCGCGACCGGCTTCTCGAAGCCGGCCCTCCCGTGGCCTTCTTCACGAGGGCTAAAGTCGGGCCGCCTTCCGATAGCCGGCCTGGGAGACAGCCGGCAAGGGGAAGGCAGCCCCACATCTTGGATTCTTGAGAGTCGGATGGGCTCGTAATTTTTTCAGAAGGGCCAGGGGAAGCCGGCTAGGCTACCCATGGCTATTTACTTTGGCCTCCCGGCGAGCGGATTTCTTCGAGCCTTCCTCGAGTTCTACCACCTCCAGCCGCATCACCTAACGCCCAATGTGGTGATGCTGTTGTCGGCCTTCGTCACCCTCTGCGAGGGCTTCCTTGGGGTTCTCCCCACTCTCGAGCTCTGGGGGAAGTTCTTCCAGAGCAAGCTCGGCACCGTCGTCGCGGGCGTGCCCGCTCCCTGCGGAGCCTTCATCGCCATGAGGCGGACGGGGGAGAACAATCCATTCCCTCCCATCCCGCTGATCCAGTCGGTGAAGCTTTGGCAGAAGTCTTACTTCTACGTGAAGAACGTCGCCCAGAAAGGCGACTATGTCAACCTGCCGGCTTACGTAGCCGGCCCGCCGGCTGGGAGGCAACCCTCGTGGAGCTACTGGGCCAAGTCGTTGTCTCAGGCCGGGAACGCAGCCGTCGCCCGGCTCTGGGTGATGATCCAGGCGGAAGGCCTGACCGGAGCCGACTTGGTGGCCGCCTTCGTGGAGCGCCCGGTTCTTCCGCTCCAAGGCCGGCAACACATGATCTGCCAAATGAGCGGCCGCTTCGACCCGTGCCGGCTGAGCACCAGGGAGATGCCTCATGCGGAGGTATCCTACATGGTGAACTACATCTCCAACTGTAAGCTCACCGAAGATTGGCAATATGGCAAGAGTCCGTATTCCCGCGCCAACCCTCCGTCGACAGTAAGTTTTTCCTCTTTTCTTCTTTTTGCAGTCGGCCTTATGATAGTCGGCTTCTGATTAGCTGGTTCTCCCTTGGCAGAACCCTCTTCTTCCGCCGACAACCGGGGGCACAGGGGTAGAGCGCCAGCTCCTCCCCGACCACATGGTAGACGACGCCGATGACCCGGACTTGGGAGCGGCCACCATGGAAGACGCCATCATGGGGGAAAGCGACGAGCCCGGAGGCGCGGGGCTCACGGCCAGCTTCGAGGACTGGCCGGATGATGCCGAGGTCAAAGTCGCCCCGCGCCGCCAACCGGCGCCTGATCATCAAGGCGCGAGCTCATCCGCCGCGCCGGCTGCTGGCGGCGGCGCCCAGAAGCATCGGGCCGTGTCGATCCTCTTCGGCAGCCGGCCGAAGAAGTCCAAGGCTTCCACAGCGGCGACCAAGCGAGATGAGGCAGCCGCGAAGGCGGTCCGCTTCCGCAAGGCGGTGAGGCAGCCGCAGGCGATCTCAGCGTAAGTCGTCGAATGCTTGGACACATATTTTTTGTTGTTATTTTCGATTGAAAACTCTTCTAAACCTTTCTTTGCTCGCCGGACAGGGCGCTGCTTTCCCTTGAGCGGGGTCCGGGCGGCTCCGTAGTCGGGCCGACTGGAGGGTCTTCGGGCTCCCGCCGCGTGGACCCCCGCGCCGACCTCAGGGAGGCCACGGAGCGGAACGCACATGAAGCACGGGAGGAGCGGGAGGTGGCGGAGCGAAAGGCCGCCCAGGCGGCGAAGGAGCAGGCCGATGCGGCAGCCAAGGCCCGGGCAGAGGCGGCAGCCGCGGAGACGGAGGCGGAGGCTTCGGACAACCAGCCTCCGCTGCTCGCCATTCCCCTCCGCGCCGTGGCCCCCAACATCCCAGTGCCCCCGTCGGAGGAAGTCGACCAAGAACCGCCGGCGATGGAGAGGAGGGTTGTCTAAGTGGCCTCCGTGGAAGGAACGCCGCAGACGGCGCCGACCGGGGCGGGCCAAGGCGGCCAATCTGCCGCGGCGCCAGAGCAGCCGGCCGGGGGTGAGCCGGCAGCAGGAGCCCGCAACGCGCCGGCGCGCAGCGGGAGGCACCGCCGCACCGGAGCCGCACCGAGTTACGGGTGTCGGCCAGACGGTGGAGGCCTTGGAGGCGGCCAGCACCGCCACGTCCGAGTGGACTCCCAGCGGGGGGACGGTCAAGCTGAACGTGGCGGCCCAAGAGGTTCGGAACCGGCTTCAGGCCCAGGCCGCCTCGCTGCAGCAGTACACCCAAGAATTCCTAGCGACGCGGGCCGTCATCCGGGTGAGTCTCCTAGCCTTGTTTGTTTTGTTTTCTTGATTTCTTTCGTGGGGGCGCGTCAGCGCACCCACTGGGTGTAGTCCCCGAGTTCCGAGTCGGCTGCTGCACAGGCGGCTCGGAACTTACTAGGTCCTGACAACCATCTTATACCTGCCTCCTGTCTGTCCTTTCAGGAGTATCATAACCTCCGTGCTGCCGCCTTCAACTCCAAGGCTCAGGAGCTGGGCCGGAGAACTGAAGACCTGGTCAACAGCCGGAGTGCGTCCTTGTTTTCGTTCATCTCCTGTGGGGGCGCGTCAGCGCACCCACTGGGTGTAGTCCCCGAGATTCGGGCCGACTGCTGAGTAGTCGGGTCGGATCTTCCCTGACGACTTCTTCCTCATTGGTTTTTCTTTTGTCTTTCGTGCTTGCAGGGGCCAATGCCGACTTGAGGGGGCAGCTCAGCGAGGCGCAGGCCGCCCTTCGCGTCAAGGAAACCGAGCACGCCGCCTTGGTCCTAGAGTGTGACCACCTGGCCAAGAAGCTGGCTGACCAGGAGGAGAGCCACAAGGCGGCCTTGAAGAAAGCGCAGGATAGCGAAGCCGCCCTGAAGGCCAAGTTCGAGACTGAGGCGGCGGGCTGGGCTGAGACCAGGCAAGCGCTGCTTGAAGGCTTCGGCCGTATTGAGGACTTGATCGACGGTAAGCCGCCTTTCTTGCTCCCTGCCTGCTCCTTGCCGCCTGATTTGTGTTCTGACTTGTGCTGCTTTTTATTCTCTGTGCAGACTACTTTCCCGGCTACTCCGCCTTTGCTACTCAAACCATCGAGGCCCATCGCGAAACGCGCCATCAGGCGGGGGCCAACATCGTGCCGGATGCGAGCCGGACGCTTGAGGAGCAGCTCTTGGCGGTCCAAGCGTGGCTGCAGCCGGCTCATCGCATGCTCCTCCGCCTCTAGCGCGCCGGAATGCAGGTGTTGGCCGCCCTCTGGCCCGGCGAGATGATTCCCCGCACCCTGAGCCGGACTGCCGACTGGTTGGAGGTTGCGGTTGGCCGCTTCGAAGCTTGGAAAGCATCAGCGGCCCGGCTTGGAGCTGGGCGGGCGTTGGAGTTCGTCCGAGCTTGGTATCCAGGGCTGAACCTGGACCAGCTACGCACCTGGCGGCTGGAGGCCGACGCAGAGCTAGAGGAGGTGCGGCCGGCTATCGCTCAGCGCGCTTCGATGATCGCCGAGTGCACCGACATCAGCGTCTTTGCACCTGAAATAAATGATGACGGTGTTGCCCAGCCGGAGGAGTGGTTCGGGCTGAACCTGGCGGCGGGTGAGGACTCGGCAGAGGAGATCGCCTCCAGCGACGAAGGCGAAGACGACGAAGAAGAGGAAGGCGAAGACGTCGAGCCGGCCGGTGGAACAGCCGGCCAGCCTCAGCCTGACTGTGCCTCCAGCAACGAGGCGCGCGCAAGCGCGCCTTCTGTGGGAGGCGGTGATCGTGCCGAGGTTCGCCAGCCGGCCACTCCTCCAGCCGGCACTGCCGTCTCCACCGACCTGCCCGGCTCGTCAGTCGCTCCGCCGGCTTAATCTGTCGTCCTTGTTTTTTCCTGTTTGTTGCCTCCTGAACAATTTTATTAAGCTTTCGCAGTTCCACCCACTGGGGGTGTATCCAAACTATGTTGAATGCTGGCCTCTTGGAGGTCTTTTATGTAAATATTATCGTGTGTATGTTTGGTTTCCCTTCACGTATGGTTTTTATCCTTAGGCTTTTTCCTTTGCCGCCTTCCCCTTTTGGGGAGGCAAGTACTCGAGCTTTCTTGGATTGAAGTGAAGGGAATGAAAGCCGGCCGGCTAGCTACTCTGGTAGTCGGTCGGCGGTAGGAGACAAACCGGCTTTTGTTATATTAGTCCGTTAGTCCCTAGCCGTTTTTCGTGTGGGCATCCTTTCCTGCCTTTAACTCTTGCCAGCAGGACAGCCGGTTGTTCGAACTGCGACTTTTGGCAAGAGTTAAGCTTGGGTGCCGGCACACTACTTGTCTGACCGCGGGTAGGACTTCTAATATAACTCCGGTCGGCCAGTCCCCGGGCCGACTAGTCGAACCCGGTGTCGGACGGAACAAGTAAATGAAATGACAAGGTCATAAGCATGATACTCTTCATTCATAGATAAAAGATGGCAGTCCCCGAGCTCTCCTCGGGGGGCCTATTGTCTCGTACTTAGTACAAAAGTTAGCGTGATACATATTGTATTTCAACTGTAAAATCTTCGGAGGAGGTTGGCGTTCCATGGTCGTTCTGACTCCTTGCCGGAGTCGTCTCTCTTGCGTGCCTTGGGCTTCTGTGCATCGATTAGGTAGTAGGAGTCGTTGCCTAAGGCTCTGCTGATGACGAAAGGGCCCTCCCAAGGGGCCGAGAGCTTGTGCTGGCCGGCTGTTCGCTGGATCAGCCGGAGCACAAGATCGCCCTCTTGGAAAGATCTTGGCTTGACCTTCCGGCTGTGGTAGCGGCGCTGGCCCTGCTGATAGATGGCAGACCGGCTGAGGGCTAACAGCCAGCCCTCTTCCAGCAGGTCGACGCCGTCTTCTCATGCCTCCTTGGCCTCCGCCTCCGTGTACATGGCTACTCGAGGTGAGTCAAACTCGATGTCGGTTGGGATGACCGCCTTGGCACCATACACGAGGAAGAAAGGAGTGAAGCCGGTTGACTTGTTTGGAGTAGTGCGCAGACTCCAGAGGACAGCCGGCAGCTCATCGAGCCAACAGCCGGCTGAACGCTCCAGTGCTACGACCAGTCGAGGCTTGATGCCGGAAAGTATGAGGCCGTTGGCTCGCTCAACCTGGCCGTTTGACTGTGGGTGGGCAACGGACGCTAAGTCCAGCCGGATACCTTGCGTTGCGCAGAAACGTGCCAAGGCTCCCTTGGCAAAATTCGTGCCATTGTCGGTGATGATGCTGTGTGGCACACCGTACCGAGTTGTTATATCTGCGATGAATGTCACGGCAGTCGGCCCATTCAGCTTCTTGATCGGCTTTGCCTCAATCCACTTGGTGAATTTGTCTACGGTGACGAGCAAATGTGTCATGCCGCCGCGCGCCGTCTTGAATGGGCCCACCATGTCCAGTCCCCAAACGGCGAAGGGCCAAGTGAGGGGAATGGTCTTGAGTGCTGAAGCCAGCATGTGTTGCTTGGAGCTGAAGAGTTGGCACCCTTTGCAATGTTTAACCAACTCTTTGGCGTCATCCAAAGCAGTCGGCCAAAAGAAACCATGGCGGAAAGCTTTGGCAATGAGTGATCTTGAGGCCGCATGGTGGCCGCATTCTCCTTGGTGGATGTCTCTGAGGATTGCAATGCCCTTCTCTTGCTCGACGCATCGCTGGAGGACTCCAGTGACACTGCGCTTGACGAGCCCTCTGTTGACGATTGTGTATGCTCCGGCTCGGCGTTGGACTTGTCTTGCCTTTGTTTCGTCAGCCGGCAGATCTTGGTTCATTAGGAAGTTGAGGATGGACTGAGCCCATGATGGAGCTGCGACTTCTTCTATTGCCAATGTGGCTACTGCGACTAGGGCGGGCGGGCTGGGTGGTGAAATGCTGGAGTCGGCCGCCGGCTGTTGTGTTGGTGCAGTCCTCGGGCCGACTACCGCAGTCCCCGAGCCGGGTGTGGCAGTCCCCGGGTCGGGCGTAACTACGGAAGTCCCCGAGCCGGCTACTGAAGTCCCCGGGCCGACTGTTGAAGTCCCCGGGTCACCTGCTTGGTTCTTCGAGCTGGACCCGGCCGCGTCGGGGTCAAGCGGCATGAAGATGGAGTCGGACTCTGGAGACGGCTTGATGGACGGCTTGAGGAGGCGTTCTAGAGAGACACCGGTTGGTATTGCTTGCCGAGTGGAGCCTATTCGAGCCAGGGCATCGGCCGGCTCGTTGTCGGCTCGCGGTACGTGGAGGAACTCGCATCCTTCAAAGTACCCACTGATTTGCTGAACAAGGAAACGGTAGCTTGCCATATTTGCGTCCTTGGCATCCCAGTCGCTGGATGATTGCTGGACCACCAAGTCCGAGTCGCCATAACATAGGATCCGGCGAATGCCGAGTTCTTTGGCAAGCCGGAGCCCGTGTATGAGCGCCACGTACTCGGCTACATTGTTGGAGGCGGCAAAGTGAATCTGCAGCGTGTATCTGAGCTTGTCGCCTTTGGGAGAGGTAAGGACGACACTGGCTCCCAAGCCGGTGCGCATCTTGGACCCGTCGAAGTGCATGCGCCAATGAGTGGAGTCGGGAGCCGGCGGCAGGTACTGGGTCTCGGCCCAGTCGACGAGGAAGTCGGCCAGTGCTTGGGACTTGATGGCGGTGCGGGGCTGGTAGAAGATCGTATAAGGGGCCAGCTCGATGGCCCATTTCGCCACCTGGCCGGATGCATCCCGGCTGCCTATGATCTCGGCCAGCGGGGCGATGCATACGACCGTGATGAGATGCTCTTGAAAGTAGGGCTTCAGCTTCTTGGCGGTGAAGTACACGCCATAACACATCTTTTGGTAGTGCGGGTAGTTCTGCTTCGAGGCGGACAGTACCTCGCTCAAATAGTACACCGGCCTCTGGACCGGCTGGGCTCGGCCCTCTTCTGGGCGTTGGACTACGATGACGGTGCTGACCACCCGGCTGGTTGCGGCAATGTAGAGGAACATGGGCTCTTTCTCAGTCAGCGCCGCCAGGACAGGCGGTGTGGCCAGCATCTTCTTAAGCTCGTGAAAAGCTTGGTCGGCTTGGTCATTCCACTCGAAGTGCGTGGTCTGCTTCATGAGGCAGTAGAGGGGGAGAGCTTTCTCTCCGAGCCGGCTGATGAAGCGGTTCAGGGAGGCCAAGCATCCGGTGCACTTCTGGATGTCTCGAAGCTTGGTGGGAATCGCCATTCTCTCAATGGCCTTGATCTTCACCGGGTTGCATTCGATGCCGCGTTCGGAGACCAGGAAGCCTAGGAGCTGGCCGGCTGGCACTCCGAACAGGCATTTCTCGGTGTTGAGCTTGATTTGGAACCGGCGTAGGTTCTCAAATGTTTCTTTGAGGTCTTCCGGCAAGGTGCCGCACTTCTCCGTCTTCACCACAATGTCGTCTATGTAGACGTGAGCGTTTCTGCCGAGTTGCTTGAGGAGGCACTTCTGCATGCAACACTGAAAAGTGGCACCGGCATTTCTCAAGCCGAATGTCATAGTCAGGTAGCAGAAGGCTCCGAATGGCATGATGAAGGCGGTCTTCAGGCGGTCAGCCGAATCTAACTTTATCTGGTGGTATCCTGAGTAAGCATCCAAGAAACTCAACAGCTCGCATCCGGCCGTGGAGTCTATCACTTGGTCAATCCTTGGCAGGGCAAAGGGATCTTTAGGGCAGGCCTTGGTGAGGCTCGTGTACTCTATGCACATGCGCCACTTGTTGTTCTTCTTTAACACGAGGACCGGGTTGGCAAGCCACTCTGGAAAGAAAACTTCCATAATGAAGCCCCGGCTGCCAGAAGCCGGGCTATCTCTTCTCCCACAATCCTTCTTTTTTCCTCCGATAGTCGGCGGAGGGGTTGTTTGACTGGTTTTGCGTTTTCTCGGACGTGTAGTTTGTGCTCGGCGAATTCCTTCGGAACACCCAGCATGTCCTTGGGGGACCATGCAAAGATGTCCCGATTCTCACGGAGGAAATCGGCGAGCTCGCCTTCCTATTTGTTGTTTAGGCTTGCCCCAATGACGGCAAACCTCTCGGGGTGCTCGGGGTCAAGAGGTATCTTCTTCGTCTCTTTGGCCGGCTGGAAAGATCCTTGGGCATCACACTCCTTGGGATCAGGGGACAGGACCGACTGCTTGCCGGCCATGGCCACGACCCGGTCCAACATCTTCTTCTCTTCGGCAATCACAAGGGACTCGGCCAGCCGGCTGCTGGCGGCAGCGCACTCGGAGGACTTCTTGTAATCGCCGGCTATGGTGATGATGCCCTTGGTGCTCGGCATCTTCATCTTGAGGTATGCATAGTGGGGAACCGCCATGAACCTGGCCAAGGCAGGTCGGCCAAGCAACGCATGGTAGGGGCTCTCCAGGTCCACCACTTCAAACCAGATTGCTTCCCGGCGGAAATGCTCCTTGTCCCCAAAGAGTACATCAATCTTGATCTTGCCAATGGGGGCGCAGGACAAGCCGGGTACGATGCCATGGAATACTGTCCGAGTAGGCATGAGTTGCTTCGTCTTGACATTCAGCTTCTCCAGGGTGTCACGGTACAAGATGTTGATGCTGCTCCCGCCGTCTATCAACACACGGGAGAAACGGGCGGCGCGTCTGTCCGTTGCAAGGGTGGCATCCAGAACCAACGCATAAGAGACAGGAGACGGCATCACCTCTGGGTGGTCGGCCCGGCTCCAGCTGATAGGTTTTCTGACCAATGCATGTGCTCGGCGGGGTTGGCAGCGACCATGCTGACTTCCTGGTGCTCTCGGCGTTTGCCGCGCCGGTCTTCGGGCTGGCTTGTAAAGACGATATAGCCTGCATGCTCGTCGGGGAACTCATCATGCACGGCTCCGACTGTGGGCCGAGCGGCCGGTGGCGGCGGAGCCGGAGGCGGCGGGCCGGCAGGCGGAGGCAGCGGGCCGGCAGGCGGAGGCGGCGCGAGCCCTTCGCCTTTGGAGATTCGGGTGAGCCAATGGCACTTCCGGGTTGTGTGGTTGGACGGTTTCGCGCCGCTGTGGAATTTGCACGGGGCGTCGAGAGTTTGTTCGTAGGAGAAAGCCGGCTGCCAAGACGGCCGGCCGCCCTTGGGTTTCTTGGGCGTGGGCCGCCCTTCGGGTGGCACATCTTCGACTGTGGCCACCTGCCGACTGGCGGGAGTCGGCGCGGGGCCCTTGCGCTTGTGATCGTTTGGGTGTGGGCGTCGACCGGAATCCCCAGCCGGCGTCTTGGGCGCCAGGTTGAGTACTTTCCCGGACGTGTCTACCCGGAGCTCAGTCTTCATCGAGGAGTCGGCGGTGGCGTACTTGTCCGCTATGTCCAGAAGCTCGTCGAGGCTAGTCGGCTCGTCGCAGAGAAGCTTGTGCTTGAGGAGGGTGCCTTCTCGGCACCCGGCAGTGAAGTATTCTATGGCTTGCACCTCGTGCACCCCCTCTCAAGAGTTGCGGAGCTCGGCCCAACGCGTGAGGTAGTCGCGAGTAGACTCGGCGGGGCCTTGTACGCACAAGGAGAGCTGCCTGGGCTTGGGAGCCCGCTTGTAGGTGCTGGTGAAGTTGCGGACGAAAGCTTCTGTGAAATCTAGCCAGCTGTTGATGCTGAAGGGCTTGAGGCTGTTGAGCCAGGTCCGCGCCGTGTCTTGCAGCATGAGGGGCACGTACTTCACGGCAACGCGCCTGTTGCCGTTGGCTATGCTAACCGCCGTGGAGTAGTCGATCAACCAATCTTCCGGCTTCATCGAGCCGTTGTACTTGGGCGTGTCTCTTGGGAGCGAGAACCCTTTGGGGAAAGGCTCGTCGCGGATGTGGGGGCCAAAACAAGGCGGACCGACATCGTCTTCTTCTTATAGCGCCAGGGATCGCGCCAGGCGGTCGATCCGATGGTGGGCGTCATTCTCGCCGACTCCTTCGCGGCGACCTAGTCGGCCGCTGAGAGTCGGATGCGCCACAGGCGGCGGGGTGGGATATCTCTCTCCACGGGGCCGAGGCGGAGGCGGGTTGCCCCGCCATTCCACGGCCCGGGGATGGCCTTCTGCGTCTCGCTCGATGGAGATTCGGGTCCGGCTTCGGCTGGTAGCCGACTCTTTCTCGTGCCGTGCGCGGGTGTTGCCCGTAGTCGGCGTCCGGGACGTCGCGCCGTGATCTCGGCGCGGGGGAGGGCTTTCCGCGCGGGCGTCGGTTTCGTGCCGCCGCGCGGCCGCATCAATTAGCTGCTGGATGCGTCTGGTCATGTGGGGGAGTTCTTCAGCCCCCAATCCGTCTAGCTCGTCTACGGCCGCCTGGGCGGCACGCAGGTTCTCGAGTGGAGTGGCGTAGACTGGGCGGTCGACCCCCAGCGTGTCAGCGATGACAGCACCACGCTGCCTGACAACACCGGCCTGGCTTGGCCCGCCCGGAGTCGGCGTACCAAAGGCGACGCGGTCGGCTTCGCGCTGGTGGGCCTCAGTGAGGCGTCTTATGGAGGCCAGCCTCCGGCCCTCCGCAAGGAGAGCGAGGCGGCGCGCCTCCAGTGCTTCGTCGTCGGCATCAGCCGGGAGCGGGATGGACAAGTCATGGACCGCCGCGTGCGGGGCGTCGTGGGCGCTCTCGTCAGCAGCGCCGCCGTGGCCGATGACCATCACCTCGGTGGTGACAGCGTCGCAGCCATCGGTCCGGGGAAGCGGGTCGTTGTAGATCGCGATGTCAGTGGGGAAAGTGTCGAGTGAAGCCGTGTCGGAGTCGACATGCATCGGATCGGTGGAACCAACCGACTCCAAGTCCACGGCAGGCTCGCCGGAGACGTGAAGCTGGCCGAAGAGGTTGACGAGGCGGTCGGTGCCCTCATCGGAAGCGAGCTCGTCGGAGATGAAAGTCTTGTCGAGGAGATCGGCGAGGCTGCTCGCCACGCAAATGTTGGTGACGCCTTGCAGCACGTCGTGGCAAGCGCCATCGGGCGTGCCGGGCTGGCTACGCTCGCTGGGGAGGAAGAGGGTTCCCGTCCAGAACAGGTCTCCGGACGACGGTGCACCTAGCCCCACGGTGGACGCCAAATGTCGGGTGGTAGGTGCGACATATGCCAACGGGTGGCTTATCATTGTGGGAGCCAGTAAAACATCGCCGGTGCCTGGAAACGGGATGAGGCGAAGACATGCACGCCGGCGAATCTTACCCAGCTTCGGGGCTCTCCGTGGAGATAACACCCCTACTGCTGCTCTGCGGGGTCTCCGCATGATCACTAGATGAACAAGTAGCTACACAATGCTCCTTGAGCTGTTTGGTGGGAGGAGGAAGAAGGGCACGGCTCGCTCTCTTCTTCTCCTTGCCTGGTGTCTAGAACTAGCAGGGATCAACCCTTTGCATGGGTGTCCCGGGGGGTTTATATAGGCCTACCCCCGGGGGTACAATGGTAATCCGGTTGGGCGCAGGGCCCAGCCGTCTGTGACTATGCTCGCCGGCTTCTGCGCTGACTGTTGGGGCCCACCGGCGGCCGGCTCCTCGGCCGACAGGCAGGCCCCACTGTCCGGGGCCTTGTCGGTGGCTGGTTACTGTTGCTCAATCCTGGTGAAGAGGGCTTCGTCGAGGTAGGCGTGGCTACAGTGCCGCCGTCCGGCGGGTGATCACTGTAGCCTCACCGCGTCTTGTCTCCTTAATGGGGCATCTCCTTCGAAGGAGGTGGCATGCCAGCTATGGAGAGCCGGCTTTGTCTCGGGCCGACTGGGGGATGCACGGCTGCCTTCGGGTGTTTCTCTGCCCGAAGGGGCCCACCGCCCGTGGGCCGTACTGGTAGTCCATCGTGGATGACATCAGGGTCAACGTGGCAACAGTGCCACGCCGGACGGGTCATGGCCACCCGTACGGCGCACTGTGCCAGTCGTGCTCCGGGATTCGGGGGTGGCAGGCTTCACTGTAGCCACACCCCGTCACATCGCCGTTAAGTGGGTGCAAACTTTGAGGGTACGGTCTTGACCACTTTGTGGGAGCCGGCTTCTTGGAGTCGGCCTTCTCGCGGCCGGCTTCTCGAAGCCGGCCCTCCCGTGGCCTTCTTCACGAGGGCTAAAGTCGGGCCACCTTCCGATAGCCAGCCTGGGAGACAGCCGGCAAGGGGAAGGCGGCCCCACGTCTTGGATTCTTGAGAGCCGGATGGGCTCGTAATTTTTTTCAGAAGGGCCAGGGGAAGCCGGCTAGGCTACCCATGGCTATTTACTCCGACATTAATTAAGTATGTAAAAGGGAAAGTTTGGAAACCTTGTGTATTCGTACGCATTTTGCAAGTACGTGCATATAGCACAAACTTTACTATATACTATCGCACTACACGTCTCTCTCGATATATGCTTGCAGACTGTGCTACTCCCTCTGTCCAGGTCAATAAGTCATCTTCGGTTGTGCACCGTGACCAAGAAGGAGGGAAGACTTATACACCTAGACGAAGGGAGTACTACTATTACTTATGTACATGCAAATGCACGTTTTAACATTACGATGCGGTTTTTGTAAAAGTAGAAAAACATCACTAGTCAAACTTGTGAAACTTGTGAAACGATTCAATGCAAAACAAATGCAAAATTGCTCGTTTGGTTGTTTACTTTTAGCTTCCTTCTCTGTGGTTATTTCTCTGTCGTACTTTGTACGGAGTATCTCACTGGTTGGAAAGGCATGCAAATTCCCAAACCGCTTCCTACACCCTGAATCGAATTTTTTGCCTAACAGGTTGTGCCGTGCAATTGGAATTCCAACTTGGGTACTACTACTAGTAGGAGTACCAGGGGCCGGTTCTTTTAGGCTTCTAGATTAGTAATCCCATAACTACTACCTCCGTCCTGGTTTATTGGTCCCCATTGTAATCTGTGTCAAATTTTTGGTCAAAATTTAGCACAAATTACAATGGTGAGGAATAAACCAGTTAAATCTTTGGTCAAAATTTAGCACAAATTACAATGGTGAGGAATAAACCAAGACGGAATAGTAGTTTAGAAGCCCAAATAAATGAGTGAGGCGCCTTATTGTTACTCTCCACTGTGACTAGTCTTGTGGGAAAAGCTGGGGAAGCCGCCAAAAGAACTGGCCCTAGGAGTAGTAGCTAGGGATCGAGTCTGCGAGATGAACCGGAGAAAGTAAATGCAGAGAGATGAAATGCAAAAAAGACAGAGGGATGTGATGGTTGCTTGTCCGTTTATTTTACCAGGCCACTTATTACTGGGAGTGGTTGGGTTTTGTGATATGACGGCTTTACTGCCGCGCCACAAGCGGGGTGAGAGGTGAGACTCCCGTGCAGCGCCGCCCTCTACACTAGTACTACTACTCCCTCCATCCATTTTTACAGGGCCTAACTTGTCAATCTCTCGTACCAAGGCATGTCTGCAAAAAGAGGAACTGATTTTGGGACTAGTATCTGGATCCCGTGTAATCTTGCATGCAGCCTCCTTTGAATGCCTAGCCGCTGGCCTCCCTTCCTTTAATCCCTTGCATGCAAATTACTCTCCTCCCTTTTCTACATGCATGCCCAACCATAATTCCTCAAATCATGCATGCCTTGGATGAAATATAGAGCTCGCTCCTCCTTTGAAAATATGGTGGTGCTATCCATGCATGCAAATCAATGCGATGGCCAGAGCATTTTCACGATGAAGGGACCACGCACGACTTGCAAGAGAAAATTAAGATGGAGATGCCTCGGTTAGTTCATTTGGATAGGTCTGTTCGGATATTATTTCATCTCTAGAGCTCACAAACATCCGGGTGAAATAGATAAAAAGTATCTTTTGCAAATAAAAGCGTTCAACTGTTCAACCTGCATCCAAAACTTGTGAAGAAATAACTCTTATTGTGCTTTGCAGGAAATGATCTTCAAGAATTAGTTTTTGAGTATCCATTGTTATACATGTTGGCCACAGATGACATGGCACTTTCTTGTAGCCAACAGTTGGCTATACTATTTAAGTATTAACCATGCCCTTATACACCTAGATGGAGGGATTAAATCAGGATGACTTGGGAGGGGGCAGAGGATATGTAAGAAATGGTTCATCATAAGTCTTTCACTAGTACTGTAGTAAAAATTCATACATGGAAGATTCTAGACTAAACCATAAATGGATACACTTTTATTCATGCGCGATACTCCAATAGAGCAAGATCATGCATGGAAGATTCTAGACTAAACCATAAATGGATACACTTTTATTCATGCGCGATACTCCAATAGAGCAAGATCATGCATGGAAGTCTCCACATGCTTAGACAGCGGATTACATTGAGCGAAGACTAATGATCAACATTTAACTTGATAATGTAGATGTCCAGGTGAACCACCTTGGAGTCCCCGTGCACATCCTTGGGGTTCAAATAACACCGTGCCCTTTCCATGTCCACATCGGCGGGAAAGTCCCAGCTCCGCAGAGTCCAAGTATGCTTGTCGTAGCCAGTGTCGCCGCCCACGTGATGCCGAGGGGTAGTAATAGTGAGCACGCACCCGTACATCGGACTCGTGTCAGCGTCAGCGGCGTCGCCCCTGACACATACTACAGAGATGTGGCGGCAGCCTGCTCGGGCCTCACCGGTGGCCACGATCAAGAGGAAGACGCTGACGTCCTCCTCCGAGACTAGCAGGCGACGCTGATCCTCCAGCGACTCCAGCACGGTGAACGGGTAGCACGTCTCGTACTTGATGTTCTCCGCCAAGGGCCAGCAGTGATTGTCGCGCGCATCCGTGAGGTGATGCACCATGTCCGCCGGCGAGCCACAAAACGGCACCGGGCACTCATAGCAGTAGACGAAGGGCTCGTTGGAGGCATCGACCAGGCCGTCCATGAAACGGGAGTGGCTGTAGGGGACGTTCCGCCAGTTGAATATATGAGCAAGTTTCTACGAGATTTCCTACAAAATAAATCATGATGGCTATAACAGAGATTAAACTAATCATGCGGACTAGCATAGTAGATGAACAGATCGAATCTAGGACACAGACTAGAAACATGAATTCTACCACGATTTCAAACAGGAAGGACAGAAACACATACGGTGCAAAGGGATTAGCACCATTGGCGTTGAGGTTGTCGCCCATGTTGTTGAGGAAGAGGTTGCCGAGGTCGGGGAAGAAGTCGTCGTCGGTGAAGTCGTCGCTCCTAGCAGTCGCGAGAGTGCGCTCCCCAAATTTCAACAGCGCCCGCCGAATGGAGCGCAAGAGGGAGTGGTTGTAGGGGACGTTGCGGCCGCCGAATGGAGCGCAAGAGTAGCCCACGAAGCAGTAGATGGTGCTTGAGGGAGTCACGGATTAGGGGGTGTCCGGATAGCCGGACTATACCTTCGGCCGGACTCCTGGACTATGAAGATACAAGATTGAAGACGAAGTTCCTTAGCATGTCCGGAAAGGACTTTCCTTGGCGTGGAAGGCAAGCTTGGCGATACGGATATGTAGATCTCCTACCATTGTAACTGACTCTGTGTAACCCTAACCCTCTCCGATGTCTATATAAACCGGAGGGTTTTAGGCCATAGAAACAACAATCATACCATAGGCTAGCTTCTAGGGTTTAGCCTCCTTGATCTCGTGGTAGATCTACTATTGTACTACCCATATCATCAATATTAATCAAGCAGGAGTAGGGTTTTACCTCCATCAAGAGGGCCCGAACCTGGGTAAAAACATCGTATCCCTTGTCTCCTGTTACCATCTGCCTAGACGCACAGTTCGGGACCCCCTACCCGAGATCCGCCGGTTTTGACACCGACATTGGTGTTTTCATTGAGAGTTCCTCTGTGCCGTCACCGTCAGGAAGGATGCCTCATCCCGTCTTTAAAGACGGCACCGTTGCTAAGGGAGCTTTGGCTGTCGGCCAAACTCTCCGGCTAGGTGGTTTTCTTATGACCGCCTATTCGGCTGCTGCGCCGACGATGACCTCTCGGGTCATCAAAAGCAATCTTCATGTCAGCTCGGAACTTGCCGAGCAGTTAGATCCAATGGAGCTCTCTTCCATAAACGAGCTCTTGGATCGCATCGCCGCCCTGTGAGTCACTACGGATTATGACCAGATTGGGCCTAAACCCGATCTGAGAGAGATCAACTCTCCCCAGGTCACCCATCACGTTGTCGTGGTAGAGGGACAGTGCGGCGACCCTTCATATATTTTAAGGACTAGCTATGTCCGGATTCCCGATCCCTCCAAGCCGGATGCCCGCGGAGGGGAGGACATCGCTCAAGACCAGAACTTAGAGTCAGGCGACGGGCTAGACTCATTGGACAACATCCAGGAATTCAAACTTCCGAGTTCGAAAACTCCTTGGCCTCTGAGTCCCAGATTGGGTGAGGTTTCGGATTTAATTCCACCCACCCACCCGAACATAAGCGATCTATCACAAATTAGGCAAAAGCCCGAAGAAACAGTACATCATTACTGGGCCAGATTCCTCCTGGTTATGAACAAGATCAAGGACTGCCGTGAGGAAGACGCAATCTCATTCTTCTGCAATAATTGCACGGACAAGGGAATCCTCAATGCCATAAGCCGCCGTGATATTACACGCTTCACCGACTTGGCGTCCATAGTACGAAAGTACCGTGCGATGGAAAGCGCCTGGAAAACCGAAATAAAATTTTGGGACAATCCGGCCCAGAATACAAACCCAGTCCGAAATAAAAGGGTGCATCATCGTCAGACAGCCAGGTTAAACACCAAAAAGCAAAAACCCTCTATAGGGCATGGAACCGTACTGGAAGGATGGCTTAATGGACCCTGTAAAATTCACAGTACAGAGGGCTCCACACCAACTCATAGCCTTAGAGCATGTTGGATACTCCGGCAGGTGGCTAAAATTGGCGAAGATCTTCTAATCCCTGATGCCACGGGAAGCCATCCCAGGGACACCAGTACGGTATTAACAGTCTTCGAGACTTTCGCATCAAATAATACGCGAAAAAGAACACTCCGCAGCCTCACTGAAGTCTACCAAGTAGCAACAATAAACCCATGGAGTGACACGGCTATTACTTTTAATGCCAGTGATGAACCTAAATTCCGAACAGCCCGAGCACCAGCCGCATTGGTCCTCAGTCCAATAGTGGACGGCTTTCGCCTTACCAAGGTACTCATGGATGGAGGCAACGGATTGAACCTCATTTACAAGGAAACCCTTCAAAAAAATGGAAATAGACTGGAACCGCATTGAGCGAAGCAGCACAACCTTTAGAGGAATAATCCCCAGTCGGGAAGCGCGCTGTACAAGAAAAATCACACTAGATGTGGTGTTCGGCACGCTGGATAATTACAGGTCCGAAGAGGTCACGTTCCAAGTGGCCCCGTTCAGTAGCGGATACCACGCTCTGCTAGGGCGGGAAGCGTTTACAATCTTCCAAGAAATACCCCATTACGGGTACATGAAGCTCAAGATGCCCGGGCCGAACAGAATCATCACTCTCGCTAGTGATCCGGACATAGCACTCCATGCCGAAAATAAGACAGCCACACTGGCCCTCGAGGCACTATCCGAAGCCCTAGCGGCCGAGGAACTGACTGCGCTGCGATCTACGATCAATAGGGACGATGTGATACTCGATAAAAGATCCAAGATCCGGAAAGCTCTTGGGCTTCATTGTATCCGGTAGAGGAATTGAAGCAAATCCAGCCAAGATCCGAGCTCTATCACAATTGGATATCCCGAAGGACCTCAAACAAATACAAAAACTAACCGGATGCGTGGCGGCTCTGAGCCGCTTTATCTCCCGCTTGGGAGAAAAGGCACTACCCCTTTATCGCCTCCTTCGGCGCACCGAACACTTCGAGTGGACGGATGCAGCCACGGCCGGACTCGACGAAGTAAAAGCCATCTTGGCAACAAACCCAGTCCTGGGCGCGCCAAACATTGGCGAACCAATGCTATTATACATTGCAGCAACCCACCAGGTCGTAAGTGCAGTGCTCGTCGTCGAACGAGAAACGGACGGACACAAATTCCCCCTTCAAAAGCCGGTCTACTATGTGTCCACTATCCTTACTCCATGCAAGTCACGGTACCCACATTATCAAAAGATTGCGTACGCGGTGTTTATGGCATCCCGAAAGCTACAACACTACTTTCAAGAGTGTTCAATAACAGTAGCCTCGGAAGTGCCACTTAACGATATTATAAACAACCGTGATGCGACGGGCCGGATTGCAAAATGGGCCATTGAGCTCCTCCCGTTCGACATAACTTACAAGCCACGGCCAGCTATCAAGTCACAAGTTTTGGCCGACTTCGTCGCAGAATGGACGGAGGCCGAACTCCCTAAAGAGTACGGCACATATTCAAACTGGGTCATGCAATTCAACGGCTCCAAAATGTTGGCCGATCTAGGGGCTGGCGTCGTTTTGACGTCCCCCACAGGAGACACAGTTCAATACGTACTCCAGATTATGTACACAGACTCCAACAATGCAGCCGAATATGAGGCCCTTTTACATGGTCTCCGGATGGCAGTATCCATGGGCATTCAATGCCTAGAGGTGCGCGGGGACTCGAACCTCGCAATATCCCAAATAAATGGAGACTTTGATGCCAAGGGTCCGAAAATGGCAGCTTACCGCAACGCCATCTTAAAAATGTCAGCTCGGTTCGAAGGGCTCGAATTTCACCATATAGCCCGGGAAAACAATCAGGCGGCAGATGTCCTGGCACGCATCGGCGCAAAACGCGATGTAGTCCCCCCAACATCTTCTTGGAGAGGCTGTTCAAGCCATCCGTAGTATGGGAAGGGGAACCCGGTAATAACAGCCCGGACCCAACCGCACTGCCCGACACCGAACAATCTGTCATAATTGGAGGCTCTGCCAATGAAATCACACCTTCAGCCCATGTAATAATGGTCGTCATCGCCCCATGGACAGAACCATTCCTAGCCTACCTTACTAGGCAGGAACTCCCCGAGGACCAAAACGAGGCACGCTGCATAGTGCGACGATCTAAAGCCTATAGAGTCCATGAGGGAGAGCTTTATAAGGTAAGCACTACCGGAGTCCTTCAAAGGTGCATCTCCGAAGAGGAAGGGCGGAACCTTCTGGCTGAAATTCATGCCGGACTCGGTGGTCATCACGCTGCAGCTCGGTCCCTTGTAGGCAAGGCTTTCCGTATAGGCTTTTATTGGCCGACGGCCCGGGCAGACGCTCAGGACTTAGTCCAACGATGCGCCGGTTGCCAGCTTTTTGCAAATCAAAGCCATATGCCACCCACCGCCCTCCAAACTATCCCCATCACTTGGCCCTTCGCGGTCTGGGGGCTTGACATGGTTGGACCCCTTAAAGGCGGAACCCACAAGAAAAAATACTTATTGGTCATGGTGGATAAGTTCACCAAATGGATAGAAGCCAAGCCAGTTAAGACGGCCGAATCCGGACCGGTGATAGACTTTATATCTGGGGTTGTACACCGTTACGGCGTCCCCCGCAGCATCATCACTGACAACGGTACGAACTTTACTGCCGATGAGGTAAAACTCTGGTGCAAAAATATGGGCATCAAGCTTGATTATGCTTCTGTCTATCACCCACAAACTAACGGCCAGGTCAAATGTGCAAATGGTCTTATAATGAGCGGCGTCAAACCCAGATAAGTGCGGTCCCTTAAGGAATCCAATACGCACTGGGTGGAGGAGCTCGACTCCGTACTCTGGGGGCTGCGGACCACGCCGAATCGCACCACCGGATACACACCATTCTTTATGGTGTACGGCGCAGAGGCAGTTTTGCCCTGCGACATAATTCATGACTCACCTCGAGTGCGCATGTACGAAGAAAGAGAAGCCGAGCTTGATCAGCAGGACAGTTTAGACGCCTTGGAGGAGGAGCGTGACGTGGAAAAATCCCGTTCCGCATTCTGTCAACAGCAGGCTCAAAGATATCAAAGCAGAGAAGTACGGGCCAAAAATTACAATGTTGGTGAATTAGTTCTACGCCTGCCGGACAAGAAAAAGGACAAACTCAAGCCCAAGTGAGAAGGTCCCTTCATAATTGACCAAGTCCTGACTGGTGGAGCATACCGCCTGCGAGATGCATCGGATAACCGACTCGAGCCGAACCCATGGAACGCAGCCCGTCTCCGAAGATTCTATGCCTAGCGCCGGACTCTGTGTTCGTCTCCTTCCTCTGTCCATTTTTATATATTTTCTATCTTACATTTCTCTCCTTCTCCCCTTCCTTTCTCTTATAGCCTTTAATGGCTCAATAAGTGACACGCTATCCGCGCTCATTAAACCTGGGGGCTTCTTTAAACAGAAGCTTATTTATACGGGCTTCATGGCCAACACATGTGTCACACTTCCGCATGTACCTTTTATTCACCATTATATGCATCGATATGACTTAAGTTTTGGCCAAGCTGGGTTGCCTGGCTCCTGTGCTTACCCCTACGTTCCCGATTGTTCGGCTAGGTGGTAAAGGGAGCACCTCTGTGATTGTTACTGCCGGGTCAGGCGGATGTGTACCTCAGACTGGGTGAAGCCGAAAGCTAGCATTCTTAAGGGAATATTCGGTCGGTGAACTAAAGATGATCTTTTCACTTATCTATTTATGCGCCCCCAGATGTTTTTCCTGCGTCTCTTTTCACAGAACGGACATGCACTTTAGGGCATGCCTCCCAAGGAAAGGAACCCCTAACGGAACTATTCTCCCTGGAAGATGTTTCTTACTAACCATGTAATATAACATAACTAGTTGGGCACTTGTCTGTTAAAGCACTAATGACCCCTACGCCTGGTCTCCATGCATACCCCGGTTCTTATATAACCGCGAGGGTATTCGGACACACTCCGGACCGTCAGGTCCCGAGGTTGAAGCGAAAAGGTCGGCCATGACAAACGATCTACAATCCGGCTAGAAGGCATTACACATGTCAATTACATAGTCAATTTGACTGATTGTATTCCTCTTCAATACCATCTAATAGGCTGTCTAGTTTACAGTCCTGTTGGGAATACTTTGCGGCCAATTCTACTTGGCCGTATACTAAGCTCACAGGGATCTCCTTCCCATCAGGCCCCATAGGTCCGACCTCGGCCATGTGGTTTGGGTCAGCCTTCGTGTACCGCGTCTTCACCATGGCCCAGGCTTCCCTGGCGCCTTGACAGCAGGCCGATATCTTCGACAATCGTAAGCGCCGCCACGCTCCCTTCAGCTTCTCTACAAGCTCTCCAAGGTCTTCAGGCATGGAGACGGAGGGCCACAAGGCCTGGACGGCGCCTTGCATCACCTGCCGAACTCGCTCGTGCAGTTGTGAGAGCTCGGGAAGAAGGTCACCCGTAGAACCGGGCATTTCCTCTACAGGACGACCCATTAGCATACCTACAGACATTACTCTGTTAGTCGATTTCCTCGCCGAACTCTTTTTTCAAAGTTCGTTCAAGCACTTACTAAATATGCCGCGTCGAAGCCGTTGATTCTCCTTAACGGAGTTCGACAGCTGGGCACGAACATCTTTCAGTTCAACGCCCATCTTGGTGTTGGCATCTTGGAGATCGTTCTTCTCCCACCTCACCTTTGTCAGCACGCTCTCACCAGCCTTCAGCTGGCGTAGGAGTTGTTGCTTTTCCGGATCTAATCCGGCGCCATCTGCAATTTCATTTTTCAGATTTGCACCCACGCCGCACTTCGCAAAATACTTATCTTTTGAAGCGTATACTACCAGAGGGGGTCTCCTTGGGCTCCCCTGTCGCGGCTAGTGCGGCCTCAAGTTGGGCTTTGCACTCTTCTAGCTCCTGGGACAGTTGGGTATTCTTTTCCACAAGAACCTGCATTATAAATGATCCTTAAATTAGTTATTCTAACTGTTTCAAGTCTCGGGGGCTACTGGTATATATATATATGTATGATTACCCAAATTTTCTTACCCGTATGTCTTTTACATATTGCTCCGCGGCTCTGGCTAGACCATTTTGAGCGGCACGGAGGTACGCATCTCCCGAATCGGAGGCATCCAATGCCTCTTGGGAGAAAGAAGCGTCGCGAAGAACTGTCCGGCGACGCCTATGGTTCATGGCACTCTCCACCTCGGAATGGGTGGCAGACAGCCTGTCCGCATCCTCTGTCGGAGGAGCGTCCGGTGCGCGCCTTGTGTTCGCCTCCGCTTCCGGACCGGGCTATGGAGCCTGGCTGGTAGAGGCGCGATTGGCAACCTCTCCGGATATAGTCCGGCGAGGTCTCTTCGTCCTGAAGAGAGCACGAGCGTTAATATGCATTGAAGGAATAATACCTGGGAATAAGATGGCGCGCTATACCTTTGCGCTGGCGTCTCAGTCCGGACCGTACTTCTTTTCAGCCCGCGGGGCCTTACCGCCCCTCGTTGGCTAGTCGCCGCAGGTTCGGCCTCCCGTCCCAAGGACCTCCCCTGCAAAGCACGGTTGTTATACGGAATCGAAATCATGCGAGGATGGATCCCTTTTCAAGGTGCTGGGACTTCGGTCTTAGTTACCTGAGAGGCGGGGAATAGCCCGGGGTAATCAGCCGTAATGGCCACCAAGGCGTTGTCCTTGCTCAATTGATAGAACACCCCATCAATCAGCTCCACAGATAAGTCCGGATCCTCTTGGGAGGCCGGGTCGAGGGACCATCCCAGATCCTCGGGTTGTGGAGGAGGGCTGTTTATTTCCTTAACAGCCTGGCGCAGTTCCTGCGTTGAAGTCGTTAGACTAGATATTTGACGGTGGGAATATAAAACGGATGGGCAAGTAAAAGTGTCCGCTTACCCAACTTAGAGGATTGTACATAGAATATCCACCCTGTGGGTTGACGCGGAGAAATTCCTCCTCTTCTCCCTTGTACAAAGCGGACAAGATCTTTATTAGAGCAGCAGCCGAGTCCGTCCCCTTACGGCCGTGACGGGTGGCGTCGTCCTCCCCGTTGAAGTCCCACAAGGGGTGGCCCCTGTACTAAAGCGGCTGCACCCCCCGCATGATACATGCGGCCATGATCCGATCATGGTTAGTCTGGAATGAGCTAACAATCTTATCTAGCCCATCAGGTAAAGGACGTCCTTGTCACTTTCCCTCTGAGGGCTCCATGGACGCCAGCTTAGGCGCTTCTTCAGGGGAGCACTGTTGAACTCAGGGAGGCCGATCCGAATAGGATCTAGCAACGGGACGTCCTCTATATAAAACCATTCCGAAGGCCAGTCCTCGGACGCCTTCTTTGGGGTTCCGGATAGATATCTGGTCCCGGCGATGCGCCACACTTCGGCTCCGCCCACTTGATATATTGACCACTTCTGAGAACGGGGCACAAGGCAGAATAGCCTCTTCCACAGCACGAAATGAGCCTCGACACCCAAAAACAGCTCGCAAAGGGCTACGAAGCCCGCGATATGCAATATGGAGGCAGGCATGAGGTTATGCAGCTGGAGGCCATAAAACTCCAGGAGCCCCCGGAGAAACGATGAATTGGAAATCCGAGCCCTCTTCTTAAATAAGGGACAAGGCATACCCGCTCTCCTTTGGAGGGATTGGGGGCGCTCTCCGCTTGCTCTCCGCCATTATAGGTGGCAAGTCCGGCTCGGACCGGGACCATATAGGCCGGGGGGAGGAATCCCTTGGTCTGGAGCGTCACTAGCTCGCTATGCGGGATGGAGCATCTCTCCCAATCTCCAGGCTGAGGGCTGGAAGGGCGAGAGGAGGAGCTGCGTTGGCTGGCCATGGTGGAATGGACCTTTGTCGGATACACTCTGATGAATACTCGCGGAGGGGAGAAGGTGTGGTTTGGATCTAAATCCTCATCCCTTTAAATAGGCGGCTCATTTACGCGGCTAAGGGTGTGAATGTAAAAACACCTTGACTTTTCGTATTCGTTTGACACGTGGAAGACAACCATTATTGGGCGTAGAAGCCAAGGAGCGCTATATTTACAAGAAGCCGAACATTATTCAATAGGTACACGAAATTTGAAGGAGAACCCGCCTTGCAATGCCGAAGACAATTTGCGCGCCAGACTCGTCATCATTGAAGCCTGGTTCGGGGGCTACTGAGGGAGTCCTGGATTAGGGGGTGTCCGGATAGCCGGACTATACCTTCGGCCGGACTCCTGGACTATGAAGATACAAGATTGAAGACTTCGTCCCGTGTCCGGAAGGGACTTTCCTTGGCGTGGAAGGCAAGCTTGGCGATACGAATATGTAGATCTCCTACCATTGTAACCAGCTTTGTGTAACCCTAACCCTCTCCGGTGTCTATATAAACCGGAGGGTTTTAGTCCGTAGAAGCAACAATCATACCATAGGCTAGCTTCTAGGGTTTAGCCTCCTTGATCTCGTGGTAGATCTACTCTTGTACTAGCCATATCATCAATATTAATCAAGCAGGAGTAGGGTTTTACCACCATCGAGAGGGCCCGAACCTGGGTAAAAGCATCGTGTCCCTTGTCTCCTGTTACCATCCGCCTAGACGCATAGTTCGGGACACCGTACCCGAGATCCGCCGGTTTTGACACCGACAGTGCTCCTCCCTAGTCTCTATTCTTATCTCTATCTCTACTACTCTTCTTTGTTTTTTATAATATACTGGTTGTAGTTGTCAAATCAAATAGCACTGCACCGTCCACCGAAGAGTGAAATGCATTGATCGGGGAGTTGTTTATTTTGACAAAGGATGTGGGGGTCATCTCATGTGTAACGGGTATCGATAGGTTTGTTCGGATATTATTTCATCTCTAGAGCTCACAAACATCTGGGTGAAATAGATAAAAAGGTATCTTTTGCAAACAAAAGCGTTCAACTGTTCAACCTGCATCCAAAACTTGTGAAGAAATAACACTTATTGTGCTTTGCAAGAAATGATCTTTAAGAATTAGTTTTTGAGTATCGATTGTTATACATGTTGGCTACAGATGACATGGCACTTCCTTATAGTCAACAGTTGGCTATACTATTAAGTAATATTAACCATGCCCTTATACACCTAGATAGAGGGATTAAATCAGGATGACTTGCAAGCAGGCAGAGGAGATGTAAGAAATGGTTCATCATAAGTCTTTCACCAGTACTATAGTAAAAATTCATACATGGAAGATTCTAGACTAAACCATAAACAGATACACTTATATTCATGCGCGATACTCCAATAGAGCAAGATCCTGCATGGAAGTCTCCACATGCTTAGACAGCGGATTACATTGAGCAAAGACTAATGATCAACATTTAACTTGATAATGCGTATGTCCAGGTGAACCTCCTTGGAGTCCCCGTGCACCGCGTGGGCGGGTAAAGGATGCCATGGGTTTTCCAAGTCCACATTGGCGGGATAGTCCCAGCTCCCCAGAGTCCAAGTCAGTTCGATGAGGCCGGTGTCGCCGCCCACGCGACGTCGAGGGGTAGTAACACTGACCACGCACCCGTACATCGGCCTCGTGTCAGTGTCAGCGTCAGCGGCGTCGCCCCTGACGCACATTACAGAGACGGGGCGGCGGCCTGCGCGGGCCTCGCCGGTGCCCATGATCAAGAGGAAGACGCTGCCGTCCTCCTCCGAGACTAGCAGGCGGCGGTGATCCTCCAGCGACTCCGGCATGGTGAACGGGTAGCACGTCTCGTACTTGATGTTCTCCGCCAAGGGCCACAGTGACCGCTGCACGCATCCGTGAGGTGATGCACCATGTCCGCCGGCGAGCCACAAAACGGCATCGGGCACTCATAGCAGTGGACGAAGGGCCTATTATCAGGTTTTTGGATTGTTGGAAATATGAGCAAATTACTATGATATTTAATCCGAATAAATAGGAAATAGATCATGACAGCATTGATAGAGATTAAACTAATCATGCGAACTAGCATAGCAGATGAACAGATCACATACTAGAAACATGAATTCTACCACGATCGCGAACAGGAAGGATAGAATCACATACGGTGCAGCGGGAGCAGCACCGCCGGTGTTGACATTGTCGCCCCTCGTCCGAAACCCAAGCACTAACAATGGCAGAACCGAGCAGCGTCTGCCGAAAGAGTGGCTGGAATTCGCTCCCCACAGAGGTAATCAAGCTCATTGTTTCGCGTGTGGACAATCTCAGTACCATGCCGCTCGCCACGTGCTCGTCGGGGCTGTACCGTTTACTCAAAGCCCTCAGGCCGGAGCTTTTTAAGCCAGCTCCTTGCTTGCTGATGCCGCCTGATCTTTAGAAACGGCGTGTCACGCAGCATAACGATCATAGGGTGGCGAGCATCAACCCCCTTGACTACGATCCGATCCCCATCAGCCTCAACTACATTAATGGTATGTACTGGGTCGGCATGAACACGTCTTGGATGGTTCTCGTCGATGGTCGCGGCAGCTGGATGCTCGTGGAGGTCTACACCCGGCGATTGATCCCCCTTCCTTCGATTAACACTGCACTGCTTTGGCACCGCGGCCCAGAATACTCGGAATCTTACAGTAGCCAACATGATACCAAGTTTGATTTTCTCAAGGTTGTAATCTGCCAAGTGCCCAAAAGATCTGCGAATTATAAAGACTTCAGGCTAATTACGTTCTTCAACCGCGGTCTCGCATATCTGACAGGTCACTGCGGTAAGTGGATAAATCTGCACATCCATCGCAGGATCATACATCCTCCATGGTTCTCTGATGCCATTGAACACAAGGGCTTCATTTACGCTGTCGACTCCTTCTATGGCTGGACGTATTGCTGGCCTACTCCAGTCATCGCTACAAACGGCTGTTACAACAGTATGTTACTTTCCTATGATATTATGATGGCTTGCTTATATTACTGTCAACATTTGCTGAAAAAATATTCATGCTCATAACATGCTGTTCTTAAGATTAACTAAACCAAGAGCCCTTTTTTATTTGACTCCAACTTGATATGATGTTGTAGGCCGCCTGGTGTCCCTACCCTTCCTAATCCCAGAACCTTTCAAAGAAAAGCGGCATGGTAGTTGCAGGTGGTTCCTGGCTCGATCAGACGACGGTGAAAGATTGATGATCGTTCGCACATAACGGACGTGTTGTTTCGCGGAATACAATCACAGTCACTGCAAGGTCTTTGAGCAGGATCCTAGCTTCTCTGGGCCTTCAGGAATTTTTGACTGGAGGCTGGTAAGTAGCCTTGGTACACGCTCTTTGTTTGTCGAACTGAATTATCCGATTAACCAGGAGATAACCGACGGCAAGGATCATGATGGCAGCGCAGTTTCGTTCATCAGGCAAAACTGTGTGTACACAGCGTACCATGCGTCTCTGCATGCACCATACCCTGATATGTGCCACCACGCTCTGTAGCCCAAAGTAGGAGAGAGGGTCGCAAGTATCAGACTTCGACCTACTGGCTGGAGTTTCCCCCGTTAGGCACCCATCTGGTTCAAGCCGTCAGCTAATCTCCACAGCTTAATAAATAGTAACGTCTAACTGAGTCAGTTAGTTAGATGCGTACACTTGGTGTAGTAGGATCTTTATTTAGTTTGATGCATACACTTATTCTTTTTTGGTAGCCCTTTTGTAATGATGGCTGATGTTTGGTTTGGAAGAGAGAGCTGCGTCTTCACTGTTCTGGCCTGCTTACTGCTTCTGTTGCACCCCCAGCCCTGGTTACTGCTGCTGCTGTTCTCAATGTACAATCAGTAGTATATTTCGTCTGTTGATTGAATAAATGTGTTGTTAGAACGACAAACATAATGTTTTGGAAGTCGTTGCACGGTTCGATCCTTTAGTGCCCCGTACCATACGTAGCGCATACTATTTATCGTACGGAACACATTTTTTTTGAAACTCGGAACACATTTTCCACTTGTTGATAACATGCAGCCCACTGATGAAGGCCCAATAGAGAAGCCCATAATTAACTGGAAGGGAGGCTCTCACATGAATCCGGCCCAGGTACATGCTCATGGTCCCCTAAACATAAATAAGTAAATAAATAAATAAATAAAGCTAAATGCTCATGCACCAGTTCTTTGGGAAAATAGGTAGCCCAGTATTGCTTTTTGAAGAATACCAAGCTAGGCCTATTTGTTTTCTCCGAATTACTGGGCTGCAAATCTTTCTACACGAGGAGGGATGCATTCCGTCCTGGCTTAAGAGCATGGTCAATGTTTGTTAAAAGTAATATCAAAGGGGGTTGAAAATTCCAAAAAAAATTATAGCAAATGGGATATAAGTTTCTTTTTTTGTTTTTGTTCTTCACTGATATCTTATACGTATTTCATTGGATTTAACATGACATAGTACTAATTTATTTTTAAATTTGTTTTACTATAGCTATTAATTTTTGGATTAAGAATATTTCGTTCCCCAGAAAAAATTTGCGAATTTTCAAAATTTCCCACATATTTAGTTAACTTTTTGACCCTGGTACTGACCAGAAAATGGCCAGCAATTCTAAAAATGGAAAACGGGCTGCAATAAATTCCATATGAATTAGAAAATGAATAAAAATTATAAAAATAATAGCAAATGGGCTGTACACGCCACGGATTTCGAGGCTGACTTGTTTACGCAAGGCTTTGTCAGTGAACACACGATTCTAGCAGCAGTTAGTGTTGGATGTCCATCCAACGGCCGACGTGCTTCTTTAATCTCTGATCTTCCTGCTCCAGCCGCCTAAACTAGCACCGGCGGGACTGCCTGCTCCCTCCTCTTGTGGCCCGCTGTGATGCCGCGCAGGCTTCCCCGGCCCACCCTACTCCCTCTGCTGGCCTGGCTGCACGCAATCAACTGCCTCCTTATTACGCGAAAAAAATGATTTCTCCCACTAACATCTGGGGCGCACCGGTTGGGAGGCTGACCTGTGGGCCTACTAAGTTGACGCGTACGCAGGGCTTGTCAACTTAGTCAACAAACGATTCTAGCAGCAGTAACCGTTGGATTTGAATCGAACGGTCCTGCTGCTTCTTCAATCGCTGCTCTTCTTGCACCAGCCGCCCAAACCAGCGCCGGGGAGACCGCCTGCTCCTGCCTCCAGTGGCCGGCTGTGCTGCCGATGAGGCCTCATCGCCTCCTACTACTCCCACCGCTAGCCAGGCCCTGCGGCGATGACAGCCTCACACCGCAGCCGAACCAATGAACCCTCGTACTCCTCTCCGCGTGGGCATCCACTGATGCGTCTTCCCCAGCTTCGCGTCGTCTCCTTCCTAGGCCTCGCCGTCGTCCACCGCCTTGGTGCTCTCGGCGCGGCGTGGTCAACGTGGTCAACGACATTTCATCGGAAGAGTAGTGTACGTGGAGAGGCTGACAGCTGGGTCCACGGCCACAGCCCAGTTTTTTTGTGATTTGCCAAGTAAGTTGCTTTGTCAGGCCTGTTGGGCTGCAAATCTTTCAAGACGAGGAGAGTTTTCATTCGGCTGGCCGAGAAAATGGCCCATCAGTAATGAGAAATGGGTTGTACATTTTTAAAACACATCAAACTGGCAATTAGTTTCAAATATCTTTTTTTCATTTCAAGATTTGAAATTACATTAATTTTTATGCATGGAGAATTTGTTGGATTTTATATTGATATACATTTATTTTTAAAATCAGTTTGAATGTGAGTCGAAATTTCAGGATTAAAAACAGTTCGGACCGCACCGAAATATGCAAAATTTCGTATAATTTTTTAACTGTGGCCACAATATGGGCTGTGATGCTAACAAAAAGAATATGGGCTCCAAAAAAAACCTTAACAATTAGCAAATGGGCTGTAAATTATTAGAAATAATGGCAGATGGGCTGTATGTTGTTTTCCACAGATTTGAGGCTTTCCTAAAAAAAGGTTGACGCACAAGCAGTGACTGTTGGATGGCCATCCAACGGCCATCGTGCTTCTTCAATCTCTGCTCTTCCTGCTCCAGCCGCTCAAACAGGCGCCGGCGGGACTGCCTGCTCCCTCCTCCCCGCGGCCGGCTCTGCTGCCGCGCAGGCGTCACTGCCCCATCATACTCCCATCGCTGGCCTAGCCATCCCTCTACTCACCCACACCTGCTGTTATTCTCCGGCGACGGCAGACGAACCAGTAAACCCTCGTACAATCGTACTCCCCTCCGCGTGGGAACCAACTGCCGAGTCTTCCCTGCCTCCGTGTCGTTCCCTTCCTAGGCCTCACCGTCGTCCACCGCCCTGGTGCTCTCGGCGCGGCCTGGTCAACATGGTCAACGACCGACATGCATCTAAAGTGGACTTTACGTGGAGAGGCCGACAGCTGGGTCCACGGCCGCACGCAAGGAAATGCCTCCTTATTATGCGCAAAATAATGATTCCTCCACCTGACATCAGGGACCCACCGAAAGGGCCTTTGTATTTCATGAAAAAAACGTTACCGCCGCTGACAGCTCGGACCCACCAGCTATATCTTCGCACGCAAGGAAGTGCCTCCTTATTACGCATAAAAAAATGAATACTCCTCCTGTTAGCTGGGACCCAGTATAGTGGCAGGCTGACTTGTGGGCCTACTAAGTTGACGGGGACGGAGAGCTTTGTCAACTTAGTCAATATGCACGATTCTAGCTCCAGTGACCGTACGATGTCCATCCAACGACCGTAGTGCTTCTTCAACCTCTGGTCTTCTTGCTCCAGCCGCCCAAACCAGCACCGGTCGTCCCTCGTGCTCCTGCCTCCCGTGGCCGGCTGCGATGCGGTGGAGGCCTCACCGCCCCCTACTACTCCCACCACTGGCCAGGCCATCCCTCTACTCACCCACACCCCCTGTTATTCTGCGGCGACGACAGCCTCACACCGCAGTGAACCAGTGAACCCTCGTACTCCTATATGCGTGGGCATCCACTGTCGCGTCTTCCCCGGCTCCGCGTTGTCCACCGCCCTGGTGCTCTCGGCGCGGCGTGGTCAATGTGGTCAAGGAACGGCTTCCATCGGACGTGGACTGTACGTGGAGAGGCTGACAGCTGGGTCCACGGCCGCGGCAAGGAAGTGCCTCCTTATTACATGCAAAATAATTATTCCTCCACCTGACAGCGGGGACCCACCAGACGGGCCACCGTATTTCGCCCCCCTGACTGCTGGGACCCACCAACTACATCTTCGCAGGCAAGGAAGTGCCTGACAGTCGGGACCCACCTGGTCGAAGCGTACGTAGCGTTGTCATTCTGGTCGCGAACGTGTACGTACATACTGGTCGATGTAGAGGCGCGCACGTGTCATAGTAGAGGCGTGCACGTCTCGTAGTAGAGGTGCGCACGTAGCATGTACACGTACGTACAGCGGCCAAGGTGCAAGAAAGAAAATACGGCCATGTATGTGTACATACGGGCGGGGTCTCGAATGCCTACTCGCGCATACGTACGGCCAGGGCTCGTGTACATGGCTGGGTCGGAATGGAGAAACAGTGTCGTTGTCGAGTTCATGGGGAGGTAACGGAATGCGTCATGTTCATGGGGAGGCAACGAAATGTGTGGTCGTGTTCATCGGGAGGGCTTGGACGGAACAGGCGATGGAAACGAGGCCTGGCGTACCGCAGAACGGAGGAAACGGCCTTGTGTTCGATCGGCCACGTTCGAAACGGGGGTCCTTTTGATCGGGAGGGGTGTGGCGTACCGCAAAACGGAGGAAACGGACCTCCTACGGTCAAAACGGGGGTCCTGTTGATCGGGAGGGGTGTGGAGTACCGCAAAACGGAGGAAACGGACCTCCTACAGTCGAAACGGGGGTCCTGTTCATCGGGAGGGGTGTGGCGTACCGCAAAACGGGACTCCACGAGATACTGTTCATCTCCACCGTCGACCCCCTCCAGCCTCCACGACCTACTGTTCATCCACCGTCGACCTCCTCCAGCCTCCACGGGCTCCTGTTCATCCAGCCTCCACCGCGCGCTACTCCACCGGCTACTGTTCAACCACCCCTCCACCGTCTACTGTTCATCCAGCCCTCCACACCACGGGGTCCTGTTCAACCACCCCTCCACGGGCACCCCTCCACCGTCTACTATTCATTCTGCCCTCCACGGGGTGGTCCTATTCATCCAGCCCTCCACGGGGTCCTGTTCATCCAGCCCCAACCGGCTCGATTGATCGGGGTCCTGTTCATCCAGAGGCAACACCACGGGGTCCTGTTCATCCACCCCCACCGGGAACTGTTCATCCAACCCCCCGGCAACGCTCACTGTTCATCCAGAGGCAGCATCGATCGGCTTCAGTTAGCAGCAGTAGCGAAGGAATCGCTCGATCGGGTTCAGTTAACAGCCATCGATCGATCGCTCGGGTTCAGTAACGCGTAGCCTGCAGTGCAATCGCTCGGGTTCAATTAGAGCCCAATGCCTCGCTTGGGTTCAGTTAGAGCCAACGCCTCGCACACACGCGCGTACGTGTACGAGAGAAACGCGCATCGCTCGGCCCCCGACCTCCCACCGTAACCGGGAACTCCCCGAAATTTTCCTCCCCCTCGCTTCTACCATGGTTTTTTCCGTCATGGACGGCCCAAAGAATGTCATGCAGCTGCGTCTCCGGCCCGCCCAGGACGAAAAGCCCATTTTCTGTCATGATTTTTTGTCATAGAAGTAGGAGCCCACCACATCTATGATGATACCGGGTTTTGTCACAATTATCATCATAGAAGTGTCATATGTATGACAGAAAAAAATTCGTTCGGCCCAAAATGTCACGGAAGTGTCTTTTTTTTGTAGTGAGTGCAGACTCGAGATTGACAATTAGGATGCATGCTGATATCACCATCGATCTACAGGAACAGTCGTCCAAAGTTCAACTGACGTAGACATGCTTTCACATCAGAATTCAGAAACATTAAAGTCTCGCTGCATCTCAAAATCAAACCGATCTAACATGTAGGCAGTGATTAACAGATCCAATAATACGGTAAGACAACCTTCATGAGGGAAAACTTTGTTTTTGCCACTCTAGCTTTTGACCACTTTGCTTATGCCACTCTATAATTTGACATTTCACTTTTGCCACTCTTAGTTTTTGACAGTACATCACAATTGCCATTCCGTGGCAAAAGCAATAATTTTAGAGTGGCAATTGCGATACATTGTCAAAATCTAGAGTGGCAAAAGTGAAATGAAAAGTTATTGCTTTTTTCCACTGAATGGCATTTGTGATGTATTGTCAAAAACTAAGAGTGGCAAAAGTGATATGTCAAAATCTAGAGTGGCATAAGCAAAGTAGGCAAAAGCTAGAGTGGAAAAAACAAAGTTTTATCAAAATGCCCTCATGTCCGTATTTTATTTTATCGACACCTCTATCTCTAAACATGTGGCCATATTTTTCGATTTCGGCTTTCGCTTGAGGACAAGCGAGGTCTAAACTTGGGGGAGTTGATACGTCCATTTTGCATCATGCTTTGATATTGATATTTATCGCATTATGGGCTGTTATTACACATTATGTCACAATACTTATGCCTTTTCTCTCTTATTTTACAAGGTTTACATGAAGAGGGAGAATGCCGCCAGATGGAATTCTGGGCTGGAAAAGGAGCAAATATTAGAGACCTATTTTGCGCAACTCCAAAAGTCCTGAAACTCCACAGAAGTCACTTTTGGAAATTATAAAAAATACTGAGCGAAGAAAATATCAGATGGGGCCCACACCCTGGCCATGAGGGTGGGGGCGCGCCCTACCCCCCTGGGCGCGCCCCCCTGCCTCGTGGGCCCCCTGGTGGCCCTCCGGTACCCATCTTCTGCTATATGAAGTCTTTCATCCGAGAAAAAATCATAAGCAAGCTTGCGGGACGAAACTCCGCCGCCACAAGGCGGAACCTTGGCGGAACCAATCTAGGGCTCCGGCGGAGCTGTTCTGCCGGGGAAACTTCCCTCCGGGAGGGGGAAATCATCACCATCGTCATCACCAACGATCCTCTCATCGGGAGGGGGTCAATCTTCATCAACATCTTCACCAGCACCATCTCCTCTCAAACCCTAGTTCATCTCTTGTATCCAATCTTTGCCTCATAGCCTGAGATTGGTACCCGTAGGTTGCTAGTAGTGTTGATTACTCCTTGTAGTTGATGCTTGTTGGTTTACTTGGTGGAAGATTATATGTTCAGATCCTTAATGCATATTAATACCCCTCTGATTATGAACATGAATATGATTTGTGAGTAGTTACGTTTGTTCCTGAGGACATGAGAGAAGTCTTGCTATTAGTAGCCATGTGAATTTGGTATTCATTCGATATTTTGATGAGATGTATGTTGTCTCTCCCCTAGTGGTGTTATGTGAACGTCGACTACATGACACTTCACCATTATTTGGGCCTATAGGAAGGCATTGGGAAGTAATAAGTAGATGATGGGTTGCTAGAGTGACAGAAGCTTAAACTCCAGTTTATGCGTTGCTTCGTAAGGGGCTGATTTGGATCCATATGTTTCATGCTATGGTTAGTTTTACCTTAATAATTTTTTTGTAGTTGTGGATGCTTGCATTAGGAGTTAATCATAAGTGAGATGCTTGTCCAAGTAAGGGCAACACCCAAGCACCGGTCCACCCACATATCAAATTATCAAAGTACTGAACACGAATCATATGAGCGTGATGAAAACTAGCTTGACGATAATTCCCATGTGTCCTCGGGGGCGTTTTCCTTTATATAAGAAATTGTCCAGGCTTATCCTTTGCTACAAAAAGGATTGAGACACCTTGCTGCACCTTATTTACTTTTATTACTTGTTGCTCGTTGCCAATTACCTTATCACAAAACTATCTGTTACCGATAATTTCAGTGCTTGCAGAGAATACCTTACTGAAAACTACTTATCATTTCCTTCTGCTCCTCGTTGGGTTCGACATTCTTACTTATCGAAAGGACTACGATATATCCCCTATACTTGTGGGTCATCAGAAATACTGAAGAAAGCAATGGATACACCGACGCCCATGGCTAACGTCCGCGACGGGATGGAGCTTGAAGACAGAATTCATTCAAATCGGAACATATAAACAAGGCTAGAGTACCCGCCGTTCCAGGGCCATTGTGCTCGCGAGGCATTTTTGACCGCCCGATGAAGTTACAACAGTGAAATTTTAGCTGGTGGCGGCTGGACAACCGTCCGCTATTTTTCACATTGGCTACCGCTTCAAGAGGGTACGACAGGTGGGGTCGTGAGCTTGTAGGGTCAGCAAACAGAGGGTGGGTTCATTTGAGGGCTACGTGAATGAATGGATGAGGGTGGGTTGTTCCCGATTGGCGAGGGCGAGCGAGCCGCTTGGAGAGCCACGACCAATCGCTCTCCCGAAAACCTAGGGCAAAAAGGACTAATCCACTCCTTCCTTGAGCCCCACGCACTCGACGCCGTCCCGCCTCCCTGCTCCTTGACCCTCCGCCGCACGGCCTATCGGGCCGCCGCCTTCTCACTCGCCTGCGGCCAGGTGCGAGATGCCACCGGCGACATCGCTGCGTGCGGCGGCGCGGCATGGATGCGAGCATCTGACCAAATCCGGTCGCAGTGCCTGTCCAGCTCGCCATGGCCAACCCGGCTCGCGTCGGCTGGGGCTGCGCCCCTCCCCGAACAGCGGCAATGATGGAGGGATCCGCCGGCGCCAGCCAGGCTCCCGACCGACGGGCTCGCCGTGTCGCCGCCCCTCCGGGCCAGCCCCTCACGCCGCACCGCGGCGGTGTGGCATGGATGCGAGCATCTGACCAAATCCGGTCGCAGTGCCTGTCCAGCTCGCCATGGCCAACCCGGCTCGCGTCGGCTGGGGCCGCGCCCCTCCCCGAACGGCGGCAATGATGGAGGGATCCGCCGGCCCCAGCCAGGCTCCCGACCGACAGGCTCGCCGTGTCGCCGCCCCTCCGGGCCAGCCCCTCACGCCGCGCCTACTAGGGGACCCCTCGGGGATGCCGCCCGTGCGGCGGGGACGTCCGCGGCGGCACGGGCTGGGGACCGAGCGGCGGGGCCCGTGATGCGTTCCGGTCGATGGATTGGTCTGGCCGGCGCGGGATTTGAGCCGCCGTCGATGGATTTATCACAGCTTGGCTACCTGTTGCTTTGGATCCAGTACGATCCCCATCTCTCTCAAGTCATCCCGCCATGTCGTCTCCTTCGGTGCTATGAAGTTTGTCTGCTTGCCTGTCTGATGCGATCTTGGAGGAAGAAGACGCGATTTTGGGGCTCCTTTGATTCAAAGGAATTCTATAGGATTTCTGGAGGATTGAAATCCTTAAGAATTTTTCCTATGTTGGTCCTTTGATTCATAGGATTGGATCCCATAGGAATTTTTCCTATGGAATCTTTTGTACTACATTTCATAGGAAATCTAACATCCACTCCAACCTCTTTTTACAATTCCTTTGCTTTTCCTGTGCCATCAAACACTCCATGCTAATCCTGTAGGATTCATGTGTGCATGCCACTCCAACCCTATACTTACGATTTGAAAATCCTGCGAATCAAAGAGGGCCTTGATTTGATTCGGCTTTGGTTCGTGCGGTCAGGGGCGTGTTTCTGGTTCAAGGTGTCGTGGATAGTGCACAGGATGGGGGACCACCGGACCAGGGCAGTGACATCCAGCTCCTACTGGTGGAGTCCCAGGGTTGCATGTCAACAACTGTATTTCTCCTCCCCTCAACCCCCACGAACTATCTATTATGTTTCTGCAATTTCAATGGCTTCACTATCGGAAAACGGTCCTACGCCGACGGCCAAAACTATGCCGACGGCTGCCGTCGGCCTACTTGGAGCTATGCCGACAACCTACTCCTGGCCGTCGGCTTATCCAGGCCGTCGGGCTACCCCAATCTACACCGACGGCAGCCGCCGGCACAGAACAGCCGTCGACCTAGATGCAGACACGCCGACAGCAGCCGTCGGCATACCTGTGGGCCCGGCGACCCCGCCCGTGACCAGCGGCTAACGCCGTCAAACCTATGCCGACGGTCTGGACGGGCGGCCGTCGGCATATCTCCGCACGTCACCGATCCGCGGCGTAGATATGCCGACGGCAGCCGTCGGCATAGGCGCCACGTCACCGATCCGCGGCACGGCGCCCACCTAAACCCTGCCGTCTCTATGCCGACGGCAAAGCCGTCGGCATAGTTAATTTTTTTACATATGTTTTTATGTCTTTTTACATATGTTTTTATGCATTTTTTTACATATGTTTTTATGCTTTTTTATGTATTATATGAAAATATATGTAGTTTGTAATTTTTTCCATAGATTATGAATATATATATATAGTTTGTATTTTTTTCGAGCACATTAATAATGGGCCGTCATGTTCTTTTGAATATAGGTCCTTATATTTTATTAAAATCAAAAACAGCTATGCCGACAGAAGTTTTGTGGCGGTTGCAAACGCCCGACACCCGTCTCCGGAGTGTGACCGCCTCACGTTCGCGGTGTGCCCCTCTCACGGACGGCGCCGCCGGCACCTGGAGGGCGGAAACAGCCGCATCGGGTCTATACGGAGGGGACGTTGCTCCCAAGTGTTTCTATGGGATGACCTACCACAATCGGGTGGTGTTGTGGCATGTCCGAAGAGGCGGCACGCATCTCCGGGGAGTGCCCCCCCTAACGGATGGCGCCGCCGCCGGCACCTGGAGGGGGGAAACGGACGCATCGGGTCTACCCGGAGGGGATGTAGCTGTCGGTTTGGCCCGGATGATGCTCCAAGGTGTCCCTCGGGGCTGACCTGACACAACCGGATGGAGAGGTCCACTTTTCAAAGATCATCCGTGGAAAGTCAAAGGGCAAGATCTCGTGGTCAACCGCTCCAGGGTTAGGCGGGACGGGGGCCCTGGGGGTAGCAATTCCACCAGAGCGTCGCACCGGCCCCTCATACATGCGGGGTGGTGTTGTCGCATGTCCGAAGAGGCGGCACACGTCTCCGGGGCGTGGCCTCCTAGCTCACGGACGGTGCCACCGCCGACACCTGGATGGGGGAAACAGACGCGTCGGGTCTACACGGAGGGGATGTAGCTGTGGGTTTGGCCCGGATGTTGCTCCCAGGTGTCCCTCCGTGCTGACCTGACACAACCGGGTGGAGAGGTCCACTGGTCAAAGCCCGCCCGTGGGAAGTCAAAGGGCTAGATCTCGTGGTCAACCGCTCCAGGGTTAGGCGGGACGGGGGCCCTGGGGGGGTAGCAATGCCACCGGAGCGTCGCACCGGCCCCTCATACATGTAGGGTGGTTTTGTGGCATGTCCGAAGAGGCGGCACGCGTCTCCGGGGTGTGGCCCCCCTCACGGACGGTGATGACACAGTAGTAGACGTTCTGCGATAACGGTGCGACTTGAATATTATTAAATACTCGGATAGCGATAAAATCATGAGTTTTTTACATGACGTGGGCACATGTGCTATAGGAACGATGGTAATTTTTTTCATAATTTTTGGTGATGGAGAGGTATCCGAACACTTCCCTCTACGCGGATTGCCCTTCACATGTCTACGACTGTGGCCGGCAGCCTCCGTGGGCTAGCATGCCGCCAATCTTGCGTACACGGCTTCTCACAAGTCTGAAGGTGTTCTGGCGGTTGCAAACGCCCGGCACGCGTCTCCGGGGCGTGGCTTCCCAGCTCATGGACGGCGCCGCCACCGGCACCTGGAGGGGGGAAACGGGCGTGTCGGGTCTACACGGAGGGGATGTAGCTATGGTTTGGCCCGGATGTTGCTCCTAGGTGTCCCTCTGTGCTGACCTGACACAACCAGGTGGAGAGGTCCACTGGTCAAAGCCCACCCGTGGGAAGTCAAAGAGCTAGATCTCGTGGTCAACCGCTCCAGGGTTAGGTGGGATGGGGCCCCTGGGGGTAGCAATGCCATCGGAGCGTCGCACCACCCCCTCATACATGCGGGGTGGTGTTGTGGCATGTCCGAAGAGGCGGCACGCGTCTCCGGGGCGTGGCCTCCCAGCTCACGGACGGCGCCGCTGCCGGTACCTGGAGGGGGGAAACAGACGCGTCGGGTCTACACGGAGGGGATGTAGCTGTGGGTTTGGCCCGGATGTTGCTCCCAGGTGTCCCTCTATGATGACCTGACACAACCGGGTGGAGAGGTCCACTGGTCAAAGCCCGCCCGTGGAAAGTCAAAGGACTAGATCTCGTGGTCAACCGCTCCAGGGTTAGGCGGGACGGGGGCCCTGGGGGTAGCAATGCCACCGGAGCGTCGCACCGGCCCCTCATACATCCGGGGTGGTGTTGTGGCATGTCCGAAGAGGCGGCACGCGTCTCCGGGGTGTGGCCCTCCTCACAGACGGTGATGACACAATAGTAGACGTTCTACGGTAACGGTCCGGCGTGAATATTATTAAATACTCGGATCGCGATAAAATCATGACTTTTTTACATGACGTGGGCACATGTGCTATAGGAACGATGGTAATTTTTCATAATTTTTGGTGATGGAGAGGTATCTGAACACTTCCCTCTACGCAGATTGCCCTTCGCATGTCTACGACTGTGGCCGGCGGCCTCCGTGGGCTAGCATGCCGCCAATCTTGCGTACATGGCTTCTCACAAGTCTGAAGGTGTTGTGGCGGTTGCAAACGCCCGACACGCGTCTCCGGGGCGTGGCCTCCTAGCTGACGGACGACGCCGCCACCGGCACCTGGAGGGGGGAAACGGACGTGTCGGATCTACATGGAGGGGATGTAGCTGTGGGTTTGGCCCGGATGTTGCTCCTAGGTTTCCCTCTGTGCTGACCTGACACAACCGGGTGGAGAGGTCCACTGGTCAAAGCCCGCCCGTGGGAAGTCAAAGGGCTAGATCTCGTGGTCAACCGCTCCAGGGTTAGGCGGGACGGGGGCCCTGGGGGTAGCAATGCCACCGGAGCGTCGCACCAGCCCCTCGTACATGCGGGGTGGTGTTGTGGCATGTCCGAAGAGGCGACACGCGTCTCCGGGGTGTGGCCCCCCTCACGGTCGCCGCTGCTGCCGGCACGTGGAGGGGGGAAACGGACACGTCGGGTCTACACGGAGGTGATGTAGCTGTGGGTTTGGCCCGGATGTTGCTCCCAGGTGTCCCCGCGCAGACCATCTCCCTCCGACGGAGTTGGATCCGCCGCCGCCCCCACCCCCACCCCCACCGTTGACGACCCCCTCCCCCTTCACTCAGCTGACCTACTAAGCTCTAGATCGAGCACGCGAGGCGGCGGCCATGCGCTCCCAGACCCGCGACCAGGCCACGGCCTCGGCGGACGAAGCTGCTCGAGTTCGGCGCCTCCCCTCCCCTCCCCTCTGTGTGGTTCCGGGAGAGGAGAGGGCCGAGCGGTTAAAAAACATTAAAAATCTATATGAAATAATAATACATAAAAAAGGAAAAATATAACTATAAAAAACCTTAAAAATCTATATGAAATAAAAAACATAAAAAACATAAAGAAGGAAAAATATAAACTATTAAAAACATTAAAAAACAAGCGGGAGTTATGAGTGCATGTTTTTCTATTTTTCCTAATTATGTCCGCTGTGTTTGCCTACATTTTATATCAACTGAAGAAAAACAAAGAGAGCACCTGCCATCTTCTAGGCAATAGAATATGTTTTTCCAGGCAATACGCTGTGTTCTTCTAGCTTTTTGATCTGTTACTATAAGCGGGAGTTACAAATGATATCTCTACAATATGTGGTAGTACAAGTCTGTATTTTTCTGCAAATCCCCTCATGCTATTCTTAGTGCTGCTAAAAAATCAGTTAAGTTCAGTCAAAAGTTTGCTCTATAATCTCTGCTGGGATTTGTTCCTACCTTTTTGCTTCAGATATCTGTTGTCGTACAGATTTAGCGAAGGTTTCTTAGATGAAATCATGCAATAGTAGGGTTGCTCTGGTTTTTCTATTTTTTAATCTATTTTTTAATTCAGTAGATGTGCAGATTTAGCAAAGTGCAGTACTTGAGCATAGCCACTTCTCTCTGAGAGTAAATGAGCATGTGTAAGTGTAGGGCTGGCCTTTTCATACCTAGCAGCCTCAGTTTATCTCCAAGGAACTATTGTAGTTCCAGACATTATTGTAGGCATTTTTGGATATATGCAGGCATCTTTTCAACTGCAGATTTTTAGACATTTTTTTAGGCATTTTTGGGTGATACGTAGGCATCTTAATTGTACTTTTAGACATTATTGTAGGCATCTTTTCAATTGTATAATTTCTGACATTTTTGTTTGTAGGCATCTTTGGTTAATACGTAGGCATCTTAATTGTAGTTTCAGAGATTATTATAGGCGTCTTTAAGTCAAAACACGGGGTAGGTCCATCATGAGCACTTTTGATATACATGCACTTTTGATATACATGCACTTTTGATAGATGAATGAAATGGAAGAGAGTATAAATGTGGTTAATACCAAGCTAAATTTTTGCACTTTCATTCCTTCTGATCTTCTAGTTTGCTTGTTTAACTAACATTCAGGCTATGTTGGCGTCTTGGACTAACCGCACGGATCCACCACAAATGGGACCCCCACCACCACCTGCGGGAGAACCCCCACACGTGCCCACGTTCGATGAATGGGTGGCACTAGGCAGTGATGGTCCGGTTAGTACATTTGCCTAACTACTAGCAAACTAGTTCTCGTTCATGAAACACTATCATATCATATTTACCGTTAGAATCTTTTCTGAAACATGTAGGGGACCGGTGGCTCGACTCCTGCTCCGTCGACCCCAGTCGCTCCGATCTGGCAGAGTGGTGGTGGTCGTGATGGCGGTTTTGGCGGAGGTGCTCTTGCTTGATGATTCCGTTCATGTGGCCATCGTGTCATGCCTTTCATATTCCTACTTTTATCATGTTTCATGTCTTCCACTACTTTTATGTTCATGAACTTCCGTCGGTGATGATCTTTAGATGATGTGATGAACTTGAGTATGTTTAGATGATGATGGTGAACTTGAGTATGTTTAGATGAACTTGATTATGTTTACATGATGAATTGTCATATTTCTGCATAATTTCATATTGTTCTGTTTTGAAATGCTATCAAATGAATTGGAAAAGAGAAAACAGGGAAAATAAAAAAAAACTATGCCTACGGCAAAGCCGTCGGCATATATACGCCCAGGAGTTACCAGGGCTTGCCACGTGGCACATCTATGCCTACAGCAAAGCCGTAGGCATATATCAAAATCTATGCCGACGGCTTTGCCGTAGGCATAGCCCTGCTGCTAGGAGAACCCAGGAGCTGCCACGTGGCAGAGATATGCCGACGGCAAAGCCGTCGGCATAGATTCATCTATGCCTACGGCTTTGCTGTAGGCATAGCCCTGCGACGTGGCATTGCGTGATTCGTCAGCGCTTTTGACGGCGCCGTCCATTGCCGTCAGACGAAAAACACTGCCGACGGCTATACTATGCCAACGGCTGACGGCAGGCCGTCGGCATAGGCCCCTATGCCGACGGCTATACTATACCGACGGTCTGACAAACTACGCTGACGACATCTATGCCGACGGCAGCTGTAGGCATAGATCTATGCCGACGGCCTACAGGCCTATGCCGACGGCCCGTGGCCGTAGGCATAGCCCGCGAGTCCGGTAGTGCTTAGTTTCATGTGTCAGATCATTGTTGCCTGCGTATTCCCGTCTCCACCACTGAAGACCAATGGTGACTGCGGGCAGTATTCATGCTCTGGTGCAGGCTGATTGTCCTCTTATATCAGGCTGATGGTTGTTGCCCAATTGGGCAATGGTTGTCTCCTCTTATACAAAACGTGATGTGTGTTGATCTTCTTAAATAATGCCGCTCATACATATACTTCAAATATTGGTACAGACAAGAATAGGAAAGCCTATAGGTACAAAATAGATAGGAAAGCCTCTTTAATTATTTCATTTCTAGGGTTTGATGTCAAGGAGGTTCCTATACCAATGGTGACAGTGGGCAGTATTCATGCTCTGTTGCATGTATGCTTATCCTCTCCACCCACTCTTTTCCAACTCTCTCCTGTTGTAGCCCATTTTGATGTTTAGATCTCTCAAATCCATATGCACTCTTGTTGTGCACTTTAGTGATTAGGAATCTAATGTTTGATCAAATTATATCTTCAGTTTTTGTGCTCATGGAGTGCTTGATGAATTGCTTGCAGGAAGCGGGGTTTAATGATGTACAATTTTGGAGCTGCTGGTTTAATTGTTCAAATGGGAGCTTCATAGGGGCATGCTCTCAATTCCATTACCTTTCTAGATTGTTGTTCCGTGGTTGACGCAATACTCAGTTTGGTGGTTTCCTTTTGTTTTTGCTGCAGAGAGTGGATGTTTCAGAATGGTGCGGACAGGTTGAGCAGCAATAGATGTTTTTTAAGTCCTAGGTGAGCACTCCAGGTTCTGTGAATTTTCCCTTCACAGTACTGCAGTATTTTCGTACTTCAAGGAAATAGAAATAATATGGTTTCTCTCTCCCGGTTTGTTACTACCGAGAATGGAACTCGAGAAGAGGTACTTTTGGTGTTGTCCTATTACCTCCCGTATCTAATAGATGACACAAAGTTATCAGTTTAGTTGGCAAGAGCAAAAGTCCACATCAATTGTGAGGATATGATGATTGGCATACTTACCCCCTGATGATGCCTCACTTCTTCAGAATTTGAGGCTGTTCTTGATATGTCAGGTAGGTCCAGCTATCGAGTCAATAACTATATTTGGTAGTGTGTGATGATACATTAATAATCACACTTGAATATGTTACCTAAACCTGTTTTGCTTTTGTATTTCTTCCATGTTCATCCTTCCTTTGCCTCCTCAAATTCTTCTTTGGCCTTAGTCCTTAGATTTCTGTCCTCTGCAGGTTTTGTGCTGTTTGCCTCTCGGGTAGGTCCCTGCATGAATCTTACCTTCGGCAGTGAGCTGAGAAAATTAGCCCCACCTTTTTTTGCTGCCCTACTATTCGATGAAATGCTTGTGCCCTGATGGATTCCGTTCTTTTTTTGTTGGTGTTCCTTCTCGTCCTGCCTGCTTTGCAAGTCTTTGTTTCACCTATTGTCTCGGTTCAATTGATTGTCCATGCCTTGGCACGTTCTGTGTATGATGTAAATTCGGAACAATGGATTTGGTTTTCCGAACCATAAAACTTATGTAGCTTGAATTAGCAGATTGCACCATGAAAAGACATACTGTCCTTTAAAAAATAATGTGTATCAGTACCTCTTTAGACCCTGCTGCTTGCGATCTGAACCAGTATATACTTTTCTACAGTTTAGATGTTATATCAGTTTGCAGATGAATTCGTGGCTAATACCAGCATTGTGAATTTTTCATGTTTGTCTTCCTTTAAACCTGATGCATGCATGTGCATGATGCTCGTTGATGACTATTCCATTTGTTTTACTGACCAATTTTTGAGAGGGAGGGTGGAGGGAGTTGGCTCTTGTGTTTGTTGATTGCTTTGCAGATTTATTGGTGTTTGGTTCAGATAGAACAGCTCCATTTGCATTAGCAACTGTTTGTGGAGTCCCTCGCTGCTACAGGTATGTTTGCTCTATAGAATCTATAATATGCATTATGTGCTACTGCTTTTTTTAATTAAACCATGAAAAATTTATGATATAGAAGAGATTATAAGGGGCGTCTCACGAGCACATGATAGCGAGAGAATTACTCTCTGACAATGCCTTAATTGCAGAATGGGGTGAAGAATGCAAGGAAGTTGCGCTTGTCTCTCGTCACCCGACCAAGGATAGGTGAGCGGCCATGGATTTTTTTTTCACTCCTCCGCTCAGTGCTTGCCTCAATCATGTTAATCCATAGCGATTTAGTTTGTTCGTTCCAGGTTTGACTGACAGAGGAAGTCAATTGAGGAGTATGTTGACACCAGAGTCCAAGACCATGGGTGAAGCATTTTAATCAATCTGTTGTTTTGGTAAGTTTCTTGCATTCTTAGGATTTAAAATAATTGCAAGGATTGTAGAGTTCTAATGGTTGTGTTGGGTGTTTGCGGTGGCGAGGCTGAGCAGATCAAACTGTACGCATGGACCGTGACTAATGGTGTGCCAGTGTGGTGGTGCCTGCCACACACTCACACAGGTTCTTGGTACTCTCTGTAACCTGTAGATGATGGGCGGCGAATCCGGCAACCACAGATCCATTCTCCTGCATAATTTTCGTTTTTTCATTTGATTTGGTACAAGGCCTACTCAGAATGGGTTCCCTGATCTCAAAATTGTCAGTTTTCTTGCCTTTAGTTTATAGGTACCTTAACAAATACATGTATTACCATATTGGCAGTCAGCACCATACGTCATTCATTCTTCATGATCTCATATTTGAGGTTAGCAGTTCGAAGTAATGTAAGAGCTTGCATGTTTATAGTTCTAACTAACTTTTAGTTTAGCATAGGATAAGTCTTCCATGAATTCTTAGTTAGCTGTTTATTTTTGCTGGCTGTGCATGACACTGCAATTTTTTCATAATTTCTTTAAAAGTTAACTATTTTCTTATCTACAATTAACTGGTTGTTGCTCCTAGCCGTTAGCAAGTCTGTCGTCCCTGACCACCCTGTCAGCCATCTATACAACTGTGGTTCATGCCTACGTGCTATCCGCTCCTAAATTCTCACACCATGTCAGGTGTTTAGAAGTGATGATCATTGTGGTCTTTAGTTGTCATGGCTGTAATCCTAGCGCATGGGCTTTTGCGGGCTGGTCCAACCGGAGTTGGTTGATGGCAGGGGCTCCGCTCCAGCTACCGTATGGCTGAAGAAGGGATGCAAATGGCAAGAATTTTGAGATGCATAAACTCCCATCTTTGAATCAGAAACAGAAAATTGTTAGTTTTCTCTTTTCTTAGTTATGCTACCCTGCTCCACGTAGGTTTTACAGTGAAAAGCTGAAAAAGTTGTGACGGCGATGAAAGGACTGAAAGATTTGCTCGAAGCAAAGACATCTAGCCGAGATACATATGGCAAGAATCTTCAGAGATTGACTTCTTTTCAGCTGCTATTGAGATATATACTTGCTCATAGGTCACAACTCAAGTTACTAACTTACCTGCACATACAGTAGTGATAAGTCGACATAATTTTTCTGAGAACCTATTTTTTTAATATGACAGCATTCTACCTGCCCTGTGTTCTCTTTTATGATATTTTTTGCTCTTCATGCATTTTGTAGCAACGAAGAGGAGGGATCTTATGTATAATATGCGACATCCATGGTGCTGAAGGTGTGCTATTAAGTCTCAGTTACTCCTGCAAAATAGCATCTTAATAAACAAAGGATATGCACCGCCAAGTAGTTTGTTGTGTATTTTTTTCCCTTCCAACCTTATTGATATGCCTGTTGCTCAAGGTGTTTTTATTTGTTTACCTGATTAACAAATGAATATAAATTTAAAACACAGGTTAATAAATTTAGCGCAGTCCTTGCTGAAATCCGTATTTTTATATGTTGACTTTCCTTTGAATAATATAAGTTGGTCTTGTTGCTGCAAATGATTGGATACACTAAATTCTTTCTCATGCATGCAAGTTGATTTGGTTATCCTGTAATACATTATTACGTTTAGTTAAAAATTTATGTTTTGTAATTCAGATAGGAAACAATGGTTTGTGATAGTGCCCTTGCTTGTGACAGAGCATCTTTTTTTAGTCATTCATAGATGTGTGGGAGGGCTGGCCGTCCACCATTTGATGATAGTAGAACAGTTGTAATTATGACAAGACGAGAGGCAGTAATTTTTCTGTGTTTTCCTCCCGTTAATTCTGAAATACCTTTGACAGGAAAATGTTTCCTGTTTTTGGTCTAACCCGTCGTAAGTTTGTCTCGTGGGTCCATCTATATGAGAACCTTCTCAGTGGGTGTCAAATGGTTAGTCTCAGTATGTTCTTTTAAGTTCAGTTGAAAAGTTCTTACGTGATATTTTAACTGAAACTTAACTATGTCAGGGCTGGTACTTCATTTGAGACTCCTGGCTGAGTATAGATACTATGACCAGACCTTCTGTCTTGATTCTTAATACCTTCTTCGTTTTAGTCTCCATCTACATGTGCAATTCATTATTTTCCTAGAGATGTCTATATAACCGTATCATGCATTATTTTTCTGCTATGTAAATAACACTTACCTTGGCTTTGGCGGTGGTGGTGCAGGATTCGTCGCACGCCAAACAGAGCACCCGAGGAGATGCTCTGAAGAGAGGAAATGATATGTTTTTTTTTTGTTTTAAGAGAAGATAGGAGTCGATATGTTGTCCCCTGACTTCTATACTGATCCACAACACTTCACAAAAGAGTATATATCAAGATATGTAGTCCCCTGACTTCTATACTATTACTGATCCACAACACTTCACAAAAGAGTATATATCAACATCGTATGCTACAAAAAAAAGCAAAGTAATCTCTTTTAGTTCTTGGTTCAAATTCGTCTTCGCACCAAATGGCGCGACAGGTCATCTAGTCAAACAACATGGCTAGGCAACCTGCCATTCTAGCGCACTTGACCGATTTTCACCTTGCGAGCCGTTCGATCTTCTTATCGTCGTACATTTTTTGCTGCTGGCAGTCGTTGGACCGTCAAGTCTGTTGCACCTTCTACGCTGGGTTGAAAGCTGGATGACCGATGGGTCTCGTTACATGTGGGTCCAACGAATGGCGTGGATTTTCCTCTCACTTTGCGTATCTAAGGTATAGGATGTGCGCAGCTCGCGGTGAAAACCTAAGAGCATCCCTAGCCACGCCCCCAACAAGCCCTCTCAGACGACTTTTCGGTTGCCGGCGTCGAAAAATTGGCCCAGTCACGTCCCCAAGAGCATATTTTTCGCCGCCTCGGGCCGAAATTGGCGCCGGCGTACCCAACCCGAACCCGGCGCGCTTGGGGGCGCCGGGTGAATCGTTTTTGGCGCAAAAAAGCCGCGGACCCTCTTTGCCAGCGACTCGTTCTCTTCTCGCCGCTTCGTCGTCCTCATCGCCTCGTTTCCCGCAGCGAATCAATGCCAAAGCTGACGCGCGCTGCCGCGCCGGTCAGCCTCCTCCATTGATGCCTCACGGAAGGCGCAGTGAAGACGAGACGACGCGCGTCCCCTCGCCCACCACGCGTACGCGCGACGCCTCCGCCTATATAAGCCGACCCCCAGCGCGCCGGTGACACGCACAGAGTTTCCACTGCCGACGCGCCATTTCTCCCCCTTCCTCCCTCTCCTCTCGCCGTCTCCAGTTCAAAGCATGGCCGAGTGCTTCCCAGGCGACGGCGCGGCGGTGAAGGGCTTCGGCCGCCGCCACCTTCACGAGGACGAAGCTCGGCTCCTCTTCGAGGTCGAGTACCCGGTCCCGCCGGACATGCGGATGCCCGGGTCATGGAGAATCAGCGCCGACGGGGTCCCGGTGCCACCACCGCCCACCAGGGCGGCGCGGCGTGCGGAGATCGCGCGTATCCGCGCCTCCCTGTCGCGGGCGGCGAGGGAAGGGCCACGGTACGTCCCCGACAGCCCGCTCTGGGAGCCATACTTCCGCCGCCGCCACGCCGAGCAGCTCGAGGCCACCAACGGCGTCGTGCCCTCTGGAAGGCTCAACTCCAGTGGCGGTGCCGATGGTGGGGCGTGCCCGGCCGCACGCTGGAGGCCGTCCTCGAGCACATCGAAGGCGGCAACACGCCGAGGCTGGAGTACCCCGCTCCCCCGTCCTTCTCTCGCCGACGTGGGAGCTCGTGGACACCGAGGTGCATGGAGCCCGGGGCGTCCTCCTCCTTGTCCGGCCGCTCGTCCAGCTCTCCCTGCCTCCGCCCCGTCAAGCCGGAGCCCCAGGACACGCCTGTCAGCCGGCGCACCCGCAGCTCCTGCGTCCGCATCGGCGACTCCACCCTCGCCTCTGGCCGCCTCGTCCTCGTCGCACCCAAGCCGGAGCCCGGCCTCCCCGTGGAGTACGAGGAGATAGCCCGGCGCGGCTTCTCCGACGAGGAGGCCCTACAGTGGGCGCGGGACGACTACCTCCGCAACGAGATGGTCCGGCAGTGCCGGGCCCTGGAGGAGATAGTCGCCCACAAACGTGGGCGCGAGGACGAGCACGGCGTCGTGATCCTCGACAGCGACGACGACGAGGACGCCCCCGGACCGTCCAACCCGCCGCGCCAACCGGGGGAGGATTGCAGCAGGGACGGCGCCCGCGGCGAAGACAACGACGACGGCGGTGGCGACTACACGCGGTTCTACAGCCTCCTCAGCATGTAGAACTACAAGGGCGGTGGGCGGCGCGGAGCGGCGAGGAGCAGCCTAGTAGCGTTTTTTTTCTTTTTAAAAAAATATTTTAAATATGAACGAACTCGTCGAAGTTTGGTTGGATTTGCGCCGTGTTTGTGCCGGAATTTAAATTTTCAAAAAAACATGGGCGCCGCAACTGGGAGATATCACGCCCCCAGCACGAGGTTTAGCGCCGGTGCGCCCCAGGGGCGATTTTTAGCGCCTCCTTGGGGGCCAACGGCTGGAGATGCTCTAATTCCAATCCCTCCCTGTTCTCGAGCCCCACGTCCCCCTCCCTTTCGCTTGGTCGCCGCCGCCTCTCCTCGCCTCCTCAGAGCAAATCCAATAGGGCGACCCAAACAGACGGCGCATTTGTCCGCTTTTTGTCCGTTTGGGTCGGCCGTCCGCACGGCGTCTGCCCAGTTTTGCATTTGGGTCGGCAATGCGCCCAACGCGCCGACCCATTTCATGTCCGCATTTAACTTTTGAATTTAAAAAGGCCCGCGGCCGATCATGCCAGCGGCCATGTCTCATGCCGGCACCATGCCAACACCGGCATACAATGCCGGCTTCAGAAAATACCACAGTTCATGCTGGCGCACTCGCTCGCCAGCCGGCCGGCACACATGCCAGCACACACAAAATGGTGGGACTTGGAGTTCAACCACGCCATCGCGGCTCCCGTGGTCATGCCGGCACACCTGCCGGCATACAAAAAGATGGCCCTCGACGCCATAGATCAGTCGTCCTGGAACTTGAGCATGTCGGCCTGCATCTTCTCGAACCACGGCCCCTTCCTTGGCGACAAGGCGTTGAGATCCACCTTCATGATCTCCACCCCGTCATCATGCTTGCAAGAGCCACTTCTTTCGCCTTTGTCTTGGCGTTGGAGGCCTCGATCTCTAGCATCTTGGCTTGCTTCTCGGCCTCGAGCTCGAACATCTTGACTTGCTTCTCGGCGTCAAGCTCAAGCCTCATCCTTTGGATCTCCATGAAAGCACTCATTTGCTCTTCTTTGAAACGCCGGCGCTCCTCCTCCCTTGAGTCCTTCTTATTCATCATGCCGTCCACGCTTGCGATCAAGGCGTTGGTGGCCGCATCTCGCTTGTCCTCCTTCTTGGAGTTGGTCTTCCCCCGCGGTCGTGCCGGCTCGCCCTTCCCAACATCCTCCACGGCGCCCTTCCCCCCACGTGCCTTGAGCGCGACATATTGTGCCTTGAACTTCTCTTCGTCCTTGATGACCCGATAGCAATGGGAGAGGTTGAAGCATTTGCCATTGTGTTGAACCTTGAATGCCTCCAAAGCTTGAAATGCCCACAAAATGTTTCCATGCAAGCATATGGGCAAGTGATAGCAAATGAAGATGTAAACGAATGATCTTGATGGCACAAAAGAGGCCGACTTGCTTGCTATCATACCATGTCTTGCACGCCGATGCCGCTCACGGGGCGGGCCTTGACGCTCTCAAGGGTGGCACAAAACTTGTTGCACTCTTGTTGGATCACCCTCCACCGCTTGGAAATGGATACCCACCCGCGCGTGCTCACAAATTGGTAGGGTGGAAACTTCTTGCGCTCATGAAACTCACGGTGCACACGAGTCCAAAAGGTTGAATGCTTTTGCTCGGCGCCCATCTTTGGGTCTTGTCCAATGTCTCGCCAACACTCGCATAGAAGCTTGTCCTCGGCAGCTGTGTACACCTTCGTGCGTTTGCTCTTGCGCTTTGGCTTCGGCCCGACGGCTTGGTTGGCGAGCTCGTCCTCGAACAAAGGCTCCACTTCGATGTCGCACTCGTCCTCTTCCTCTAGCCCATAGTCGTCCGGGAACTCGTGGTCGAGGGGGAAGCCGTCCAGGTCGACGCCGACCTGATCACGCATGAAGGCCGCCTGATCGGGATCATAGCCAGCGGCCGGCATGAACGCCCCGCGGCCGTCCTGGCTTTGCGTCTCCTCGGGATCGTATCCAGCGCCCGGCGCACCACCCTCGAAGATGAGGTGTTGCATGTAGTCCTCGTCGACGGCGGACGACATTTCCTCGAACAGGTTGCGGGCGTCCGGGAGACCGCCGGCCGGCGTCTGTCGCGCGCGTTTCCTCATGTCGCCGGACGACGAGCCACCGACCACCGAGGTGGCGTTGAGGTCGATGGGCGCGGGCGCGGGTGTGGAGGCGCGACCACGCTCATGTCGGGTGAGCACTCCCCGGAGAGGCGGGAGGCCTGCGGGTAGACGTGGAAGCCGGGGACCGGGTTGCAAGCCGATGCGCGGGGTGAGTCGGGCATCACCATCCGAGGAAATGCCGACGAGCCGGTGCTGGCCGCGGCGACGGCGGCTTGGACGAGGTTGTGCTGGCTAGGGTTTACCCCAAGCATGTAGAGCGCCTCCCTCGTTGCAGCGGCGACGCGGGCGTTCGTGAATTCCTGCTGCGCGGCGGCGGCGGCGGCCTGCGCAGCGGCCTCATCCCTCGCGTCCGCGGCGTGCCTCCGGCCCTTCCTCTTGGACGACTCCCTTGCCCGCTGTTCGGGCGTCAGCGCCTTCTTCGGCTTGGTCGCCGCGGCGGTCTTGCGCGCCGCACGAGGCTTGCCTTTCCCGGAGGGGGCGACGGCGCCGGACGAGGCGAGGGAGGCGAGGCCGGCGGCGGCGTCGAGGTCGATGACGTCCTCCATCGCTGGTTGGGGGCGGGGGTGCGCGCTGGCGGGAGCGTTTTTGAGAAAATGGGGGAAAATGGTTGTGGCTGGCACCGACGGGCGGGCCCGGGGGGAGGAGTAGGCGCGCGCGCGTTCGTCTCGTGTCCGCGTCGACACAAATCCGGCTCAAAAATGGGCCTGAAATGGATTGCCCGTGGACGAAAAACGGACGCGCGTCCGTTTGAGTCGGCGCGTTGAGCCGCCACTTTTATCCGCGCCGACCCAAACGGACGCGGGCGGACGAAATGGGTCGCCCCATTGAAGTTGCTCTCACACCCTCTCCACCGCCACCACCACCACGCCCCTTACCTACCCTTCCCTTCTATCCGCCTCTCGATCCAACGCCGCCGAGGGTGGGCGCTGGTTGCCACCATGGGAGAGCAGGGCGGCGAGGTCTTCATCGGTCGTGGGTGTGCAGGAGCAGGCGGAGGTGAGGAGGACGACGGCAGGGGAAAGAGCAGCCAGGTCGAAGCGGTGGAGTGGAGGAGTGTCGCTAGCCGCGTCACAGACGAGCGAGGAGGAGGAGGACGCCTGGATTTGGCCTCGGCCTCGGCCTCAGCCCGTGGAGTTGGCGATGGCATCGTCAGAGGCCCGGGCGTCCTCCCCGGACAAGGCACTCGCGCTATCCCATTAGTTTGTGCTAAAAGAATGAGTGTTTTTCGGTATGACCATTCTGAATTTAGGAGCAATGACAGCAAAGAGAAACGATCTTTTTGAAATTCTTAGTACTTAATGATGTGTTTTTCCTCATTCTTAGTTATCTAAAGTCCAAGCTTTACGTAAATCTCAGTTTCCTTAGCAAACATATATCTGCAGTTTTTAGTTTGATATGTGGCATGAGGTTGGGATTTGTGATGAAAATGGTTGGATGTTGATCCAAGGGTGTAGAAAGGTGAATGAGATTCAAGAACGATTCAGGCAGCTTATGAGTATGTTACATTCTGATATTGGCTTCAGATTACATAATTTCATTTCCTTTGCATCGTTGCTTGCGTTCCCTGTGGCCAAGTATTATGGTTTTAAAGATAACAGGTGTTTCATGAGCCTATGATTCATTTAGGAATCCTTGCAGCACAGATCTCCATTCCTAATTTGACTAGGATATGAGTAACATTACTCAGAATTTTTCTTTGAGAAGAATCTAATGCTGTATCCAATTTCACATCCATGCTACTATGAATATATGATTGAGCGACTGTTTGTTACACACTTACACTACAGTACTACACCATGCCGCCAAACCAGTTCATTTGAGTGCATGTTCAGTTATGTGTGTAAATATGCTGTAACGGAAATAACATGGAGTTGGGCCTGTGCAACTCTAATTTAGACAAGGGTAGTCACATGTCAACCGTAATCCTACAAATGTGACACAAATTAATAAGATTTGCTTGTGTGCCTTATCAGTTTTATTTCCTAATATTTCTTGGCTTGCAAACAGAGGCGGTAAGACGGTCGCAAGAATGCCAAGCTCTTCAGCTGTGGCATCACGCAATAATGGAATTGAGCATTCTGGGCAAAACATAAAGGACAACGAATATGCGAGGTTGGTGACACCAGCTGAACATGCAACAGCTGACAAGAAATTTTGCCTGAGCAACCAAAGTCAAGACACTTCATTTGGTGAATGAAAGTTTTGCTTTGCTGCTTCCATCTTATATTAGCATCTTGTATCTTCGTGAAATTTGGCTGTGGCTGCGCGTTCGACCGGCCAGCCGAGGATCTCCAGATAGCATGTGCGCCTATTCTCCTTGCCCTTGAGTTCCTGCCAAAGCAGCAGCTCCTGTGTAGTATCAGCCAGAGAACTACTACACTAATCTTGTTCCTGGTATTTTCTCACTCTTGCTTCATAGACGATGTATTGTAGTTAGTTCAAAGAAATTCCATTATATATTTTGTACATTTCCTGATTGGTGACTATCCATTTTATATGATGTTCTTCACCTGCAAGCGCCGAGTGTTTTTTTCCTTTCAAGTTTCTGTCTCTTGCTCTATTTCATATTCCTCTTCTCATTCCATTATTTAGCCTGTTGATTACTTAGGATTAGTGATTACATGCAATCATCCGCCTTAAATTAGAATAGTTAATTAGTTATGCCAGGTTGCTACATTTCTATCTCCTTTTTGCCAATATAAAATTAAATATGATGGCATGTTATTGACCCAGCCTCGCCGTCCGCTGTGGCATCACCCTTCTTGTCCACCACCCTAACTCCGTCGCACTTCAGGCCTAGCATGCATAGTGGTGCCGCGAGGATTTGCTGCCGTGGGAGGAGGGGCCCGACCCAGATGGCGGCCACCGGTAGGTCACACACTTATTCAGCTCGCCGTCTGGTTCTGCTGCATCTACTGCAATTATTTGGTATGAAGAATGTGTTTAGTTTTGAGGTACAGATACTCCTATCAATCTGCTCTAATCTGGTTCACCGATTTCCTGAAGGAATTTGACCATCTTATATGTTTTTTCTGATTTTTGTTGGATACCTGCTTAGATGGAAGAGCTTTTAAGTTTTAACCCATCTTTTATTGCTTGCAGGTGTAGTTGTTGGATTCCTCTTGGTGTGTTAAACAGAAAGTGGCGTCCAGCACTACTATTTTAAGATGGTTTGATCAGTAACAGAAAAATACCATAGATGGAAGGTAATTATTGTATGGAGAGCATGGGTACCCCTTATCTCGTTCCTTTCTTAAACTGGAGTAAATAGCATAAAACTACTACTTTACAGGCTAGGGTTTCAAAAAACTACTGGTTTTTAATTTTTCTCAGATAACTATCAAGTGGGTGGTCGGCTGTTTCAAAAAACCCTGATGACAGAGTGTTTTACAATTAATCACGATTATGACAGCTGGGCCCCATGCGCCAGAGCTCTAATTAGTTGACCGTTTGTTTGACCGTTAACTCCTACCGTTTCTTCTCCCCCTGCCTCTTTCTTCTTCCCTGCCTCTTTCTTCTCCGTTTCCTCCTCCCGGCGAAGGCCCGACCTCCAGCACCTGCACCTCTCACTGACGGACACCTCCACCGCGCTTCGCGCCAGTAGCAAGGGTCGCCGCGCCCCGCGCCCAGGAGCAAGGCGAGCAAGGGACGCCGCGAGCGCACCCAGGAGCACGGGCTACCGCGCCCAGGAGCGCCACGAGCCGCGCCCAGGAGCAAGGACCAAGGGACGCCGCGCGCCATGGCCAGGGTTCAGGCCAACGCGCCCAGGAGCACGCGCTGCCGCGAGCCAAGCGCCATGGCCAGGGGCTCGGGCTCGGGCCGCCGCGCCCAGGAAGAGGGAGGAGAGAGAGAGGTCGCGCCGTTGGGACTTCACGGCGGCTCCAGGCGGAGCTCGCCGGCAGGAGGAGGCGGCGGCCGAAGGGAGGTCCGCCGCGGCGCGTACTGCACGCTGACGGGCGCGTGAGGGAGCTCTGCGGTGGCGCGGCTCCTCTCGAGCTTGAGCACGCAAAGGACCCGATTGCTTTTTTTTAAGTTTGCAGGGACCTGATTGCTTTTTTCAATTTTTACAGGGACCTGATTGCTTTAAAAAAATGTTTACAGGGACCCAAATGCTTTATTGACTTTTTTTATTAGATTATGACAAAGAGACACTGACATATGGGCCCCACATGTCAGTTAACGGTCAAACAAACGGTCAAACAATCAGTTTCCTTACGTGCCGGGCCCAACTGTCATAATCACGATCAATAGTAAAGCACTGGACGATTAGAGTTTTTTGAAACAGCCGACCACCCACTTCGTAGTTATCTGAGAAAAATTAAAAGCCGGTAGTTTTTTGGAACCTTAGCCTGTAAAGTAGTAGTTTTATGCTATTTACTCCTTAAACTGTTACTTAGAGGCATTATTTATAACAAAAGAATCAGGACATGCTTGAAGATTTAATATCCTTATCATGGGACGTGGAGGCCCTTAAGTTTAATAAACAACGTGCATTAGTTAGCTATAATCATTTCATTTTTTTCCACGGACATAATGATGATGTTCAGTAGGATTGTCAGTTTCACATACTAGAGGTGTATCATTGTAACGTAAGGTTTAAGGAGATCTAATCTTGGGCATATCAGTGTAAGAGCACAACTTTGTACTTGAATGCTTACTGTGTTTTTACTTTTTACATGTTGGTGCATCTAAGAAAGTAAATTTGTTTGTGATCTTCAAATGGTCTGACATTTAGTTTTGAGGAATAATAAAGCCTGAATTTGGCCACATTTTGGGGGAAGGAGGGCTATAGTCTTTATAATCTAATCTTAGCTTTACAGCTTTGTGATTTGTTGACGAAATGTAGCTCGATGTAGTTTTGGATGTATTGGGACTGGGATTTAAGCTTCTTTCCTTTGCAAGACATGTACATAAGTACCGTGTGCTATATATATGGGCTGGAAAAATAGTGTTGAAACTCGGTTCGTATAGGTGCTCCTAGATAAGCAGCCGGGTCGTATCTTTTGTACTACATGTCAAATAAATAATATTATTTCATGTGTATATATTTTTGAGGCTGTATAATTCCTCTTTAGGAACATATTTAAGTCTATTGTGTTCGGTTCTATTTTTTTCCCCTGGTTATCTCACAGCCTGTTTCTTTTTTATGGTTTGTTTAGCTATCTAAGAATGCTGGCGATGTGACTCCGTGTAGACCTTGGCTTGCACCAAATCTATGGGCTTATGCAACTGCAGCGGGTGAACAATGCAAAGCTGATAGAAGGTTGGTGATTTAATTTTGATTAGATGAAATATGGTCTGTTATGGTTGTTGCGCTTCCACGTGATCACCTTCCGAATTACGTGTTAATTTCACTTTATAGTTGTAGGTTGATATGGTTGTAGTAAAACTCCCTCGTTCCTTTTCTTACTAGAAAAATTTCCTTGATTCAGTTCTTCGGCTAAATGTTCTTGTATGCCCTAGGGTTAATTAGTACCTAAACTGCTAACTTTAGTTCGTGTAAAAGGTGTAAATTGGGTTCTGCAATTCTTATTATGTTTCATTGATTCAATCTTGTAGTTCGATAGTCCAAGTGGATATTACTAAATGGTTTTGTATCCCCCATGTTAATATATTTTAAAACTATCCAGGTGCTTTGCTCATTCGCCCAGCATCCGTTCCGTCAACCTGCAAGGTTAGATGTGCTCTAATCGGCTTGTTTCATTAGTTCTGGCTGCATGGTCTTTCTTGCTCGTGTCCTGTTTGATAAAATGGCTGTGAGCTCAAACCTTTTCTGTTGCTTGTTTCCTTGCTTGTCCAGGTGTTTGCTTGTTCACTCGGCATCAGTTCCATCAATTTGCAAGGTTAGATGTGCTCTAATTGGCGTTCTTAATTAGTTCTTGCTACATATTCATCTTGCCTGCTTTTGTGTCGTCTCTTGCTTAAATTTGCCATTCTGAATTCCTAAGTAATTATAACAACTCAAGTGTATCCATATAGTTAGATATCACATTAGATTTTCTTACTTGGATTGTCTGCCATGTAAAGCAGGTTTTCTTTGATTTGCTGTTGTGCTAGGCATGAACAGAATGGCTTCCTCTTCTTGCGAACCAGCCTAACCAATTAATTACAATTAGTCCTTCAAGTTTGATTTATTATTAGTGGATTACTTGCTTATGTGCGGTGAATAAATGAGTAAGCGGTTTTTGTTGATAAAAGTGTAGGCAACACACCTTTTTTGTTCCATTTTTTTGTTGAAGTAAAGGATGTTTAGCCTTTCGTGAATATCTTAATTCTAAAACAGGTCTGATGTAATTTTGGAACTAGATGGTTATTCGGCCCGACTTGTTCATGTAGTTCATGGTACTACGTCTGCAAGCTACATCTTGTGAAGATTTGGTTACTGCATTATATGGTGGTGTTTCACTTCCCTCGGTCAAGGTTTCAGTTAAAATTTGAATTGAACATTTTCTTCCAATACAGAGTGTGTTAGTTGCCTCCTCGCAAAAAGAAGTGTGTTGATTGTCCTAACCTTCACGTTATGGAAACATTGCAGGATTCTCTGGAGTATTGGCAATTGCAGGCTTCATCAATCAGATCATGTGTAGAGGTACTATCCATTGATGTTCCTTGGTGTACTGATAATTTAACTTGTTTCATGAGATAAACTTCTTTTCTCATATGCTCTTTCTCTATATAACTGGGTCCAAATACACAATGAGGTATATATAGTATTAAGTTACTTCTTTCTCTATTTTTTTGTTTGGTGCTTGCCATGCCATAGAAATTGCGCACCTGAACCTGCCCTTTTTTGGTACCACTTTTGCAATATTCATCGAAAGAACATTTTGAATTTACTGATTCTGTATATCTTGTCCGATTAGTGTTGTCATGGTTTGCTTTCTCCTTCAAATAAATTTATCATGCCTGATTAGTTTGCATCTCATGCTGGTTAGTGCTTACATAATCTCTTTAGGTGTGTAAGTTTTACACAATCATACGACCTTTAGAATGCCAAAATCTTCAGACCTTTGCTTCCTTAGTTTCGCTGAAATGAACTTCTCTAAAATACATCAATCAGAGCTTACTCTTAGATATTTTGTTTGTAATTTAAAATTGCGCAGATTGATAAATCAACCATTACAATGTTGTTTATAGAGGCAAAATGATTGTATATATATGACTGGTTGATACAAAATCTGGACAGTTATGTCAGATTTTTATCTTGACATCTGCCTTTCATGAATCTACTAAAGTTTTCTTTACTTGATTTTCTGGGCAGCAATGATTATTCTGGTTATAGGGCCTCTACAGGAAAAGCAATAGTTTGAATTTCTAAGTGATTACAAAAGTCCAGGTGTGATTTTCTTGCTTAAATTTTGCCATTTCTAAATTCCTATGTAATTATAACAACTCAAGTGTATCCATATAGTTAGATATCACATTAGATTTTCTTACTTGGATTTTCTGCCATGTAAAGTAGGTTGTCTTTGATTTGTTGTTGTGCTAGGCATGAACAGAATGGCTTCCTCTTCTTGCGAACCGCACTGATGTTGGCTTCTGGTTTCTGCTGCAATGGGTTATTTACTATGGACAAATATGACAACATTCATTAGGAGTATTGTTTCTTGAGGCTGTGTCTCTGCTACAGGTATGCGATTATTGTTGGAACTTATACATTCATGGTAACTGCCGGCATAAGTCTATGGTTTGCATAATTCAGTGGCCCATCTGCTTGCTATTTCAATGCACTCTCTTGATTCATTTGTGTTCCGTTGTACCCTGCTGATTCTGTCTATGACATGTGCTAGGTTTTTCATTCGACTGGATCTCCTCACCTTGTCATCTGATTGCTCTTCGTTTGCTGCTCTGCTTACCAAGGTTGGTGTTTGCTCTTTAGAATTCTCTATTACTCCTGGTCTTTCGTACTGGGTGCCTATTTCAATTTCACTTTATGAACTATTTCAATTATTACCTATATATCGCCTGTCTCACAACGAGTTCACCTTCTTTAGCTACTTCACTGAACACATGTATTTCACGTATCTAATTCATTGTTGTGCCGACTTCAATTTCACATATTTAAATATGTGTGATCTGGTCACCTTAGGTTGAGTTACATGCATTCTGTTGCATACACTTTTTTCGATTTATTTCGCCCTATAGGATGCATTTATTTTTCTCAGTTGTTCTCCTTTTGTTCTTGTGCCATTTTCGTAACTGGGATCATAACACTCACTCTTTTTTGTGTGTAATCTATGGTCACCCAGGAAATACCAAAGGAAGTAGCTTGTCGTTTGAATATCCCAAGCACGGACTGGTGGGACTACAGTTTGGCAAGCAGCGCTTCACTAGCTAGGACTGAGTATGATGAACAATCACATGACGTCTGCATCTTGTTCAAGCATGGATGCAAGAAATTTCTCCTGAAAACAGGACTTGAGGTTGGTACGAATGTCCTACTTACATTCAAGACAAACGTTGGCAATGATCTGTATATGATAGTTTGCCTCCATGACATCTGAGAGGTTCATAGGTCCTAATTGAGGTTGTCTTCAGTCCATTAGTTTTTATCTCTGCTATGTTAGCTCTTTTGTGAGGGCCAATTTGCTGACTGGCTTAGAAGAAACACGCTTCAACTATCTCTAAAGCACTTAGATCAAAAGATTTTCTTATGTTAGGAGGTTTGCATCCAATCTTCTGATGATAGTTTGTTAATATATGTGATAATGTACCATGTGGTCCATGTCATATAACAGCTTTGTAGTGGACATATTTGGCCAAATATCTGTACTGAAACATCTGGAGAAATCACCAGGGAGAATACCATGAATGAGAGTGGACTTAGAAATTGCGATACACCTTTCTTTAGGTGCATTTTCATTCAGAAGGTGATCCAGGTTTATTGGAGCAGTACATGCTAACCACCAATTTGTTTTCTGATCTTTAGTACAAGGCTTTACCAAACTATCAATTGAAGTGCAGGTCAACCAAAACGTCGTATACATAGCCTGACAGATGAAAATTAAAGACCATGGAGAAGACTACACCATCTTTTATCCCAGAAAAAAACTGCAATATCACTTGACTTTACAGACAACATGCTGCACTATTAACTTTGGTTTAATTGATCGACAATGCCTCTTTGTTATTAGCTATATACTAAGGAACATGCCTGTGAGTATATACTTAGGCTATGTATGTGAGACCAGATTGTTAACATAATACACTTAGTGAACCCCTAATTTATGTTGTTCCTATGCTTTGGGAGACTGCAGCTGACATCCTCAAAAAAAAATACCTGCTTAACAATCGTTCCCGCTTTTCTTTACTTGAAACTGTTTCCCTGCTCTAGGTGCAAGGATCTGTGATAGGTGTATTAAACCATCTGTTCTGTTCTGCGTTCCGCGCCATTGCCGGTTGTCATTATGTATTTCCTATGGACGTATGCTCGGTGTTATTTGTAAGTTGGATCTTCCTAAAAACCAAGAGGATGTATTTTTCACTGGAAATAAACTGTCTATTGCCAAACTTAGTTGAATAACTCCCATATTTTACCTACTTCCCTGTTTTTGTGACACTCACAGGCTGTTTGATAATAGGCCTTAAAACCAAGATGTTGGATAATAGGCCTAAAAACCAAGATAAAACAGATGTTTTCACAGTTTTGCTTTGCATCTGTGTTGACCAGAAGAAATTACTTACACAGAGTACCTTTCTTACAAAACCTTTCCTCTGCAATTGTGTTGTACCTTTCTTACAAAACCTTTCCTCTGCAATTGTGTTGAGTTATTTTTGATACCAAACTTTTGTTCTAACCTCACTGGCAAACCTGATGACCTGATCCAATTACTTACCTGTGTAAAGTGCAAACATGTGTGCCCACTAATTATTCTTCTCTTATTGGAGATGCATTCACCTACGTTCCATTCAAGTAATGGATAGATAGTTGTTGCTAATTCTATTCATGGTGATTGCAGGCATAGTTAACCTATCCTATGTGTAGTATGATTATTATACACAGTCTTTTCATTTCTGTTTCCCCCTCCTAAGCCATTTGTTCTGTCTACCACAGGTTGCTTGCTGTCCTCTCATCATGTATATTGGTGCAGTATCTCCTATTCTCTCTCGGAGAGATGAGATAAGGAATACAGGGCTACCAACAGCCCACCTATAACGGAAGACATCCCGAGTCATTGTTGCATGCTAGAGAACAACTATCACGTTGGTGATTTCCCTGATATTTGGTTCTACAAGTGTGTCATATGGACCAATGAAAGCAAAGATATTCCGGAGATAATAACTACATGGGCTACTCCAAATGGTCTGACAGTGGAACCAACACCTTTTATAGGCCTTCAAGTACATGTGGAAGCCATTGGCGCAACCGGGTCATCTAGTAAGGGGAAAGACAAAGAGTTGATTCCAATGCATGCAGCAGAAAGTCATGAAGACAGCGATGCTGAGGGTAGTGCAGCTAGAAATTTCATCGGCTTAAAGCCTCCAGAACGAAAACGTAAACCAGGTAGACCTACTACCAGCAGGGACAAGCTTCCATATGATGATCGAGGCGCAAAGAGCAAAAAATTAAAGGACGCAACGAACGGAAAAGCTCCAGATGGTTCTGGTACAAGCAAACATACTCGTTTCTGCAGTATATGCCGTGGAGCTGGGCACAAGAGGTACTACATGTCCGCAGAGAGGTGATCTCCCTTGCAAAGAAAGGAAAGAGGCCAAATGTTCAAACTGCGGGGTTGGTGGACACAAGAAGAACACCTGCAACAAACCTAAAGTGGTGCTGCATGTTGTTGAAAATGCAACCTTGGAGCAGATTTCCATCTAGAAAAATCTGAATTCTTTTGTAGTCGGCTCCGTAGGCATAATAGTTCTGTAGCCTCTTGTAATGTTGAGTGCTCATCCATTAATCAGTAGAACTATTTCAGATAATCCTGGTGGCACTTTTCACGATCAGCTGCTGTCACGACTGTCTGTATCTCTCTTTCCCGCACATAACGTGACCACTTTCATGTGTTAAAAACTTGCATCAGCTCTGTCAAATTGCGGGTGTTCATTTGTATTTCGTTCGAAAATGACATCAAGAAAAAAGAATTTCCATTCGGTGCCCTATGTATTGCCACCTTTCATAATGCTTGCTTGATCGCTGGTCTGCACCTAGACTGACAAACTATGCATGTAAGAATACTCCGTCCATGTGGCCACGGCATGAACATGTGTCCAAACATGCCCAGCTCCTCCTCGGTGTTCAATTTTCGAACTTGCTGGGCGGGATTCTTGTCTACCAGGCTGTACGCCCCCGCATGCCTCACACCTTGTGTTCTCCCCCTATTTTCATTTACAGTCTCACTCCGCCTGAACCCCTTGTGAAGATGTCCGCCCCTGCTTCCACTGGCAACTCTGCAGTACGTGGCTCCTCCGGGTCCAGCTCCGTCGTCTTCACCAACTATGCTGCTCAGGTCCAGCGTGCCCAAGATGTGACCGCCTCCATCGTGGCTATGGTTGCGTCCCTCCTCGGGAGATGATTCTGCAGCGAGGTGATTCGTCGGTCCAGGAGATGATTCTAAAGCGAGGTGCTAGGTGGGCCGACGCCTGACCATATTGAAACGGATGCCACCGTTTTCTCTTGCCGGTTGCGCCTACGTCCCACGTTAAAACAGTCCCCGACGCCCGTCCGTTTGTCCTGGAAGTCCGTCCATCCAATCCTAACGATCGTCACGTCCATGTCCCACGCGTACACAATAACTATCCCGCCGCCTATACTCCTTGACTACGACGAGCAGTCCAGATCTCATCGCAAAACTACGCTCGCAGATATCGTGAGCAAGCGCTCTCTACATTGCCCGCAAAAAAAAAAAAAGAGAAGATACCGTGAGCAAGCGTGGACGAGCACGCCAGTGAATTTTCGCTCCTATAAAATCCCCGGACGATCGACCAGACTACCAGACCCAATGAGTAGTAGCTTCGTACGTACTAGTACATTTGTAAATAGGAGTACGAATTACTCATAAAGAGTTGACATCATATATTATGTTGCTGCTACCGTGCTCGCCATACATGACGGCGAGCGATGATTAGATGAGATGGATCGACACATCGACCCTGCATTTTGTTTGTGCGCGCCGCAATAAATCGAGTACTATAAGGTTACACGCATACGTCATCGTCATCACTCCTCTAATACGTGAGCAATATGGTCTGCAGGTATGGTAGTCATTACTTTGTCTGACACTCACTGTGCGAAACCGCATATATAATCACTGATAATCTTACACAAGCCCGCGTACACCAAAAAACCACACCCACTCCCGTGCCGCTCCCCGCAGCGGCCCGGGAGAACCCTAGATCGCCGCCGCCACCACCCCCCTCTCCTCGCTCTCACCTCCTCGCCGCCGCCGGAGGGCGCTGTCGGGCAAAGCCCGCGCGGCGTCGGCGGCGGCGGGGCTAGCTCCATCTTCGCAAGGGCCTCGAGCGGCGCGGGGGCGGCTCGCCTTAGGAGGTGCTGGGCTCGGCTTGGTGCGGTCGGGCCCGGGCGGCGGGTGGGCGACGCGGTCGTCGGGGGGGCGCTGAGGCGGAGGAGGGAGGTGGCGTCGTCGGCGCGGTGCTGCGCGAGAGCTGGCGAGGCGCTGAGCTGCGCGTGCGCGAACGCGGTGCAGAGCTGCGCGACGCGCGCGTGCGTGCGCTGGCGCGAGGCGGGCGAGAGGGAGTCAGGGGTCGGGGCCTGTTGCTGGGCTGCCGACTGGCTTGCTTCTCGGTGCGTTGGGGGCTTCCCAGGTGCGGATCTACCGTGGAGGCTAGCCTGCGACCTTAGGGGCGCGGCTCGAGATGCCTCCAGATCTGTCGGGGTAGCTGGCCGGCGACCTCCTGGGCGCAGCCGAGATGTGAACTGTGCTTGTGCGCCTTGGATTTGGTATGCAGGAAGAGCTGGCTGGGCTACAGGTTTGGGTGGGTGTGGCTGCCGGTGAAAGCCGCGCTCCGGTTGTGGCCGGAGCAATCGATGGCGGCGCCTATGGGCGTCGTCCCCTTGTTGGAGGCATCGATTGTGCAGTCCCTCCCTTCCTTTGCCTGACATTTTTCGAGGGAAACTCTAGATCCGGTCTTCCGGGTCGGACGATGACGATGCTATCGGCTTTGCTCGGTGTTGTGTCTCCTCTTGAGGACATCGTCTTGAAGATAGACTCAGTTAGAGGGGCTCAGTGCTCGTGTAGGTGGTTGGCGACGGCTCGTGTAGCATCTCCGTGAGAGCAGCAGAAGCACCCTCCACATGCAGAGTGCGTCAGGCGAGTTTGTCAGCCAAGTTCGCGGGATCGAAGCGGCATATGTTTGCTCTATCGAACATAGCGTTCCTATTTGATGTCGTCGAGTTTCGCGGATATGCTAGTGGCAGCCCGGATTGATACAACGGTTTGAGGTGTGCACTTTGGTAGCGGCGAGAGCGCTCGAGTGCCGGACCGGGTGTGTTGTGGGGTGTTGGCCTTCTGACGTGTTGTAGGTGTTGTGGTGCTTTAGGCCTAGTCTTATCAGGTGCTGTTTAGGTTTTTGCTCGGTTTTCCTTGATAAACTGAGCAACCCCTTTTCATTTCTTCTTTTTCAGCACTCGTCTTATGCGGTGCATTCCTTCTTGGGGTGTTACTTGTAATGCCTCTTTCTGTTCAATGAATTTGGCAGCTCTCTTGCCAACATTCCAAAAAAACAAAAAGCCCGCGTACACCAAAATACAAACATACTCCAAGCACGGTTATATATACTACTACTCAAATTATGCGACTAGTGTGTTCCATCCTTAATACTACGATGTGCTGTCTTCCCCCTCGTAATAATCAGTCATAATAATTCCACCGAAACACGGTACCGGAAAGAAAAACATGCACATGTATAACCAAGCACGGACACACATACAATTTCTACCACCACTAGTCTAATCCATGGCTAATGGACTGTGTTGTCTTGCTCAATCCTCGACATAATAATTCTAGACGTGTCCGGGCTAATTAATCACACCTCCTACAGCAGCACTCCAGCTGCCAGTGACGTCTCAGTGGTGCCACCGGCCCGTCTAGAATGGAACATCGTATTGTTAGGGATCCAAAGTAGATCAAGTTCCTTAAGGAGTAGAAGTCGCTGACAATGGCGCTTTGCCACCGGCCCGTCTAGAATGGAACATCTCCTGTCTTAGAATGACCAGCTAATTAGTGGAAGTCGCTGACAATGGGCTAATTAATCACAGCTCCTGTAGAGCTGCCACTCACGTCTCAGTGCTGTCCATCCGCCACCATCAGCATTCAGCAAGCGGGACTCGGGAAGAGCGAATCAACGGCGTCCCGGAGTATCACTTTTGCCACTATTAGCTTTGACAATGTTTCACAATTGTCACTTTGAAAATTGTATTTTTGCCATGAAATGGCAATTGTGATGTATTGTCAAAAGCTACGTGTGGCAAACCTGAAATGTCAAATTCTAGAGTGGCATAAGTAAAGTCGACAAAACCTAGAGTGGCAAAAACAAAGTTTTCTTCCAACGTGGATTCACGTAGAACATCCCGCCACCATACGAACATGGTATAAAGGAGAAATATTAGGCCCAAACTGAAAAGTGTTACACCCCATTGAAATGAGTGCATGTACATCACACCTCCTATGGTGGTTGCCAAAGCTCCGAGTGAACCCGAAATAGGCCATGGACTTGGATCTACCAAATGCTAAGACTGCCTCTGAGATTCAATCATAAACCACTTTGCCCCGGTTGTATGTAAACCCCCCTTTACCCCCATCCCCTAAAGTGGTAAAGAAGGAGGCTCTTTTTTGTCTCATTAGGACAAACAAATAGGAAGGGATAGTTCTTTCATTGCATTTCTCACTTCGAGTACAAGATCTAAGCCGATCACGGATGACACGGCCACATGAAGGTGCGTCTGCTTCGCTCGCCAGCGGATGACCGATGGGAGTCTTTGCCTGGAGACTCCTCGCATCGCATGCGATACCACTGTAGAAACCACACGAATCCAATCCTCGCTGGCCGCTACAGCATCGGTCTATTCAGATTCACTCGTTCGTTGGTTCAAGCGGTTAGCTGCCGCGGCGCGTATGATGCATGCAATCTGATCATGGAGCCGTTATCGATCCATGTGCGCACCGCGTCGGCCCCGACCATGATTGCGGCGAGCATCCTACGTTGTAACGAACGCCCGTGTAAGGCCGGCCGCCCCCAGCATCAGCAGAGTTTATTAACGAGTGACCGGTGATGCGATATCATCACTTGAAGGGTTCGGCGCGCCATCATTGTCAGTCACGGCGACAGTGAGATCGAGCATCATCCCGCGGATCATGTCAGCTCCTTTGTCCTGGCAGTGCCAATTATATCGACCCCTTCCTTCCGGCATTGGAATATCTTGCTCATCCATCTCACCGATGCCGGGGCCTTCGCACGCAAACAAGGTATCCGGGGGATCTGCCAAGCATCTTTCCACTTCAGTCGATCGATCTAGACTAGAGACGTGGTGCGGTGCTCCTGCCACCTTTCGCTTCCTTGTCGTGGAGGAGGATACTCCATCCACCATGGAAGGAAGAAAGTTACCGAAAGCAATAGGGGAAAGAAAATATGGGAAAGGGGACGCCGGACATACATACGCCATGGGTCGTTCCTCTCGTTCTAGACTCTCCAGGAGGTGACGAGTGATAAAGTAGCCATCATCTTTCGGTTTGGAGCGGAGGAGTCATAGAGACGTCCACCAATCTTTGATGGAGCGCGCCAGGTGCCAGTTGTTGGTGTTGATGCTTTCCAGTTGAAGCCAATCCTTGATCATACCCCAAAGCCTTATGGAGTATCTACACTTGAACATGAGGTGCTCGATGGATTCTTGTTCTCTCTTGTAAAGGGGGCAAAGCCTGCAGTCATGCCATCCTCGCTTGGCCAATCGATCAACGGTCCATACCTTATTTTGCCTGGCCAACCATGCGAAAATTTTGACCTTTGGCGGTGCCCAAACTTTCCAAACTACCGCCCCCAAAGAGGGGCGGAGAAGGCCGAAGAATTGTTACATGTAAGCGGACTTGGCCGTGTAGATCCCACTTTCCGTATGCTTCCATACGATACCATCTTTGGCGTTGGGCTCAAGGGTGAAGTCATGAGTGGTGATCCATAACGCAATGAATTGTCGGAGATGCTCTAAGGTTAATCTGTTGGCGACCTTGACATTACCAACCCAAGCGTCATCTTTCATTGCCCCACGAAGCTTCCAATTTTTTTCGTGAGGACACCTCATAGATAAGGGGGCGACATCTTTCGGTTTGCGGTCTTGTACCCAAGGGGGGTCCCAGAAAGGGGTGCGCGCGCCATAGGAGGCATAGAAGAGGTTCTTGTCCATCTCATCGCATGGGTTGCCGGACCCAACCACAACTTGGTGGGTTCCTTCCACTTAACCAAAGCCATCACAAGCGAAGGGCCCTCAAATTTTTTCTGTGTTCAGAATTCCAAGGCCCCCATACTCCGAAGTTCGGCAGATGGTGTCCCAGTTAACCTTGCACTTGGTGCCGGTACTTTTCTCCGTTCCCGCCCAAAGGAAGGCTCTCTCGAGCTTGTTCACACTATGAAGAATACTCGGGGTGGGGGTGGGGGGGGGACGATGAGAGGCGTTACGAAGTAGATGGCATGCGAGAAGAGCACGGACTTGACAAGAGTGACACGCCCAATGGTTGTGGCGGTGATACTCTGGCCATCCCAAGGGACAAGCTTGGCAGCCACCTTATCCACGAGGAACTGAAAATCTCTGACTTTGAGTTGCCAAACCGAGAGCGATAGCCCCAAGCATTTCATCGGGAAGGAAGCACTTGTAGCCAGCAGGTTTTGTAGGATGTCATCAAGGTTCAAGTGGCCACATCGAATTGGAACCATCGAGCTTTTCTGCAAGTTTGTGCGAAGGCCTGTGACGTCACCAAAAACATTAAGCAAGTGGGAGAGGTTGTCGATGTCTTTCTTGATGGGGGCAACGAACATAGCCGCATCATTCATATAGAGAGAAGTTCTCATGATGGTACCGCGACCTCGAATCTTATATAGCAATCCCTTCCTAGTTGCCACATCGAGGCGGGAGCTACGGGAGCACTGCTACAGACGTACAAGTGCTTTCATTGCAGCATCTTGTTCATATAAACAACAAACCATGGACATCGCTTCTATGGAGGCGTACACACTACTGGAAGGTTTGCGGCTCGTCATGAGTTACGCATATTTTTAGTGGCTGTGGGGTGTGATCCCCCGAAGATTGTCCAAACTATTCTAGATCCTTTGGAATACCGTGCATCCGTAGCGGTGGTAACAAATGATAGACGTAAGTTGATGAGTTCTTTGGGACGATTGTGCATTGTGCTCGGAAAAGTAATGCCTACCGCGCATTATCTTGGTCGAGCGGATTACAGAAGGAAACGGGTGTGGTGCAAACATCTCCATGATTTCTTAATCCCCTTACTTGTAACAGATATGATTTGCTTTTAATAAAGGCCGTCCAAGTTTTTCTTTTAAAAGAGAAAATAGGCAGAGCTGCCGTTGGTTTTCTTGGAGAGAAAAAATATAGACCAGGATCGGGCTATGCGGTTGATGCCCCCAACAAGTAAACTCCCTTTTGAGATGCCCCCCCATCGTCCGCTCTCGGGCGACCCGGGGGCGAAACCCTAGGCGCCGCTGGTCCCCCGCCTCCGCTTCTCCTCCTTCCCCGCCGCCGCCGGCAGCCGCGTCGGGCTTGCCCACGCGGCGGTAGGCGGCAGCGGGGGCTTCCTCGCGCACCCGCCTCGATCTCTGGAGAGCCCCCCCACCCCGCATCAGGCGCCGCCGCCCGCTATTCCCTGGTGGCCGCCGAGGCCGGCCCTCTGCGGCGGCTGCCGCCAGCGTTGTCGCCCCGCGCCTGTCGCCGGGGACGGCTCCGCCCATCAGATCCGGCCGCCTTGGCCCTGGGATCGGAGCCATACTCCGATCTGGCGGCTGGTGGGCCGGGGTTCGCCAGATCCGCCCGGATCTGGCCGGCGTGGCCTTGCCTCGTCCTGCCCGGCTTGGATGTTCGCGGTGTGGTGCTCCCTGGTGGCGGTGGTGTGGGTCGTTCTCCATGTTTCGACGGGATGTGTGTGGTGGGTGGATGCCGGGGCGGCGGCCTCAGGCGGTGTGGACGGCGTTGCCTCTTCGGCGGGCAACGGTCGTGGGTGTTCGTGGTCCGCGACTTCGGCCGTGCGGGCGGCGAGGTCTCCGTGGACGTCTACTATAGTGGGTCGGGGTGCCCCGTCACCCGGCGTGCCTGCTTCGATGAAGTCCAACGCTTTCTCCGGCTGCGTGCGCTCCCCTGGCCAGGTCTTTGGCTGGGTGGATGGGATGGGGGCGGGACCAGGGGAAACCCTTGGCCGTCGGCAGAGGCCACGACAATGGCGGCGCCTTTGCTGGGCGTCGGTCCCCTTCTTGGAGGCCTTGTCGAGGTCCTCTCCCGTCTTTCACCGTGATCTTCCTTTGGGCGAAAGCTCTAGTTCCCCTTGCGGGCGACGGCGTCGTACCCTCGTCGCGCTCCTTCTTGAAGGCGTCACCTGGGGTTCCCAGAAGCATGGTAGGCGCTTTGCGGTGCGTGTGAGGTGTTTGGCGGCGGCATTGTGTGCAGCGTTTCACCTATTCTCCGCCGGTCTTCGTCCTGTGATAGCGCTCCTTCTGCTTGGAGATGGACTAGCGTAGATTGTGGTCGTCGTTTGGCATCTTGATGGCGTCGATGGCGGAGGATCCTGCCAAGGTTGGCACCTCAATCTGCTCTGAAAATGGACCAGTGGAAGATGGCGGCGACGACACATGTGAGTGCGTCAGACCGGATTGTGCCCCGGACCCGGTATGTGGCTCGGTCGGGGCCTCCGGCTTTAGATGTTAGGCTTAGGTGAGAGGTCTGGGTATTTGGCCCAGTTTGCACCCCCTTCATCATATGGATAGGAGTAGCGGCAGATGTTGCCAAGATGGCCGATTCAGGCATATTGTTATACTACTTTGTAAGGTCCTCGAGAATAATCAATAAAATGGCCGTATGTATCTCCCAGATGCAGAGGTCGGGGGTCATCCTTCTTTTCTAAAAAAAAGATCGGGCTATGCGCACACACGGATGAAACAGTGGAAACACACTCACTACAATCAGCCCGTGAAATATGTACGCGTACCTAGTGCTGCCAGTCAAAGATTCTACAAGTCAAAGCCAGCAAATTCACATGTTCCTGCACCCATTTTTAAAGTTGAACTCTTTGCTTTGATACTACCGTAGATGTGATCCCATGAGCGGATAAACATTGGGTTATCTGCACACCACACTCCCCCGTGCCTTGCACGCACCCTCAGAAGCTTCCTCTCGCCTGGAGCTGGAGGTCACATCCGTGCACACGGAACACAAATTTCCTCGTGTTTCTTCCTTGCATGGCTCCATGCCTCTTCTTTTTTGTTTATCTACGTATATAAAATGAAAACATCTCTATATCTTCAAAAAAAAATTGAACATCTCTGTGCGAGGTACTATCATCCGTATGTGCCTGCATCCGTCTCTCTTCTCTCTGTGCTCCAGTTGCTTTCACCGAAGGACGGGACGGCGAGTGAGGCAAGCAACTTGGGCAAGCAGCTCTGACATCAGGACGGCGCACATCAAGCCACCGTCACGGACACGCGGGGCCGCGCCGCCCTCGGGCCCGCACGCAAGCAACATGCAGACGGGCGGGGCCAGTTGACGTGAGCAGCCGAGGGAGAGAAGCATCGGCGCAGCCCGCAGCCACGGCCCACGGACGGCCACACGGCACCTACCTACCCGCCGGCGCGCGCAAACGTTGCCTCGGTGCCGGGGTCGGGGCGGTTCATCAGGCCTTTCCGCGCGGTCGCACGGCGGGTAACCGGCGCGCGGGTCCACCCGTCCCAACCCCCACCACCACCTGACCACTCTACCCCTAGTGGCAAAATTTCGTGTTTTAACCCTTTGCACGTATAAAATCGGAATCTGACCCCAGTTTAGAATTTTTTTTAAAAATTTGACCCTTTTGCTACCGCCAAAGGGCCCGGCGGTAGGGTCAGGCAACCTACCGTCAGGGGTTCTGGCGGTGGCATGGATGGCCCACTGCCGTTACCTAACGGCCAGCTCAACACCCTACCGCCGCAGGATTCGGCGGTAGGTTGCCTGACCCTACCGCCGGACCCTTTGGCGATAGGGTACTGTGGTTTGGGGTTTTTACAAGTTTTTGTGATTGTTTTTTTTAAGTTTTATCACGGGTTTCACACAGGTTGACAAATAGCAAAATATGAGCTCACATATTAATAAAGGTTCCACATAGCAAATATCAAATAGTTTGACAAACACGCACATAATTTCACAAGTAGGAAATAGCAAATAGCAAACTTGTCCACATAGTTTGACAACCCCCACTAACGCAAGTAGTTTCGCAAATAGCTTTCGCAAAGCCAACAAACGGTGCAACAAGTTCTTAGGAGAAGTTTATAGAGCGGGCAAACATCTTCAGAGGTCCTTGTATGTTAGGCCTGGCCGTGGAGACAGATACGGCAGCGGATCCACCGGTTTAGGCGGAGGCGGAACGCTGGTCGTCATACGACCGTTCAAGCACTCCCACCTTGCCTTGCCCGCTGGAGTTTTCGCCTCCGCCCTTCCCCAGCTGATGATATCGAATGCTGATGCACTTGGGGGCGGCATCCTGGCTCTCTCCTCCGCATTGAAATCGAAGTAGATTCTCCGGCCCAAATTGCGCAGCTCCCAGTTGGAGTGTCGCTTGGCAGCTTCAATGCTCCCTTCCCGGCGGACACTTGAGATAGTTGGATCTGCCTCCATCTCTGCAATCACTCTCTTCCACTCCTTCACACTCTGCGACCAACACTTGACATCATCGAAGATCCGCTCTGCCCTCTCGTGCCACCGCATTGCCATCGTCGCCTCTAGGACCTCGTCTAAAACAGCTCCCACCGGCTGCAGAAGCTCGGGGAGGGCCTCATGCAGGTACGACAGTGGCAAGGCAGACGGGTCACGTTGGAGATGAATGGGCGATGCTTGTGCCACGGTTGCAGACCTAAACATATGGATGCATCACACATTAGGGTTCATCATCTCCAAAAAAATCTAAACCTAGGGTTCATCATATGGTCAAAAATTCTAAACCTAACTTGTATTCAATTAGGGCTCATCACCTTCAAAAAAACCTAGCTTGTATTAGGGTTCATCATGTGTTCAAAAAATATCAACTAGGGTTTCATCATGATTCATCAGGAAGATCATCAAAAAATATCAACTAGGGTTCACCATGAACATGAACATGAACCATTCTTAGACTACAAAAAAGAGGAGTGATTTGACTCAAAGTAATTGGGGGATCAGACGAGCTTACTTTCCTCTTTTCGAGGTGATCTCGATCCGCAAAATCCATGAAGAAACGAAGAAGATCGGAGGGGGGAAATGGAGGAGATGAGAAAGGGGCGAGAGGAAGAAGAAGGCGGCTGGAGGGGATAGGGGGTGGGGTGGGTTTGGGTGGGGCGGCTGGGTTTATAAATGCCCAAACCCTACCGCCAGCAACCACGGCGGTAGGGCTAGACAACCTATCGCCACAGGGTTCGGCGATAGGGTCGGAGACTCTGGCCTACCTCCTGTGACCAAAACTGGCAGCAGCTCAGGGGGAGGGTTGCACACCCTACCGCCAGGCTTCATGGCGGTAGGCTCATACCGCCAAAGACCCTGGCGGTAGGGTTTGCAACCCTCCCGCTGAGGTGATGCCAGTTATGGTCACAGGAGGTAGGCGTGCTGGGGGGGGGGACTTACCGCCGGAGGGTGTGGCGGTAGGCTGTACAGACCTACCGCCGTAGGTCTTGGCGGTAGGGTGGCCCATAGTGCATTTTTTGCACCTCCTAGCTTCTCTTGTCTTCAATTTTTGGCACACAACAATTAAATAGTTGTAAACATGAAGCATGTGTATGACATATCAAGCACACATCCACAAATCCACAAATAAGATAGGTTGGATACATAGCAAACAGACATCCACAAAGGTTTCACCAAGTTTTACATACCAAATTCACGAAACAGTTTCACGAGCAAATCCATATGGTTCACGAAGCAAACATGAAAGTTTTTAGTTCAACAACACGACAGCAACTTCAGTCCCTCCTTCCCCTCTTTGCGGTCCGATCCTCGTTGTTCTTTGATCTCTTCTCGGCCGCCTTCTTGCGATGAGTAGGACACGCTTTCTGAAATGGGGATGGACTCTTCCAATCCTTCTTCGACACATTCCTCTTCTCACGCTGGGTTGTCTGAGTTGCTAGAGGTCCGTTGTGATCATCGTACTCCTCCTCCTCATCGTCCTCTTCCTCATCATCCTCTTCCTCTTCTGCTCCCTCTTCCTCGCCCTCTTCTTCATCATCCTCTTCATCATCATCGTCCTCGCCCTCCTCCTCGTCATCTTGAACAGTCATAGACGATGAGGCAGCCTGGCTCGGTGAAACGAGGCTATGCATCGGTGCTGCAGGAGCAATCACATCAGCGGAGGAGGTGGCACACCCAAGCAGGCCCACAAGCTTGCGACATTTTTTGATGAACTTCTGCAATGAGAACGAAACAATAAGCACAATATGGATCAACTTCATGGTGAACATAAGCAAATGAACTCCGTGTCACCTTCACCGTTCCCCTCAACTTGTTCTCACTAGCTCGAGTCCCGGGGATAGAACTAAGCGCATCAGAGGCATCAAAAATGCTTTTGTTCAACTCCGAAGACTGCAATGTAATAAAATGAGTCATTAGCACTAAAGTTGATTTCATCCAAACTTCGGTTGAAAACAGATAAAAACAACCTACCACTCTGTTCATGATGGGTCCATACTCCCTAAATCCGCTCTCTAGCTCTCTGATGCTGTCATTGTAGGCTTCATTCTCGGAGTCGTCGTCGTGCATACTTTCGGCATCTGCTGCCGTCCACTATGGCCTTAGGCGCAGACGATGCTTGATGCCATCGTCGTACCACAGCAGGTGATCCGAGTACTCCTCCCAGTTAATCACTCTTCTCTCCACATCTTTGCGAGTTTTCCACTGGTTCCATTCAGTCACGTATTTGGCATGTTGCTCTCCCCAATCAGTGATAGACTGATTCTTCTTCCTGCTCAGCCTGCCAAGCACAAGAAAGATTGTAAACATTAGGAAGAATGTAAAACATCAAAACAAAAGTTGGTAACGATGAGAACGGGCGGTGGTACTTGAAGGAAATATGCCCTATAGGCAATAATAAAGTTGTTATTTATATTTCCTTATATCATGATAAATGTTTATTTTTCATGCTAGAATTGTATTAACCGGAAACTTAGTACATGTGTGAATACATAGACAAACAGAGTGTCACTAGTATGCCTCTACTTGACTAGCTCGTTGAATCAAAGATGGTTAAGTTTCCTAGCCACAGACATGAGTTGTCATTTGATTAACGGGATCACATTATTAGAGAATGATGAGATTGACTTGACCCATTCCGTTAGCTTAGCATTTGATCGTTTAGTATATTGCTATTGCTTTCTTCATGACTTATACATGTTCCTATGACTATGAGATTATGCAACTCCCGAATACCGGAGGAACACTTTGTGTACTACCAAACGTCACAATGTAACTGGGTGATTATAAAGGTGCTCTACAGGTGTCTCCGATGGTACTTGTTGAGTTGGCATAGATCGAGATTAGGATTTGTCACTCCGATTGTCGGAGAGGTATCTCTAGGCCCTCTCGGTAATGCACATCACTATAAGCCTTGCAAGCAATGTGACTAATGAGTTAGTTGCGGGATGATGCATTATGGAACGAGTAAAGAGACTTGCCGGTAACAAGATTAAACTAGGTATTGAGATACTGAGATCGAATCTCGGGCAAGTAACATACCGTTGACAAAGGGAACAACGTATGTTGGTATGCGGTTTGATCGATAAAGATCTTCGTAGAATATGTAGGAACCAATATGAGCATCCAGGTTCCGCTATTGGTTATTGACCGGAGATGAGTCTCGGTCATGTCTACATAGTTCTAGAACTCGTAGGGTCCGCACGCTTAAAGTCAGGTGACGATCGGTATTATGAGTTTATGTGTTTTGATGTACCGAAGGTAGTTCGAAGTCCCGGATATGATCACGGACATGACGAGGAGTCTCGAAATGGTCTATACATAAAGATCGATATATTGGACAGCTATATTCGGACACTGGAAGTGTTCCGGGTGATTTTGGAGAAAACCGGAGTGCCGGAAGGGTTACCGGAACCCCCGGGGAAGTATTGGGCCTTAGTGGGCCTTAGGGGAGAGAGAGAGAGCAGCAGCCTAGGAGGTGGCGCGCCCCCTCCCAAGGGGAGTCCGAATTGGACTAGGGGAGGGGGGGCGACCCCTCTTTCACTCTCCCTCTCCCTCTCTTTCCTTCCCCCTTCCTCCTCCTAGTTGGACTAGGAAAGGGGGAGTCCTACTCCTACTAGGAGGAGGACTCCTCCCTCTCCTTGGCGCGCCCCAAGGCTGGCCGGCCTCTCCCTTGCTCCTTTATATACGAGGGCAGGGGGCACCCTAGATACACACAAGTTGATTGTTCCAAGCCGTGTGCGGTGCCCCGCTCCACCACATTCCACCTCGGTCATATCGTTGCAGTGCTTAGGCGAAGCCCTGTGCCGGTAGCTTCATCATCACTGTCATCACGTCGTCGTGCTGACAAAGCTCTCCCTTGAATTCTACTGGATCGTGAGTTCGTGGTACGTCACCGAGCTGAACGTGTGCATATCGAGGAGGTGTCGTACGTTCGGTACTAGCATCGGTCGATCATGAAGACGTACGACTACATCAACCGCGTTGTCATAACGCTTCCTCTTACGGTCTACGAGGGTACGTGGACAACACTCTCCCCTCTCGTTGCTATGCATGACCATGATCTTGCGTGTGCGTAGGAATTTTTTTGAAATTACTACGTTCCCCAACAACGGCATCCGAGCTAGGTTTATGCGTAGATGTTATATGCATGAGTAGAACACAAGTGAGTTGTGGGTGATACGAGTCATACTGCTTACCAGCATGTCATACTTTGATTCGGCAGTATTGTTGGATGAAGCAGCCCGGACCGACATTACGCGTACGCTTACACGAGACTGGTTGTACCGACGTGCTTCGCACACATGTGGCTGGCGGGTGTGAGTTTCTCCAACTTTAGTTGAATCGAGTGTAGCTACGCCCGATCATTGTGAAGGTTAAAACAGCACATACTTGACGAAATATCGTTGTGGTTTTGATGCGTAGGTAAGAATGGTTCTTGCTCAGCCCATAGCAGCCATGTAAAACTTGCAACAACAAAGTAGAGGACGTCTAACTTGTTTTTGCAGGGCATGTTGTGATGTGATATGGTCAAGACATGATGCTAAATTTTATTGTATGAGATGATCATGTTTTGTAACGGAGTTATCGGCAACTGGCAGGAGCCATATGGTTATCGCTTTATTGTATGAAATGCAATCGCCATGTAATTGCTTTACTTTATCACTAAGCGGTAGCGATAGTCGTAGAATCAATAGTTGGCGAGACGACAACGATGCTACGATGGAGATCAAGGTGTCGCGCCAGTGACGATGGTGATCATGACGGTGCTTTGGAGATGGAGATCAAAGGCACAAGATGATGATGGCCATATCATATCACTTATATTCATTGCATGTGATGTTTATCTTTTATGCATCTTATTTTGCTTAGTACGGCGGTAGCATTATAAGATGATCTCTCACTAAATTTCAAGGTACAAGTGTTCTCCCTGAGTATGCACCGTTGCGAAAGTTCGTCATGCCGAGACACCACGTGATGATCGGATGTGATAAGCTCTACGTTCACATACAACGGGTGCAAGCCAGTTTTGCACACGCAGAATACTCGGGTTAAACTTGACGAGCCTAGTATATACAGATATGGCCTTAGAACACCTGAGACCGAAAGGTCGAGTGTGAATCATATAGTAGATATGATCAACATAATGATGTTCACCATTGAAAACTACTCCATCTCACGTGATGATCGGACATGGTTTAGTTGATATGGATCATGTGATCACTTAGATGACTAGAGGGATGTCTGTCTAAGTGGGAGTTCTTTAGTAATATGATTCATTGAACTTTAATTTATCATGAACTTAGTGCCTGATAGTATTTTGCATGTCTATGTTGTTGTAGATAGATGGCCCATGTTGTTGTTCCATTCAATTTTAATGCGTTCCTAGAGAAAGCTAAGTTGAAAGATGATGGTAGAAACTACACGGACTGGGTCCCTAACTTGAGGATTATCCTCATTGCTGCACAGAAGAATTACGTCCTGGAAGCACCGCCAGGTGCCAAACCCGCTGCAGGAGCAACGTCAGATGTTATGAACGTATGGTAGAGCAAAGCTGATGACTACTCGATAGTTCAGTGTGCCATGCTTTACGGCTTAGAACCGGGACTTCAACGATGTTTTGAACGTCATGGAGCATATGAGATGTTCCAGGAGTTGAAGTTAATATTTCAAGAAAATGCCCGGATTGAGAGATATGAAGTCTCCAATAAGTTCTATAGCTGCAAGATGGAGGAGAATAGTTCTGTCAGTGAACATATACTCAAAATGTCTGGGTATAATAATCACTTGATTCAACTGGGAGTTAATCTTCCTGATGATAGTGTCATTGACAGAATTCTTCAATTACTGCCACCAAGCTACAAGAGCTTCGTGATGAACTATAATATGCAAGGGATGGATAAGATGATTCCCGAGCTCTTTGCAATGCTAAAGGCTGCGAAGGTAGAAATCAAGAAAGAGCATCAAGTGTTGATGGTCAACAAGACCACCAGTTTCAAGAAAAAGGGCAAAGGGAAGAAGGGGAACTTCAAAAAGAACAGCAAGCAAGTGGCTGCTCAAGTGAAGAAGCCCAAGTAAGGATGGCAATTTTATCCATGGATATCCGACCCAAATGGATAGGGTTTGGATATGCTTTTGTGTCCATGGGCGGCGTCCAAACCCGACCCGATTGTTCGTGGGTAGGGCATGGATATAATGTTGTACCCATGGATATATCCAAACCCGACCCGATAGTATGACTTAATGGGAAAAAAATCTGTCATCCCTGCCCCACGTTCACATGTCCCACGGCAATTTTACACTTTTTTAATCTAAAACATGCATAAGAAATTACACAATCCCCATCATAACTTTTATAAGTTGACAATCAATCCCCTCTGTAACATACTCCAACACTTCTTCCCTTAACCCTTATTTTTATATCCTTCTTAAATGACTCGTAATTCTCATATGTTAGAAAAATACTAAATAATCTTAGGTTGTTACTGGATGTTGATTTACCATAAGTGAAGCCTGGCCTGCCACGAGGTGAAGAATGGAAGAGTTTATGTTAATATTGTGTTAAGTCTTATTTATATGTCTCGAGAGGACCCAATGTATATCCAGTGGATATGGATATCCATCGGATTTGGACATGGACATAATTTTTCACCCATGGATTTTTTCATGGGCGGGCAAAGAGTGTCTTCATGGATATGGATATGGATTTGATATTGTTCAACCCGATCCAAACCCGACCCATTGCCATCCTTAAGCCCAAGTCTGGACCTAAGCCTGAGACTGAGTGCTTCTACTGCAAAGGGACTGGTCATTGGAAGTGGAACTGCCCCATGTATTTGGCGGATAAGAAGGATGGCAAGGTGAACAAAGGTATATGTGATATACATGTTATTGATGTGTACCTTACTAATGTTCGCAGTAGCACCTAGGTATTTGATACTGGTTCTGTTGCTAATATTTTCAACTTGAAACAGGGACTACGGATTAAGCGAAGATTGGCTAAGGACGAGGTGATGATGCACGTGGGAAATGGTTCCAAAGTCGATGTGATCGCGGTCGGCACGCTACCTCTACATCTACCTTCAGGATTAGTTTTAGACCTGAATAATTATTATTTGGTGCTAGCATTGAGCATGAACATTATATCTGGATCTTGTTTGATGAGAGACGGTTATTCATTTAAATCACAGAATAATGGTTGTTCTATTTATATGAGTACTATCTTTTATGGTCATGCACCCTTGAAGAGTGGTCTATTTATATTAATTCTCGATAGTAGTGATACACATATTCATAATATTGAAGCCAAAAGATGCAGAGTTGATAATGATAGTGCAACTTATTTGTGGCACTGCCATTTGGGTCATATTGGTGTAAAGCGCATGAAGAAAGTCCATTCTGATGGACTTTTGGAATCACTTGATTATGAATCCCTTGGTACTTGCGAACCATGCCTCATGGGCAAGATGACTAAAACTCCGTTCTCCAGAACAATGGAGCGAGCAACAGATTTGTTGGAAATCATACATACTGATGTATGTGGTCCAATGAATGTTGAGGCTCGCGGCGGGTATCGTTATTTTCTCACCTTCACAGATGATTTGAGCAGATATGGGTATATCTACTTGATGAAGCATAAGTCTGAAACATTTGAAAAGTTCAAAGAATTTCAGAGTGAAATGGAAAATCATCGTAACAAGAAAATAAAGTTTCTACGATCTGATCGTGGAGGAGAATATTTGAGTTACGAGTTTGGTCTTCATTTGAAACAATGCGGAATAGTTTCGCAACTCATGCCACCCGGAACACTACATCGTAATGGTGTGTCTGAACGTCGTAATCGTACTTTACTTGATATTGTGCGATCTATGATGTTTCTTACTGATTTACCGCTATCATTTTGGGGTTATGCTTTAGAGACGGTTGCATTCACGTTAAATAGGGCACCATCTAAATCCATTGAGATGACACCTTATGAACTATGGTTTGGCAAGAAACCAAAGTTGCCGTTCCTTAAAGTTTGGGGCTGTGATGCTTATGTGAAAAAGCTTCAACCTGATAAGCTCGAACCCAAATCGGAGAAATGTGTCTTCATAGGATACCCAAAGGAGACTGTTGGGTACACCTTCTATCACAGATCCGAAAGCAAGACATTTGTTGCTAAGAATGGATCCTTTCTAGAGAAGGAGTTTCTCTCGAAAGAAGTGAGTGGAAGGAAAGTAGAACTTGATGAGGTAACTGTACCTGCTCCCTTATTGGAAAGTAGTTCATCACAGAAATCTGTTCCTGTGGCTCCTACATCAATTAGTGAGGAAGCTAATGATGATGATCATGTAACTTTAGATCAAGTTACTACTGAACCTCGTAGGTCAACTAGAGTAAGATCCGCACCAGAGTGGTACGGTAATCCTGTTCTGGAGGTCATGTTACTTGACCATGATGAACCTACAAACTATGAGGAAGTGATGATGAGCCCAGATTCCGCAAAATGGCTTGAGGCCATGAAATCTGAGATGGGATCCATGTATGAGAACAAAGTGTGGACTTTGGTTTCCCGATGATCAGCAAGCCATCAAGAATAAATGGATCTTCAAGAACAAGACAGACGATGACGGTAATGTTACTGTCTACAAAGCTCGACTTGTTGCGAAAGGTTTTCGACAAGTTCAAGGAGTTGACTACGATGAGACCTTCTCACCCGTAGCGATGCTTAAGTCTGTCCAAATCATGTTAGCAATTGCCGCATTTTATGATTACGAAATTTGGCAAATGGATGTAAAGACTGCATTCCTGAATGGATTTCTGGAAGAAGAGTTGTATATGATGCAACCTGAAGGTTTTATCGATCCAAAGGATGCTAACAAAGTGTGCAAGCTCCAGCGATCCATTTATGGACTGGTGCAGGCATCTCGGAGTTGGAATAAACGTTTTGATAGTGTGGACAAAGCATATGGTTTTATATAGACTTTTGGAGAAGCCTGTATTTACAAGAAAGTGAGTGGGAGCTCTGTAGCATTTCTAATATTATATGTAGATGACATATTGTTGATTGGAAATGATATAGAATTTCTGGATAGCATAAAAGGATACTTGAATGAGAGTTTTTCAATGAATGACCTCGGTGAAGTTGCTTATATATTGGGCATCAAGATCTATAGAGATAGATCAAGACGCTTAATTGGACTTTCACAAAGCACGTACCTTGATAAAGTTTTGAAGAAGTTCAAAATGGATCAAGCAAAGAAAGGGTTCTTGCCTGTGTTACAAGGTGTGAAGTTGAGTCAGACTCAATGCCCGACCACTGCAGAAGATAGAGAGAAAATGAAAGGTGTTCCCTATGCTTCAGCCATAGGCTCTATCATGTATGCAATGCTGTGTACCAGACCTGACGTGTTCCTTGCTATTAGTTTAGCAGGGAGGTACCGAAGTAATCCAGGAGTGGATCACTGGACAGCGGTCAAGAACATCCTGAAATACCTGAAAAGGACTAAGGATGTGTTTCTCGTTTATGGAGGTGACAAAGAGCTCATCGTAAATGGTTACGTCGATGCAAGCTTGGACACTGATCCGGATGACTCTAAGTCACAAACTCAATACATGTTTATATTGAACGGTGGAGCTGTTAGTTGGTGCAGTTCTAAGCAAAGCATAGTGGCAGGATCTACGTGTGAAGCGGACTACATAGCTGCTTCGGAAGCAACAAATGAAGGAGTCTGGATGAAGGAGTTCATATCCGATCTAGGTGTCATACCTAGTGCATCGGGTCCAATGAAAATCTTTTGTGACAATACTGGTGCAATTGCCTTGGCAAAGGAATCCAGATTTCACAAGAGAACCAAGCACATCAAGAGATGCTTCAATTCCATCCGCGATCAAGTCAAGGAGGGAGACATAGAGATTTGCAAGATACATATGGATCTGAATGTTGCAGACCCGTTAACTAAGCCTCTCTCATGAGCAAAACATGATCAGCACCAAGACTCCATGGGTGTTAGAATCATTACTGTGTAATCTAGATTATTGACTCTAGTGCAAGTGGGAGACTGAAGGAAATATGCCCTAGAGGCAATAATAAAGTTGTTATTTATATTTCCTTATATCATGATAAGTGTTTATTATTCATGCTAGAATTGTACTAACCGGAAACTTAGCACATGTGTGAATACATAGACAAATAGAGTGTCACTAGTATGCCTCTACTTGACTAGATCGTTGAATCAAAGATGGTTAAGTTTCCTGGCCATAGACATGAGTTGTCATTTGATTAACGGGATCACATCATTAGAGAATGATGTGATTGACTTGACCCATTCCGTTGGCTTAGCATTTGATCGTTTAGTATATTGCTATTGCTTTCTTCATGACTTATACATGTTCCTATGACTATGAGATTATGCAACTCCCGAATACCAGAGGAACACTCTGTGTGCTACCAAACGTCACAACGTAATTGGGTGATTATAAAGGTGCTCTATAGGTGTCTCTGATGGTACTTGTTGAGTTGTCATAGATCAAGATTAGGATTTGTCACTCCGATTGTTGGAGAGGTATCTCTGGGCCCCCTTGGTAATGCACATCACTATAAGCCTTGCAAGCAATGTGACTAATGAGTTAGTTGCAGGATGATGCATTACAGAACGAGTAAAGAGACTTGCCGGTAACGAGATTGAACTAGGTATTGAGATACCAACGATCGAATCTCGGGCAAGTAACATACGTTGACAAAGGGAACAACGTCTGTTGTTATGCGGTTTCACCGATAAAGATCTTCGTAGAATATGTAGGAACCAATATGAGCATCCAGGTTCCGCTATTGGTTATTGACCGGAGATGAGTCTCGGTCATCTCTACATAGTTCTCGAACCCGTAGGGTCTGCACGCTTAAAGTTCGGTAACGATCGGTATTATGAGTTTATGTGTTTTGATGTACCGAAGGTATTTTGGAGTCCCAAATATGATCACGGACATGATGAGGAGTCTCGAAATGGTCGAGACATAAAGATCGATATATTGGACGGCTATATTCAGATACCGGAAGTGTTTCGGGTGATTTCAGAGAAAACCGGAGTGCCGGAGGGGTTACCGGAACCCCTCGGGGAAGTATTGGGCCTTAGTGGGCCTTAGGAGAGAGAGAGGGCAGCAGCCCAGGAGGTGGCGCGCCCCCTCCCAAGGGGAGTCTGAATTGGACTAGGGGAGGGGGGCGCGGCCCCTCTTTCCCTCTCCCTCTCCCTCTCTTTCCTTCCCCCTTCCTCCTCCTAGTTGGACTAGGAAAGGGGGAATCCTACTCCTACTAGGAGGAGGACTCCTCCCTCTCCTTGGCGCGCCCCACGGTTGGCCGGCCTCCCCTTGCTCCTTTATATACGGGGGCAGGGGGCACCCTAGATACACACAAGTTGATTGTTCCAAGCCGTGTGCGGTGCCCCCCTCCACCACATTCCACCTCGGTCATATCGTTGCAGTGCTTAGGCGAAGCCCTGCGCCGGTAGCTTCATCATCACCGTCATTATACCATCGTGCTTAAGAAGCTCTCCCTCGAATCTCTACTGGATCATGAGTTCGTGGGACGTCACCAAGCTGAACGTGTGTAGATCGCGAAGGTGTTGTACGTTCGGTACTAGGATCGGTCGATCGTGAAGACGTACGACTACATCAACCGCGTTGTCATAACGCTTCCGCTTACGGTCTACAAGGGTACATGGACAACACTCTCCCCTCTTGTTGCTATGCATGACCATGATCTTGCGTGTGCGTAGGAATTACTACGTTCCCCAACAGTACTCACAAGTGCAGGTCGTGGCCACTGGTATCTCTGACGATGCCGGCTGGTGGTGTACGTTGCGCCTTACCAAATTGCGGCAATGCGCTATGGCAAATGGTACTCGACGGCATAGACACAAATCATGGGCACGATGCACCACCGGAGAAGCCGGTCCTGCTTGCACATCGTGTTCAGCTCGACCCCCCACTCTCGGTCGCCAGCATACGGCCGCCAGTTAACCTAGTACCAAAAGTGCTAAGCTCAAGTGAAAGTGTTGTGGACCACATTTGAAATATAGGTCTTATACCTAGAAAGGCGTCAGAGCATCAAGCTCGTTCATGAAGATCTTGTACAAGGCCTTGGATTCACCCGAGATTGTACCCACCACATCTCAAGCATATGCGGCGGTCGGGTATCGAGCATCGTCGCCATCTTCGCCATAGTCAGTCCATGCACGCGCTCTAAGCTTCTCCAGACGCCCCACCGGGATTAGTTCCCACATCCAAATGGAGAGGCCCCATACACATCCACACATACCGGACGTAGCTTCCATCCTCTGGGTTGCGTCGTCAAGCTACAAAACAAGTGTAGATGATAAGATGCCAAAATCAAAAGCAGCACACGTCCATGATATTTGAAACAATGATGTGATATTTACTTACCGAACGGTATAGGTAGGCGAGGCCGGCGGCCCCCCAGCTGTACCCCACATCCCAGTCCGCCAGGAAGTCGAGATACATCCTGAGGGCAGTGTCACCAGAGCAGTCTGGAAACACTACCTCCGTGAGAAGATACCACAGGTAGGCCCTGGCATACTGCTCCACCACCCGGGGTTCGGCCCCTTCCGGGCACTTGCTTCGGTACTTCAGGAGCAAGGGCAGCGGGACGCCGGAAGTCCGGTTCTTCTTATCTGGGGGGCAGTCGCCGATGAGGGCGATAACCCTGTCGTGCCAGTTCTTCCTCTCCACTCGTCCTGTTAAAGCATGACCCTCGAGCGGTAGGCCTGTAATCATCCCCCAATCCTCGAGTGTAACCGTCATCTCCCCACATGGAAGATGGAAGTTGTGCATCTCTGGCTGCCACTGATCGATCAAAGCCGTGAGAGCCGAGTGGACGAGCGTCGGCGGCTTGCGCTTGAACTGCAAGACGAAACCCAGCAGTCGGGCTCTCCTGTAGAACGGCGCGTACCGCTCGTCGTACTCCATCTTCACAGTCGTCCCGTGACCCCTCATCCACAATGGCGGGAGCATCTATCGAAATGAAAACCCAAACAATTAGTAACTTTTTTCATTGATTCGAAATATTTGTTTTAAGAAAGTTACTTACCACTCCGTTCTCAATAAAACGGGCACGATGGCCCTTGTCGAACGTAGGGTCAAGCATAGTATACTTGATGCCAACGTCATCTGCAAGAGGTGGCCTCCTAAAAAAATTGCATAAACATAAGCATAAGCATATCAAAAGAATTTTTAACATGAACTAGGGGACATATAGATGCATAACAAAGGCTCATCAAAGTTCAAATGCATCATATCATATCATATCATATTTCTCCAACAACATCCAACATGCATCATGTCATATTTTCTAAACAAACAAAAAACACGAACTATGGTTCATCTTGAGGGGTTCACCATTTTTACCCCGACAAAATCCAGTATTTGCATCATATAATATCCACTACATGCAACAAATATCTCCAATATTCATCATATAATAAAATTTGTGATAACAAAAAAATATGAGCTAGGTTCATCTTGAGGATCCAACACTTTTTCTCCAACTACATCCACTACTTGCATCATAGCATATGAACATGCATCATCATATCACAACAAATGCCTCCAACATGCATCATATAAAAAAATACCTTCAAATCAAATATGAACTAGGTTTAATCTTCACACAATCATACCAACTAGTGAATAAAGTTCATATCTAACACAATATAACATCTAGAATCAACCTAAATCAATCCTAGGTTAAAAAAGTTCAATCTAGTTCAAAAAGGGAGTGATTTGAATCGAATAATGCGATGAATCAGAAGCTATTTGACTCAAACCAATTGGAGGGATCAGAGGAGCTTACTTTTCTCTCTTCGGGGCCATCTCGATCCGCAAAAACGATGAAGAAACGAAGAAGATCGGAGGGGGAGATGGAGGAGATGAGAGAGGGTCGAGAGAGGCAGTTCCTCTCTGCTCTTGGGGGTTGGGGGCGGGTGGGTGTGTGGGGAGAAGGGGGTGGGGCATGTGGCCGCACCAAATACCTATTCGCACCCTGCCGCCAGGGTTCCTGGTGGTAGGATCAGACAACCTACCGCCATGACCTGCGGCAGTAGGGTGCGACGGAGGGGGGGCGACGGCAGTTTGCGTGCTGACGTGGACAAGTTTCCTACCGCCGAGCCATTTGGCGGTAGCCTATGTATCCCTACCGCCGTGACCTTTGGCGGTAGCAAAAAGGGTCAGATGTCGAAAAAATTTGAAACAGGGGTCAGATCCCCAATTTAGACCACAAAAGGGTCAAAACACGAAATATTGCCACCCCGAGCTGCCATGAGTGTAGTTCAGTGTATCGGTCCTCTTCGCAAGAACCGAGGCGGGGTGCCGACCTCCTCCTTCGCGTCACCTTCCATCCCTCCCCACCAACTGCAAAAATCCAGGACGACGCACGCAAGCACATTGCGTATCCTCAAAATGAATAATTAAGAGCAACTCCAACGCGCTGACTCAAACAGACGGCGTTTTTGTCCATTTTTTGTCCGTTTGGGTTGGCCGCCCGCTCGGCGTTCGTCCTGTTTGAGATTTGGGTTGGCAATGATCCCAACGCGCCGACCCATATATGCCGGCGTGGCCGGCTGGCCGCCCTTTTTCAACAAATAGCATAAATTTTGCATTATTTCAAAAGCAAACATATAGTCCACAAACAAAAAATAGCATAGTTTCAACCGACGAGCGCCAAAGCACGTTGATATCATTGTGTGATCCGTCCATGCCAAAGAAAGAGTGCCAAATACAGACATCTTGAGATGCCACGGCCTCAAGTATGACAGTGCAAGCCTTGACATGTCCCTTATACTGCCCTTGCCAAGCAGAAGGGCAGTTCTTTCACTCCCAAACAGTGGCACTAGCTGTTGGCACCCGCTAGGCTTTCCCGGACCAAACGTGACCGTCGGGTGGAGACGAGAGGAGCGGAGAGGAGAAGAAGCCACCATGAAGCAGCTTCTGCCTTTCCCACCTCCTCGTTAAATCCATCCTCCCCAACGAACCCCACCCAGCCCCCTCTCTTCTCCTCTTCTCTCCCCTTCCTCCTCCACCCAGCCAGATCAGAGCAGATCAGTCTCGCTGCTTTTGCTCGCGATGACGGCTCCGTGAGAGCGAGGCAAGGGCGGGGCGGCAACCACCAACCAACCGAGGCGTGGGCTGGAGCTTTGATGCACCAGGCGCGGCCTCTCCCCATCCTTTGATGGTCAACACATGCGGTGGTTCCCTTAGATCCAAGTACCCGCACAGCTTCAAGCACCCCGCCTCCCAGCGCCACGACCCCGACCGCGAATACGACAACACCGCCGCCACCGGCTCCCCAAAGAAGCAGCAGCCCGGCTTGCAGCTGACCGCCAAGACGGACGGCCACGCGGCCCCCGCGCAGCCCGTCACAGCCATGAGGCGCGGCGGGGCGGGCGCGCCGGCGGACCTTGGCTCGGTCCTCGGCCACCCCACGCCCAACATGCATGACCTCTACGCGCTGAGCCGGAAGCTCAGGCAGAGCCAGTTCGGCACCACCTACCTCTGCACCGAGCTGGCCACGGGGGCCGACTACGCCTGCAAGTCCATCTCCAAGCGCAAGCTCATCACTAAGAAGGACATCGATGACGTGCGCCGCGAGATCCAGATCATGCACCATCTCTCCGGCCACCACAATGTCGTCGCCATCAAGGGCGCCTACGAGGACCAGCTCTACGTCGTCGCCATCCGGATTCCCTGTCAGCCTCATGCATGTGCCTCGATCGACCTTGTATTTTAGGGTAGGCGCAGATGCAATGCCTTGGGACGACGAGCGCATGTGAGCGGCAATTTAGACTATCCACAATGGTTAGTAACATAGACTAGTAACATGCATGTTACTAGTCTGTATTACTATCTCTATAGTGGGGAGTAACATATGTGTGGTAACATGCAACACTTCATTTATTAGACTATAGACTCATCTTGCCTTGATATATGTGATGTTACTGATACTACTAGTAACTAGCTATGTTACCACTTTTCTCTCTTTCTTCATTTATTGCTTGCCACATCATCTATTTTATTTAGATATGTGTGAGATTACTATCTATGTTACTCTCACTGTAGGTAGTCTTAGAGAGAGGGGGATTGAGCTGCTGGCCCTCTGTACCTGCGTCGCCAAAGTGGCACGGTTAGGCCTAGTCATTCGGTTTAACCGAACCGATCGGTCCGGTTCTTCGGTTTTTTGAAATTTTCGGTCTTTTTAAACTGCCAACCTATTGGTTCCTAGACAATTAGGTAACCGATATCTTTGAGACCCGAACTTTCGGTTCGGTCGTCGGGTTTAACCGAACACAACCCAAGTTCTCGGTCAGAACTAATTTACAATTATTTAATATGCCATGCATGCACATCTCTGCACATGCGACAGTGCAAGTTAGAATGAGATCGATGGCTACACGCTAGATTTAGAGCGTGTTTGGTTACATTGTCGATCGAGCCTGGCCCGGTGAGCCTAGCTCTATTGCGCTAGTTTGAGGTGATGCAGGCCAAAAAACCCTAGATGCACATAGTTTGGTTGCCTACATGCCCCTAGTTGCATGAGACAACCATTTTCGACCCGGCGTTTGGTTGCCCGCATTGCATTAGGCGCACATATGACATGGTGTTTGGTTGCAACCTGCATAAGGTGTTGTCACCACTTCTAACTAGTGGTGAGCTTACCACACAGAATCTGAACATGTACCGCCATCTACTTAAACAAATGACAGTTCATCCTAACTACTATCAAATGACAGTTCAAATTATTAAGAGCCATTGGCTAAATAGGGGATGGTTCATCAGTGCTACCAGATCTTCCTCTTCCTCTCCTCTGCTTCTTCTTCTGCTTCTGCTGCTGCTTCTGCTACTGCTGCTGCTGCTTCTTGTTCTTCTTCCATCTTCTTCAAATCCTGCACTGACCTCTGTTAAGACACATCGCCTCTGCCCACTCCAACCTTTTGTTCTTCCAAGCATCATTGTCAAATGCCTCCACACCATGGCCAGAGCTAACAACATCGTCAGGCTCGACATCTTCCTCGTCAGCCACGTGTTCATCAAAGCCCCACTGGAGGATCCAGTTGTGCAGAATGCAACAAGCAAGAACTAGCTTAACCTGAGTGGAGTATGGGTGGAATGGCTTCTGATCGAGGATCTTAAACCTATTCTTCAGAGCTCCAAATGCCCTCTCGACAGTTACTCTAAGGCTGGAGTGTCTGAGATTAAACAGCTCCTGTGCAGTCCTAGGATAGTTCCTACCAGAGAACTCGTTGAGATGGTACCTTGTTTTCCTAAAGGGTGGAAGAATACCCGGCCGACATGCATAGCCAGCATCTCCAAGGTAGAACTTTCCGTCGGGGATGTTGATCCCATCAGGTCGACTCATGCTATCAGTGAGAATGTTAGCATCATGCGCTGACCGCTCCCAGCCAGCCAGCACATATGTGAACTTCAGATCAAAGTCAACAACAACAAGCACATTCTGGCTTGTGTAGTGCTTCCTCCCCCTGTATGCTGCAGACTGTGACCTAGGAACTCTGGCAGTGACATGAGTACCATCTATTGCCCCAATGCAATTCTGAAAATGGCATCACAAGCCTGTGTTAGTGCTCAACTTGAACAATACAAGCATATCAAGCCATGAAAAGTGTATTATTGTCAATACTCACCTTGAAGTATGGATACCATCTTGGGCTTCCGCGAATCTTGGGTGGAGTCTGGCCAGATGGTCTCCTGATCATCTCTCCTCTAAGCTCCCCAACAGCATAAAGCACCTGCTTGAAGTACCTAGAGATGGTCCCCATTGATCTCCTGAACGTGTTGTGAATGACCCTGAACCTCTGGTTATGGCCAACAACATGGAGGAACATGGCCACTTGCTCTTCGACACTGGTGTTGATGCTATCTTGTAACAACCCCTTGCTCCTGAAGGTCTCGACAAGCCTGGCAAATGGTGCTCTTTTCATTCTAAGCATCCACAGAGCCTCGACGTCATTGCAGTTGTAGATGTAGTTCAGATTTTGGATCCTCTCCTGTTCCCGGGGAAACAATGGACCATAGCGGATCAAAGGTCTCCCAGCACGACGAATAGCTCTTTGGTGCATGAACATGACCCAGCCTGAATCACACTAATCAGTGTTGTTGCCTGGATTATTAGCCTCATCCGTGCGTCAATAACCTAGTCGACATCGATGGTTTGTTCAGTGGGAAATTGATCCTACACCTAGCTTAACGGCCTAACCATTGAGCTAACAAAGGGGGGAGGGGGTGCTGCTTATCGACATCGGAGACGAGGACGGCGTAGGGGGAGCCATGGCACATACTAGGTCAACCAGACGGTGGCCAACAGCAGGGGCAGCACCAGATCCACCGCAAACGCTGCCGCCTCTTTCGCCACCGCCGCCTATAGCTCAGATCTGAAATCGCAGCCGCCGCCGCCGGTGGTGAGGCAGTAGGGAAGAAAGGGGGCAGTGGCTATGGGTGAGCGAGTGAAAGGGGGTGAGGCTAATTTAGCGCCGGGACGGCATGCCAAATTTCCATCTCCACCATCCCCCCTCGCCCTCGCCTTGCTCCCGCCCGTGCGACCTCGCGCCGCACTCAGCCTGGCTCGCGAGAAACTATGGATCCGAGCATTTCCAGCGAGCCAGGCTCTGGGCTGCTTTGAGGAGCGTGTGATGCAGGCCCAACAGGAAAATAGGGCAACCAAACAGACCTCTCCCTTCCCGCGCGGGCCTGGTTGGGCTCGATGCGGGCAACCAAACACGCCCTTATTGCTTTTCCCATGCATCCTTTCTCAGTAGCAAGTCGATGTGGTACTAAAACGTGAATGCACCAGTGCCCTCCACTCTCTACTACAGTACTACTCCAAAGTGCTTTGTGGGCTAATTGATAGAATGACTTTGGGTAGTACTAAACGTGTGGGCCAATAGAAAAAAACTGAGAAGTAAAAAAGGCCTAAAGAGGCTGAGAGCTACATTGGGCCGACTTGCCCAGCTGGGCTGGGGCAGCGAGAACACGGAAGACTGATCGTGCTCTGTAAATTCGGTTTTTCAGGTTAATTACGTGTAACAACCGAATTTACCAAGCTAAGTTCGGTTCTGCAGTTTTCATGACCGAAATAGGAACCGATTTTTTCGGTTTCGGTCCATTCGGCTTCGATCCCGGTTTTTTCGGTTCGGTACAACGGTTCTCGATTAATATGCCCACCCCTAGGTACGGTGCCTGCCGCACCACATGACACGGGACTGACTAGGGCTGGATGGGTGGGGGTGGCTGTTGGGGAACGTAGTAATTTCAAAATTTTCCTACGCACACGCAAGATCATGGTGATGCATAGCAATGAGAGGGGAGAGTGTGATCTACGTACCCTTGTAGATCGACAACGGAAGCGTTTGGTTGATGTAGTCGTACGTCTCCACGGCCCGACCGATCAAGCACCGAAACTACGGCACCTCCGAGTTTTAGCACACGTTCAGCTCGATGACGATCCCCGGACTCCGATCCAGCAAAGTGTCGGGGAAGAGTTCCGTCAGCATGACGGCGTGGTGACGATCTTGATGTACTACTGTCGCAGGGCTTCGCCTAAACACCGCTACAATATTATCGAGGACTATGGTGGCAGGGGGCGCCGCACACGGCTAAGAATATGATCACGTGGATCAACTTGTGTGTTTCTGGGGTGCTCCTGCCTCCGTATATAAAGGCTCAAGGGGGGGTGCGGCCGGCCTAGAGGTGGCGCGCCAGGAGGAGTCCTACTCCCTCCGGGAGTAGGATTCCCCCCCCCCCCCAATCCTAGTTGGAATAGGATTCGCGGAGGGGGGAAAAGAGAAAGGGGGGCCGGCCCCCTCTCCTTGTCCTATTCGGACCAAGGGAGGGGAGGGGCACGCGGCCCATCTCAGGCTGCCTCTTCTCTTTTCCACTAAGGCCCACTAAGGCCCATATAGCTCCCGGGGGGTTCCGGTAACCTCCCGGTACTCCGGTAAAATCCCGATTTCACCTGGAACACTTCCGATATCCAAACATAGGCTTCCAATATATCAATCTTTATGTCTCGACCATTTCGAGACTCCTCGTCATGTCCGTGATCACATCCAGGACTCCGAACAACCTTCGGTACATCAAAACGTATAAACTCATAATATAACTGTCATCGAAACCTTAAGCGTGCGGACCCTACGGGTTCGAGAACAATGTAGACATGACCGAGACATGTCTTCGGTCAATAACCAATAGCGGGACCTGGATGCCCATATTGGCTCCTACATATTCTACGAAGATCTTTATCGGTCAGACCGCATAACAACATACGTTGTTCCCTTTGTCATCGGTATGTTACTTGCCCGAGATTCGTTCATCGGTATCCAATACCTAGTTCAAATCTCGTTACTGGCAAGTCTCTTTACTCGTTCCGTAATACATCATCCCGCAACTAACTCATTAGTTGCATTGCTTGCAAGGCTTAAGTGATGTGCATTATCGAGAGGGCCCAGAGATACCTCTCCGGCGATCGGAGTGACAAATCCTAATCTCAAAATACGTCAACCCAACATGTACCTTTGGAGACACCTATAGAGCACCTTTATAATCACCCAGTTACGTTGTGACGTTTGGTAGCACACAAAGTGTTCCTCCAGCACACGGGAGTTACATAATCTCATAGTCATAGGAACATGTATAAGTCAAGAAGAAAGCTATAGCAACATACTAAACGATCGGGTGCTAAGCTAATGGAATGGGTCATGTCAATCAGATCATTCAACCAATGATGTGATCCCGTTAATCAAATAACAACTCTTTGTCCATGGTCAGGAAACATAACCATCTTTGATTAACGAGCTAGTCTAGTAGAGGCATACTAGTGACACTCTGTTTTGTCTATGTATTCACACATGTATTATGTTTCCGGTTAATACAATTCTAGCATGAATAATAAACTTTTATCATGATATAAGGAAATAAATAATAACTTTATTATTGCCTCTAGGGCATATTTCCTTCAGTCTCCCACTTGCACTAGAGTCAATAATCTAGATTACACAGTAATGATTCTAACACCCATGGAGCTTTGGTGCCGATCATGTTTTGCTCGTGGAAGAGGCTTAGTCAACGGGTCTGCTACATTCAGCTCCGTATGTATCTTGCAAATATCTATGTCTCCCACCTGGACTAGATCCCGGATGGAATTGAAGCGTCTCTTGATGTGTTTGGTTCTCTTGTGAAATCTGGATTCCTTTGCCAAGGCAATTGCACCAGTATTGTCACAAAAGATTTTCATTGGACCCGATGCACTAGGTATGACACCTAGATCGGATATGAACTCCTTCATCCAGACTCCTTCGTTTGCTGCTTCCGAAGCAGCTATGTACTCCGCTTCACATGTAGATCCCGCCACGACGCTTTGTTTAGAACTGCACCAACTGACAGCTCCACCGTTTAATGTAAACACGTATCCGGTTTGCGATTTAGAATCGTCCGGATCAGTGTCAAAGCTTGCATCAACGTAACCGTTTACGATGAGCTCTTTGTCACCTCCATATACGAGAAAAATATCCTTAGTCCTTTTCAGGTATTTCAGGATGTTCTTGACCGCTGTCCAGTGATCCACTCCTGGATTACTTTGGTACCTCCCTGCTAGACTTATAGCAAGGCACACATCAGGTCTGGTACACAGCATTGCATACATGATAGAGCCTATGGCTGAAGCATAGGGAACATCTTTCATTTTCTCTCTATCTTCTGCAGTGGTCGGGCATTGAGTCTGACTCAACTTCACACCTTGTAACACAGGCAAGAACCCTTTCTTTGCTTGATCCATTTTGAACTTCTTCAAAATCTTGTCAAGGTATGTGCTTTGTGAAAGTCCAATTAAGCGTCTTGATCTATCTCTATAGATCTTTATGCCTAATATGTAAGCAGCTTCTCCAAGGTCTTTCATTGAAAAACTCTTGTTCAAGTATCCCTTTATGCTATCCAGAAATTCTATATCATTTCCAATCAGTAATATGTCATCCACATATAATATCAGAAATGCTACAGAGCTCCCACTCACTTTCTTGTAAATACAGGCTTCTCCGAAAGTCTGTATAAAACCAAATGCTTTGATCACACTATCAAAGCGTTTATTCCAACTCCGAGAGGCTTGCACCAGTCCATAAATGGATCGTTGGAGCTTGCACACTTTGTTAGCTCCCTTTGGATCGACAAAACCTTCCGGTTGCATCATATACAACTCTTCTTCCAGAAATCCATTCAGGAATGCAGTTTTGACATCCATCTGCCAAATTTCATAATCATAAAATGTGGCAATTGCCAACATGATTCGAACAGACTTAAGCATCGCTACGGGTGAGAAGGTCTCATCGTAGTCAACCCCTTGAACTTGTCGAAAACCTTTTGCGACAAGTCGAGCTTTGTAGATAGTAATATTACCGTCAGCGTCAGTCTTCTTCTTGAAGATCCATTTATTCTCAATTGCTTGCCGATCATCGGGCAAGTCAACCAAAGTCCATACTTTGTTCTCATACATGGATCCCATCTCAGATTTCATGGCTTCAAGCCATTTTGCGGAATCTGGGCTCACCATCGCTTCTTCATAGTTCGTAGGTTCATCATGATCTAGCAGCATGATTTCCAGAACAGGATTACCGTACCACTCTGGCGCGGATCTCACTCTGGTTGATCTACGAGGTTCAGTAGTATCTTGTCCTGAAGTTTCATGATCATTATCATTAGCTTCCTCACTAATTGGTGTAGGTGTCGCAGAAACAGTTTTCTGTGATGTACTACTTTCCAATAAGGGAGCAGGTACAGTTACCTCATCAAGTTCTACTTTCCTCCCACTCACATCTTTCGAGAGAAACTCCTTCTCCAAAAAGTTTCCGAATTTAGCAACAAAAGTCTTGCCTTCGGATCTGTGATAGAAGGTGTATCCAATAGTTTCCTTTGGATATCCTATGAAGACACATTTCTCCGATTTGGGTTCGAGCTTATCAGGTTGAAGTTTTTTCACATAAGCATCGCAGCCCCAAACTTTCAGAAACGACAACTTTGGTTTCTTGCCAAACCATAGTTCATAAGGCGTCGTATCAACGGATTTTGACGGTGCCCTATTTAACGTGAATGCGGCTGTCTCTAAAGCATAACCCCAAAACGATAGCGGTAAATCAGTAAGAGACATCATAGATCGCACCATATCTAGTAAAGTACGATTACGACGTTCGGATACACCATTATGCTATGGTGTTCCAGGTGGCGTGAGTTTCGAAACTATTCCGCATTGCTTCAAATGTACACCAAACTCGTAACTCAAATATTCTCCTCCACGATCAGATCGTAGAAATTTTATTTTCTTGTTACGATGATTTTCAACTTCACTCTGAAATTCCTTGAACTTTTCAAATGTTTCAGACTTATGTTTCATTAAGTAGATATACCCATATCTGCTTAAGTCATCTGTGAAGGTGAGAAAATAATGATATCCGCCACGAGCCTCAACATTCATCGGACCACATACATCTGTATGTATGATTTCCAACAAATTTATTGCTCTCTCCATAGTACCGGAGAACAGTGTTTTAGTCATCTTGCCCATGAGGCACGGTTCGCAAGTACCAAGTGATTCATAATCAAGTGGTTCCAAAAGTCTATCAGTATGGAGTTTCTTCATGCGCTTTACACCGATATGACCTAAACGGCAGTGCCACAAATAAGTTGCACCATCATTATCAACTCTGCATCTTTTGGCTTCAACATTATGAATATGTGTGTCACTACTATCGAGATTCAATAAGAATAGACCACTCTTCAAGGGTGCATGACCATAAAAGATATTACTCATATAAATAGAACAACCATTATTCTCTAATTTAAATGAATAACCGTCTCGCATTAAACAAGATCCAGATATAATGTTCATGCTCAGTGCTGGCACTAAATAACAATTATTTAGGTCTAATACTAATCCCGAAGGTAGATGTAGAGGTAGCGTGCCGACCGCGATCACATCGACTTTGGAACCGTTTCCCACGCGCATCGTCACCTCGTCCTTAGCCAATCTTCGCTTAATCCGTAGTCCCTGTTTCGAGTTGCAAATATTAGCAACAGAACCGGTATCAAATACCCAGGTGCTACTGCGAGCATTAGTAAGGTACACATCAATAACATGTATATCACATATACCTTTGTTCACCTTGCCATCCTTCTTATCTGCCAAATACTTGGGGCAGTTCCGCTTCCAGTGACCAGTCTACTTGCAGTAGAAGCACTCAGTTTCAGGCTTAGGTCCAGACTTGGGTTTCTTCTCTTGAGCAGCAACTTGCTTGTTGTTCTTCTTGAAGTTCCCCTTCTTCTTCCGTTTGCCCTTTTTCTTGAAACTAGTGGTCTTGTTGACCATCAACACTTGATGCTCCTTTTTGATTTCTACCTCCGCAACTTTCAACATTGCGAAGATCTCGGGAATAGTCTTATTCATCCCTTGCATATTATAGTTCATCATGAAGCTCTTGTAGCTTGGTGGCAGTGATTGGAGAATTCTGTCAATGACGCAATCATCTGGAAGATTAACTCCCATCTGAATCAAGTGATTATTATACCCAGACATTTTGAGTATATGCTCACTGACAGAACTGTTCTCCTCCATCTTGCAGCTATAGAATTTATTGGAGACTTCATATCTCTCAATCCGAGCATTTGCTTGAAATATTAACTTCAACTCCTGGAACATCTCATATGCTCCATGACGTTCAAAACGTCGTTGAAGTCCCGATTCTAAGCCGTAAAGCATGGCACACTGAACTATTGAGTAGTCATCAGCTTTGCTCTGCTAGACGTTCATAACATCTGGTGTTGCTCCAGCAGCAGGCCTGGCACCCAGCGGTGCTTCCAGGACGTAATTCTTCTGTGCAGCAATGAGGATAATCCTCAAGTTACAGACCCAGTCCGTGTAATTGCTACCATCATCTTTCAACTTTGCTTTCTCAAGGAATGCATTAAAATTCAACGGAACAACAGCACGGGCCATCTATCTACAATCAAACATACATAAGCAAGATACTATCAGGTACTAAGTTCATGATAAATTTAAGTTCAATTAATCAAATTAGTTAAAGAACTCCCACTTAGATAGATATCCCTCTAATCCTCTAAGTGATCACGTGATCCAAATCAACTAAACCATGTCCGATCATCACGTGAGATGGAGTAGTTTCATTGGTGAACATCACTATGTTGATCATATCATATGATTCACGCTCGACCTTTCGGTCTCCGTGTTCCGAGGCCATATCTGCATATGCTTGGCTCGTCAAGTATAACCTGAGTATTCCGCGTGTGCAACTGTTTTGCACCCGTTGTATTTGAACGTAGAGCCTATCACACCCGATCATCACGTGGTGTCTCAGCACGAAGAACTTCGCAACGGTGCATACTCAGGGAGAATACTTCTTGATAATTTTAGTGAGAGATCATCTTATAATGCTACCGTCAATCAAAGCAAGATAAGATGCATAAAAGATAAACATCACATGCAATCAATATAAGTTATATGATATGGCCATCATCATCTTGTGCCTGTGATCTCCATCTCTGAAGCACCGTCATGATCACCATCGTCACCGGCGCGACACCTTGATCTCCATCGTAGCATCATTGTCGTCTCGCCAATCTTATGCTTCCATGACTATCGCTACTGCTTAGTGATAAAGTAAAGCATTACAGCGCGATTGCATTGCATACAATAAAGCGACAACCATATGGCTCCTGCCAATTGCCGATAACTCGGTTACAAAACATGATCATCTCATACAATAAAATTCAGCATCATGTCTTGACCATATCACATCACAACATGCCCTGCAAAAACAAGTTAGACGTCCTCTACTTTGTTGTTGCAAGTTTTACGTGGCTGCTACGGGCTTAAGCAAGAACCAATCTTACCTACGCATCAAAACCACAACGATAGTTTGTCAAGTTGGTGTGGTTTTAACCTTCGCAAGGACCGGGCGTAGCCACACTCGGTTCAACTAAAGTTGGAGAAACTGTCACCCGCAAGCCACCTATGTGCAAAGCACGTCGGGAGAACCGGTCTCGCGTAAGCGTACGCGTAATGTCGGTCCGGGCCGCTTCATCCAACAATACCGCCGAACCAAAGTATGACATGCTGGTAAGCAGTATGACTTATATCGCCCACAACTCACTTGTGTTCTACTCGTGCATATAACATCAACACATAAAACCTAGGCTCGGATGCCACTGTTGGGGAACGTAGTAATTTCAAAATTTTCCTACGCACACGCAAGATCATGGTGATGCATAGCAACGAGAGGGGAGAGTGTGATCTATGTACCCTTGTAGATCGACAACGGAAGCGTTTGGTTGATGTAGTCGTACGTCTCCACGGCCCGACCGATCAAGCACTGAAACTACGGCACCTCCGAGTTTTAGCACACGTTCAGCTCGATGACGATCCCCGGACTCCGATCCAGCAAAGTGTCGGGGAAGAGTTCCGTCAGCACGACGGCGTGGTGACGATCTTGATGTACTACTGTCGCAGGGCTTCGCCTAAACACCGCTACAATATTATCGAGGACTATGGTGGCAGGGGGCGCCGCACACGGCTAAGAATATGATCACGTGGATCAACTTGTGTGTTTCTGGGGTGCTCCTGCCTCCGTATATAAAGGCTCAAGGGGGGGTTGCGGCCGGCCTAGAGGTGGCGCGCCAGGAGGAGTCCTACTCCCTCCGGTAGTAGGATTCCCCCCCCCCCAAATCCTAGTTGGAATAGGATTCGCGGAGGGGGGAAAAGAGAAAGGGGGGCCGGCCCCCTCTCCTTGTCCTATTCGGACCAAGGGAGGGGAGAGGCGCGTGGCCCATCTCAGGCTGCCTCTTCTCTTTTCCACTAAGGCCCACTAAGGCCCATATAGCTCCCGGGGGGTTCCGGTAACCTCCCGGTACTCCGGTAAAATCCCGATTTCACCCGGAACACTTCCGATATCCAAACATAGGCTTCCAATATATCAATCTTTATGTCTCGACCATTTCGAGACTCCTCGTCATGTCCGTGATCACATCCGGGACTCCGAACAACCTTCGGTACATCAAAACGTATAAACTCATAATATAACTGTCATCGAAACCTTAAGCGTGCGGACCCTACGGGTTCGAGAACAATGTAGACATGACCGAGACATGTATCCGGTCAATAACCAATAGCGGGACCTGGATGCCCATATTGGATCCTACATATTCTACGAAGATCTTTATTGGTCAGACCGCATAACAACATACGTTGTTCCCTTTGTCATCGGTATGTTACTTGCCCGAGATTCGATCGTCGGTATCCAATACCTAGTTCAAATCTCGTTACCGACAAGTCTCTTTACTCGTTCCGTAATACATCATCCCGCAACTAACTCATTAGTTGCATTGTTTGCAAGGCTTAAGTGATGTGCATTACCGAGAGGGCCCAGAGATACCTCTCCGACGATCGGAGTGACAAATCCTAATCTCGAAATACATCAACCCAACATGTACCTTTGGAGACATCTGTAGAGCACCTTTATAATCACCCAGTTACGTTGTGACGTTTGGTAGCACACGAAGTGTTCCTCCGGCACACGGGAGTTACATAATCTCATAGTCATAGGAACATTTATAAGTCATGAAGAAAGCAATAGCAACATACTAAACGATCGGGTGCTAAGCTAATGGAATGGGTCATGTCAATCAGATCATTCAACCAATGATGTGATCCCGTTAATCAAATAACAACTCTTTGTCCATGGTCAGGAAACATAACCATCTTTGATTAACGAGCTAGTCTAGTAGAGGCATACTAGTGACACTCTATTTTATCTATGTATTCACACATGTATTATGTTTCCGGTTAATACAATTCTAGCATGAATAATAAACTTTTATCATGATATAAGGAAATAAATAATAACTTTATTATTGCCTCTAGGGCATATTTCCTTCAATGGCTAGTGCCCTTGGATGCGATGCAGAATGTGCACGCACACAGAGGAAATAAATATGCTACTGGAGCTCGTCCATGGAGGAACATATGCATGGAGCAACCTGGTCGGGGACGGTCGACCCTTCGAGGAATCATGCATGCTGCAGCGACCCAAGCCGGGAGTACCGCTCGTATGGTTTTCATTTGGCGAACCATTTTTGTCTTGTCGTCCTAGAATTCTCATCGCGCCCCCCATAAACAGTGCAAGTTACGATTCTGCACCATTCCTTGTTCACTTTGTCAGTTTTGTTACGGCCGTGCGGCATACGGCGATGTTTAACGCTACACTCACGGGCAAACGACATATATTTTAGGGATGGCTAATACACTAATTAACCTCCCCCCCCCCCCGATTCTCAGGGGGTGGGGGTGGGCCCCTTCCTCCTCCTAGTGCCAATCAAATGATGCCACATGTGTCAGCCCGTGAAGTCTGTAAAAAATCCTCCGTGTGTCTAGCATTTCTCATAAATTTTACACCCTCCGGTCCTCAATAGTTTGCGCCTAACTTTTTTCCTTTTTCCCCTAATTACATTGCGCACTAGGCGTCCGTGCTCAAAGTTCCCATCTATGCCCCTGGCCTTCCTTTCCCATCCCTTAATTAGCGATGGCTTCCCGTATATCCTCGTCTCTTCCCGAGGGACAAGCTCCAATCAAAACGTTGCAGTTATGACTACGTTGGAAACTCGCCCATGCAGAGCACGCCTGTTGCGGGGTAAAACCGTCCAGCCATTCCCATCGATGGCTCTCCTTGGTATTTGAGCTTTGAGTTATGCGCAGACAAAAAAGAATCGGAGGGAGTACATGCACATCCACCTCAAAAAAATTAAATTGCATGCACATACTTGTACCTAACCTTTACGTGCACGATTGCTTTCATCTTCTCAATTACTATGGCACATATATTGACAGAGGTGTTCGAGTTAGTGTGCATGCACGTGGGATCAATCATCTGTTATTTGCGGATGATAGCCTCATTTTCATAGCCGCCAACATCCAAAGTGCTTACAGACTCAATGAGATACTTCGTATATATGCCGATTGTTCAGGGCAAGCTGTCAATTTCGCTAAGAGTTCTATTTATTTCAGTCCAAATGCAGGGGAGTCTTTGAGGTTTCGTTGAAAGGAGCTTTGGGCATCACTGTCGAGGCGTTCTCGGAGCGCTACTTGGGACTCCCCACGGCAATTGGCAGAATAACAAGCAAGACCTTCAACTATATTCTTGAAAGGATCCGGAGTCTTATTCAGGGTTGGTCAGAAAAGAACTTGGCTTGTGCTAGAAGGGAAGTTTTGTTGAAAAAAAATTGTACAAGAAATCCCTACATTTAGTATGAGCTGTTTCAAGTTGACCAAAAAGGTTTGCAAGAGTTTACTTCTTGTATGGCCAAGTATTGGTGGGGTAGCTCACTGGGCAAAAGGTCCCTACATTGGATCTCATGGAAGAAATTGGCTACACCTAAACATGTTGGCGGCATGGTTTTCGAGATTTTGAACTTTTCAATCTTTCAATGCTTGGAAAACCCGGACACATTCAGATTTCCTGCAAGCCACTGCTTCCGCTAGCTCTTCGACGACATGGAAGGCTATCATAGCAGGACGCGCTGCACTGGACGTTGGGCTCATTAAGCGTGTGGGGGATGGTTCATCAATATCTATTTGGACTGACAAACGGATCCCAAACACTGCTACTTTTAAGCCAATGTGCAGATTGGATAATGACCCATTGGAGAAGGTTTCAGACCTCATTAACCCATACAACGGTGGCTGGAACATTGATCTAGTTCGGAATAATTTCCTCTCTCCCGACACTGATGCTATATTGAATATACCCTTGAGGTCAACATGGGGGAGGACACTCTTGCTTGGGCCTTGGAAACATCGGGAAACTACTTTGTAAAATCATCATATCGCTCTCTAATGACTCGCAACGAGCATCTTGCTCCAGAGGAAGGGACGGTATTGGGAGCTCCATCTTCGCAAACACAGTTGCGGAATGCCCTTTGGAAACTGAAAGTTCTACCCAAAGTTCGGGTATTTTGGTGGTGTGTTTTGAGAGGGATTCTACCGGACTCGGTGACCTTAAAAAAGCGCCATATCAAGGAGATTGGAAAATGTGAGGTGTGCCATGGACGAGGACACGATGCACGCTCTCATAAAATGTAATCATGCTAAGGCATTCTGGACTGCAGCAAAGGCCAGTTTTTCAGTCAAACTACCAGACCTGCATCCGGATACATGGTCAAATGATATTCTTTTGGACAAATTTTTTGATGATTCAGATAGGTGCAAGATCATTTCTATCGTGCACGCTATATGGAATTCTAGAAATTGCTGGACTCGTGACAAAGAAGGCTATAATCATGCCCACACTTTGCGTGCGATTCAGGAGACTCTTTCCTTACTTGACTTTCCGCTGGACAATCGAAAGGGACTAGTGGGGCAGTGTTGGCGACCTCCGGATCCAGGCTGGATCAAGATCAACGTCGATGGTGCACTAGAACTTCAAGGAAGACAGGGGGTGCTGGCGGGGTTGCCCTTTCACATCTTGTTTTCCTACCTGCATGGGGCAAGCCTCTTGATGGAATTACAGACCCGATGATTGCTGAATTGTTGGCACTCCGAGAAGGCACTATCTTTGCACAACTCCGAGGCTACTCACATGTGGTATTGGAAATGGATAATTTCGAGATTGTGGATCTCTGGTCGTCGCGTGACAATTCTCGTTCAATTGCCATGCCTATCATTAGGGAACTAGAGGAGATTGCTCTTAGTTTTTCTTCTTTTTTGGTTATACATGTCAATTGGACTGCTAATGGCTCTGCTCATCTATGCGTGAGACGTGCTCGAGTGTTAGATGTTTCGGAGAGCTAGCTCGATGTGAGCCCAGATTTTCTTGTAAGCAGCCTGCGGGCTGAGTGTAACCGGTTGATTCTTTCGTAATAGAACTCCCATATTCTATGCAAAAAAGAGGTACACGGATCGAATCTCACGGAAAAAAGCAAATGGGCCGAATAGGGTTTGTCGTGTTAACCTACACGCTGAATAGGAAGGAAACACACATAATCTAATCCACGCACGTGTTTTTGGGCCAGCCAATGTGCGGGACGGGACGCCCTGATTATTTTAATTTCTAATTTTGTTGCCTTTTGTTTTTCCTTCTTTAAAATAATCTGGGAATTCAAAAAAGTTGCAATTTTTTATTAAAAAATAAATTTTTGAAAAAAGATCAGGTGTTCAAAAAAATCGTGATTTTCTAACAAAAATCACAAAGTCAATCAAATGTTCTATATTAAAACAAATGTTCAGGAACTCATAAAATGTTCGCATATGTTTACAAAAAGTTTGCAAATCCAAGAAATGTTAATGATTTCAAAAAACCACGAATATAAACAAGTTTGTGAATTCCCAAAATGTACAAGACTCCTAAACATGTTCATGATTTTATTATTATTTTTGCAAATTAAAAAATGTTCACAAAATTAATTTTTTCTTTAAAATTGTTTGCAAATTTTGAAATATATTACAAGGTTCCTTTTTTGAAAAAATGAACAAGAATGTTTTTCAAAAAAATTCTTTTTTGAAATTCAAAAAAAATTCTTTTTTTGAAATGTTTGTGAATCACAAAAAAATGAACAAGAATGTTTTTCAAAATGTTCGCAAATAAAAAAATATTTATGAATTACGGGTCATTAAGGACTCGTGGTGTATTTAGGTCCATTTACAGCCCGATGTGTCTTTTGGCGTCTTAACTTCCCATGGTATCTTTGGGCCATTTGCAGCCTGATGTGTCTGTCGGTTTATTAACAACATGTGGTTTCCTATGGCCCATTTATGGCCTGAGGTGTCTTTCGACCTGCTAATAGCCTGTGATGTCCTTGGTCTCATTTACGGCCCGATGTGTCTCTACCGTCTTGTTAACGACATGTGGTGTCCTTGGGCAATTTATAGCCCGATGTGTCTTTTGGCATGTTAACGACCCTTGCACGACTCGGCCTCGCCATGGCTAGCGCTCCTCACGACGTCCACACCTTTTGCCTGCCGTGAAGCGGAAGCGACTGGCGCAAAGAAAATTTACAGGCACATGATGTTTACTGTTTTATAACACGGAACTATATCTTGTATGATAAAAGAAAGGGACAAGCTATTTTAAGTTGTTTGGGAAAAATGTTTTATTCAAATTCAAAAAGGCCATAGGTATTTACATTATAAATAAAGTAATTCAGCTCGTTGATTCCCACCACTTAACCTTAGTTTATTCTATCTTCCCAGAGTTCCAGTTGTTGTTGTGTTCCTATTTCTCTATCAGCGATCCGCGTGCCACCACTAGCCTAACCGTCGACATGTCATCGCCCCGATCTTCCTTCTAAGCCCTCCTTCTTCGGCACCAACGAACCTTCCCTCTCCCCCGCACCCGCTACTATCAAGCTTTAGAGTTCCCTTCGCCAGTGACGCCGCGGCTAGTGGTGCCGTCCCCTTCTGGGGTCATTCCCTACTCGCCTCGCCTTGTCTAAGACACCGCGGCCGGTCGCATCAGCTTCGTCTCCGGCTCGGTGCTCGGGATATTGAGTCACGCAGAAATCATTTTCAGCCAACCGAAATTTAGCATTTGCTTTAAAGAAACCAGCAAGGCAGGAACAATAAATACTACAACGCAGAACATGAACGTTTGGTCTATGGGTGTATATACAACCTATACGAAAAAATAGTAATTAAATAAAAATTCTGAAAATATTTTTGAAATAAACTTCTTTTATAAAAGCAAAATTTTGGGTCAAGATAGTGTGAACAAAATAGTGTAAATAGTAACCTTTATTCTTGAAAAATTATATACTAGTGCAAAAGAAAGTCAGGTTGATTCTAATAAAAAAATTCTAAACTTTTCACATTTTTTTAATTATTACTTTCCCCCATATCAAGTGTATACACCCAGGAATCAAAAGGCATTTCCCCTACAACGCAATACTACCTCCGTCTCAAAATGTCCATCTCTTTTAAGAAATAAAGAAATGAGAATTTAATAGTACTAGATTCATCTCAAAATATAAGACATTTTTTTAGCTAAACTAGAAAGAATCATCTATCAATGTACATTTGATTCTGGTCATCTAAGATAACAACAGGAAAGACATCAATCCTGCAACGGTATTTCCATGCCCCAAATTTGTCACCTCCCTGAGATGGAACAGCTCATGGAGCAGAAGCTACTGTGCTGCCCGGCGTCTCCCGTGAACAGCAACCCGACGTCCGGCAGCTCCATCTCCTGCCGATTGCCACCCGGAGGCCAAACAAACGCAGGCTTGTTCAACGGGGGCTCCGGCGCGGGCGCTCCGTCGATCAGCACCTGCACGGCCGCCCTCATGGACGGCCTCTCCCTCGGGTTCGGGTGGCAGCACGCCAGCGCCAGTCTCACCGCGCAGTCCACCTGCGCCTGCTCGAACTCGCCGCCGAGCAACGGGGCGGCGGCGTGCAGCGCCTTCCCCTCGCCGTACAGCCTCCACATCCAGTCCACGATGTGCATCGGCGTGGCGTGTCGCCCTCGCCCGCCTCTCCAGTACTCCTCCTCGCCACCGCCACGGTGGTCGCTGTCGTGGACGTACTCGTACTGCACGGCGTTGCTGGGGCTCCTCCCGCTGACCACCTCCATGACGAAGACCCCGAACGCGTACACGTCGGTGTCGAGGCTGGCGCGGCCGGTGAAGAAGCTCTCGTACGCCATGTAGCCGCGGGTGCCGGCCACCACCTGCGTGGAGTGGTGCGTGGCGCCGTCGTGCTGGATGACGCGTGCGAGGCCGAAGTCCCCCAGCCGCGCGTTGTACTCCTCGTCCAGCATCACGTTGCTGGCCTTGACGTCCCGGTGCAGGATCCGCCTGCTGCTCCCGTGGTGCAGGTAGTCCAGCGCCGACGCCACGCCGCGGATGATCTTGTACCGCCGCTCCCATGTGAGCTCCGGGGTGTCCGTGGACGCCGACATCGACGACGTCGACGACGCGGTCCTCTCTCTGGCGTAGAGGAGCTTGTCGAGGCTGCCCATGGGGAAGTACTCGTAGACGAGGAGCAGCTCGCTCTTCTTGTGGCACCAGCCGATGAGCTTCACGAGGTTCCGGTGCGACAGCTTGCTGATGGTGTTCACCTCCGCCACGAACTCCTTCTCGCCGCGGTTGGAGTTGACGTTCGTGGACACCCGCTTCACGGCCACCTCCATGCTCATCCTCCTCAGATACCCGAGGTAAACGGTGCCGGAGCCGCCTCGGCCGAGCTTACGGCCGTCGCTGAAGTCGCCGGTGGCGTTCCTGAGCTCCCTGAGCTTAAACCTGACGGGGCCATGGGCGTCGATCATCTTCTCGAGGTTGCGGTACGCCAGCCTCGTCTGCCGCGTCAGCCTTCTCCACACGAGCAACGCCATGAGCAGCACGCCGACGGTGAGCGGGACCAGCACGGCGAGAAATACCTTCTGGCGCCTCAACCGATACCCACCGTCACCTCTGGCGACCGCGTCGTCGACCGTGGTGAAGTTCCAGGACTTGACCTGGTTCAGCTGTGCGAACTCGCCGGTGGAAGCCGCGAAACCCACGGAGATGTTGTCCAGGAGATACCGCGACAGGTCGGTGTACCAGGCGTAGGTGAAGGCGAGCCCCCCTTGCACCACGAGGACGCTCATCATTTTGCCGTCGTACTCGAATGTGACATCGACGTCGGCCCCCCTGGAGAGGACGATGGAGAAGTTGCTGAGCGGCATCTGCCCGAGGGACCGCACGCTGTTGAGGTCGAGTCCGACGTGGTTACCGTCCAAGTCGGCGTCGAAGCTCCTCCGCGTGTCGAACTCGAGCGCGACGATCCGGTTCGCCGGCGCGCCGTCGGTCCGGTTGTTGGTCAGGCCGAGCCACCGCCCGCTGCTGTCGCTGGGCAGGGCCGGGTTGTTGGTGAGGATGAAGGCCATGCCTTCCCCGGTGCCGTTCCTGGGGACGATGTTGAGCACGAACTCCGTCTTGAACGAGGTGAGCGCCGTGCGGTCGCTGTTTTTCCAGAGCTTGAGGGTGTCTCTGGCGTACATGACCCTCCCCGACCGGTGGGTCATGTCGCCGGCGTCGGGCGTGATCTGCAGGGAGCGGTTGGAGACGGTGGCGCCCGGGGTGAAGCTGAAGTCGGCCTCGCTGGCCGCGTCGAAGCTCTGGTACGCGAACCGCAAGGCGCTGCAGGTGCTGCCGCCGCCACCGCACAGGATGAAGAGGAGGATGGCCGCAAAGGCTAGCTGCAGGGTCATGCTGCGATCGGCCATGGCAAGTCGTCTCTGCAACATGGGATGGGATGGAAGACGAGGTGTGGTGGTGGCATATGTTGGGGTTGAGGAATTGCTTGCAGGGGAAATGTGGTAGCGTTGTCAGCCATGGCTGTCCATGAGGGAGGGAGGATGTATGCCGTACACAAGGACAGTGACAATGCTGCCCAGCCCAACGGTGTGAACCAGAGAAGTCCGGGGGTTCGACGACGGGCGCCAAATGAGACTTTGACTTGCGATGATGGAGCGGAGCGGAGCTGCACGCATGCTCGATTATGGAGCATCATCTTGTTAAGCAAGCAAGTACAGTGGAAGCTTGACGGAAATTTAAGAGTAGTAGGCGTCATCTTGTTAAGCAAGTAGTAGTAGTAGTAGAAGAAGAAGAAGAAGAACCTTGACGGAAATTAACAACGTCGACGTTCCAAGTTTCGACAGAAAAATGGTCTAGCCGATTCAGGCATCACTGCATTCTCGTCAGAGAATTATAGTAATAGTAATAGGGTTGTTATGAATGTGGCATGACTTCAGCCTGGCAAGGAAGGAACTCCTGTCACTCTCCGTGAAGTGATCAAGTCAAACATTTGCTAGCTGCCCCATCAGTCATCACCCACGAGCGCTTGGCCGCGTCCGTTTCCTCGTCGTCCCGATGATTGATTTCAACGGTGTAACGTAAACTGAATTCAGAGGTAAATTGGGGGATGGTCAAGCGAATATTCGTTTCTGAGCTCAGGCTCAGCTGATCCTGAAATCACAGCCGTCAGTTGGCATGTGGATGCGTGACCGATGTTGTATTGTGGTCTGTATAGCAGCTGTATGGAGGGAAAAATAAAGCCAGCCAGCAGGCGCATTAAATGAGTAGACAGCCGTGAGGGAGAGATGGAACAAGTAATTCGAGAATGGATCAGGCATTGTTCTGTGCCAGGCTGAGCCGCCTCCGGCACACTGACTCGCCGCATGAGCAGATCACCAGCTACCATGTGTCATCATCAATCTCACGCAAGCTAAACACTAGTCGACCTCACACTAAAAACGCACAGCTGGGATGCTGCATGCTCCTCACCATACGAAAACATTGTGCTTCCCCCAATCCAAACAAAGTGAATAACATTAAAGATATAGTACAGTCTACTCAATGATACATGAGGCCTCAACTCTAGTAACAGAGGAACAAGTGTGCAGCATTGCTCACCAGAACACACCGGAAAACCCTTAACGAGCAAGAATGAAAACTGGAAAATTTAACTATCACGTTTTATTGTTTCAAGAACCACCTAGCGGTCGGGTGCACGTGTTCCGGTGGTGCCCCTATGTACAACAGTTCTTGAACTTCCCCGACTTACGCGGTTGCTTTAGGGCATCCCCTCAATCAAGGTAGGTCGTTCGCTTGTGCCCTTTTCGACGACAAATGCCACAGAACCTCGTCTGGTTGCTCAGCCCCTTATACAGTGCCTTCCCCCTGCTATTAGTCGGCCTGTCGATACCCCTCTGCTTCTCTGGAGCAGCAGTCCTTGAAGTGCATTCACATTGGCCGAGAGGCACCCACTCTCGCCATTCCATGAAAATGCAACCCCTCCATTGCGAAGCTTTCCTAGTGGCAGATTTGCCAAATGGTCCTCAAAACCCAAACCATCCCTTTTCTGTACAGATGGTGCCCCACTCACCATCAATGAATTCAGACCAGCTCACATATGCTCAAACGCTTCTGCACTTGTGTCACCCAAGCAAACGACATCCATTGCTTGCATATACAGAGTCGAATACCTGCATGTGAATGATAGATTTACCGACTGGTTTTTCTGGTAATGAACGAGGTGCGCGGGCACTATGTTGCTTGCATCTTTGGTCCATCCATCACGATGTGTTTTGCGGGAACCTCCTCCAAGTGGAGAACATCCATCACCTAGACAAGATCGATAATTGGCAGGCAACTCAGAATCCCTATCTGAAAACACGCACAGTGACAGAGTATGAAATCTAGTAGCGGTTTTACCCTTAGTAAATGGCAGCATAACATTCCTGTGTGCTCAAATTGTCCGCACTCACACTCAAATTCCAATCCTTCGTCTCTTACTATCACCTCGTACACCACCCTACACCACACCACTAGAAATATGTTAAAAAACAGAGCATCATTTCTAACACAATATAAAGAATAATGAAACAAAAAAAATCAGAGGAATAGACTTGCATCAGAAGCACGCAAGCTTGACAGGGATGCCATGGTCACACGAGACCTCTTGATCGCTTCACTCTGAGGAGCCACTCCACTTGCTTTTTTTGGCTCACAAAAACTAGGAGCTGTACACCGTGAGCAATTTTATGGTCAACCACATATGATGTCCCGTCTACAACAAGTGAAGCAGAGCCAGGCTCCTCGCAAATTTCCTTCCAAGCCCAGTCAAATAACTGTCACTCGGTGATTGTGATCTATCCTGTGCTCGGCCACATAATACCTGTTGTCATCTGACCAGAGTAGCCTTATCATCGCCATGTAGCCGCAACGTGATGATCGACTGTTATCCCTTAACGGATTGTCCTTAACATCATACAAGCACGCACATGAGCGTCAGCATTCTGAATTATTTATAAAAAAACCACAAGGACCGAAAAAAAGGATATGTGCCGAAACAAAATTCAAAAAACTAACAACTGACGTACCAAACCACACAGCCGTACACAATTTCATGCATGCACTTCTCCCTCTGAACATTAAGTCTGCTCTTGCATATCAAACACCAAATCCACTTTCCCATGAGTAAGAGTTGTAGAAATCATAAGCCTCCTCAAGGGAATTTAAACGTCTGCTCTTGCATATTAAACACCAAATCCACTTTCCCATGAGTAAGAGTTGTAGAAATCATAACCCTCCTCAAGGGAATTTAAACTCATTCCGGTGGCTGGATGAGCGACAGCCCCCGACTTCTTGCATCATACGCCCGCAGAGAGGGCTCTACTGTTGAAACTCTGTTTGAGTCCCTGTCTCTTTCATCATGATTTTTGACAACCATTACCCTGCATAACGAAAGACTATAAATCAAGCGCCCAGGAAAAAATGTTTTGTTGCGACACATTAAATTTAAATTGTGCCACCCATTTAGACCAATATTCCTATATTTACTATCCCTAAATTAACTAACTAACACAACATCAGACTAAATTTTGATTGATACACTAATGCTGCATATCCAGATCAGGCGCGACAAAAAGCATGGCAAGAACAATTAAAGCCAATTAAAATCGAATTCTTCATCTAAAAAACAACTACATAGGCCAGAAGTAACGATGTATATCATATATCAAGTTCATGGAATTGATTTCTGCACAAGAGCGTGAGTTCATTTTTCACATGTAAAGGTTGCGAAACCATTAAACAGATTCGCCTAGTCACAACAATACATTTTCGTCCAAGAGCCACCGTTGTACTTTCCAAGGCCAACTCCTTCCTCACCCCCCTCTTCCAGCATAGTATCTGAATGCTGCAGCACATCCGAATCAGCCACAATCTCAGTCTCCCTAGAATACAGATCATCCAGCTTTTTTGTCTCTGTTGTGCCCCCTGAGTAGCTTCCATCCCCCGCGACCAGCTGAACGACTTGCTCACCAGCATCTTCTGAATCTCGAGGATGCCATTCGGCTAAAACTCCAACAGCAAACATGTTACCAATATCACCCCTCCTCGGCAACCTACAAATGCAGGATTCCAACCATCAGGCATCAGCTACCCTGGATCTAGCAAAAGGTAAATAAAAAGATAATGTCTGCACGGGGAAGGGTGTTGAATGCCTCGCCATATTTAACTGGACAGTACAAGCATTATTCCATTCAATCGACCTCTTCGAAGAAGAACTTGAGGCCTTCCATGGACGGAGACGCTTCTGCTATGTTCTTGCGTGGGTTCGAGACAGAAGATATGCGTCGAACAGGTGGAAGGAGGAGGAGGAGGAAGAGCAACAGTGCCTGCTGCTTCGTCCCCGATCCAGTTAACCAGACAAAGTACTGGCCAGGCCAACTTCAAAGCACCACACCACAAACACCGTCCGCAGCACAGCGAGAGGGACTGGATCTGGGTGTTCTAGGCTGGCGGCGAACTCCTCCCCGGAGTGGGGAACCTACAGAATACGGACGGGCGTGGAGTCAGCCCCCTAGTCTGACAGCTTAGAAACAAATCTATGGAATCTCCAGATCTAAATCGAGGAAGGAGGCACTTACCTGCCGGCGACATCCAGCAAAAAATCTCGACCACCGCCTTCCATTAGTTCATCGCCGGCGAGAGACAGCGTCCGCCGCAGCTAATGAACGGATTTTGGTACGGTTGTCCTGGGGCTGGGGGCGGTGCGGGGGAATGGGGTGTGTTTCGGATGGGGCCTCAGCGGCTCAGAATTGACCACAACTATCTGGGCCACGGACCAAGACGCCCGCGTGCTCGTGGCCTGCAAGCGCATACGATTTGGGCCCATGACCATGCACTGTTCCATACCGTATACAGCCTGTACGTCCTTTTTCTAGCGCCTCCTGTCAGGCTGCTCAGAGCGAATTACTCGAATCCCAAGCGAGGGGTGGACGCCAGCGATTTCGGGCTCAGCTGAGCTCGAGCACCGAATCGCTGCGATCGGCAAGCTACAACATAACTACAAGCTGGCCTCCAGTGCAGTACGAGCGGTACTAACCGCGAAGCTTCGTAAGTCGATCGTAACCAACCACGCGTGCGTGTATGCACGTATCAATTATACTGGCAGGTACCCTGGTATTTTCCCAGGTACTCTATTGTTGAATAAATTTGCATGTTTTTCTCAACAAAAAATATAAAAATTATAAGACATCACCAGCTGCATCCGAAAGCTGGCAAGTACAGTACCAGCACCAGATATCATCTGCTGACAACTGATTATTAGTATTTGGTTGCTGTTGGAGATTTGGTCAGTGATCTTATCTACAAGTAGTGGTGTCAAAAACGCTCTTATATTATGGGATGGAGGAAGTAGCTGTTTAGTGCCTGCAAGGTCGAACTCTCCTTGCTTAAAATATGTGTATCTGTACTGTATCGAATTCTGAGTGCAAAACTGGTGTACGAAATTGCATTACATCATCACATGCCACTCATCAGTCGTCACTAGTAACATACCAGCAAGCGTCCCAACAACAGTATGGCAACAATGACCAAGTGAGCTGAGAACAGCATCAGTTGAAACATCAAACATAAAGAGGCTGTTTGGTTCCCGGCCATCGGTTGCCAGGCCAAACGTGTGGCGAGTCCCAACCTCCTGGGCGTGTGTTTGGTTTTGTACTGACGTTTGGCTTGCCACAATCTATACGGGCTTCTGCAGCAGATTTTTTTGCCTAAGGTGCGGCACTCGTTTTGTTCGCCACAGTTTCTACGGCGCACCATGGGTGTGGCCAACGCCTAACCTTAGTCATGGCAAATTAAGTCCCAAACCAAACAGGCCCAAAATTGCTTTGCCTTCCTGGTTCATCCTGCCATGCCTGCCTGATCTAACAGTTTAACAAGGCATTCAGCATGTGACATCCTCCAACTCCAATTATCATATACCAAACCATGGCATCTTCTAGCATGTACAGGATCGCGCATATAAAGATCAGCCGCATTCCTATGTTATGGTTCATACAAAAAACTACGAGAGAAGTATTACCATAGCCCAACCCTACCATCGTAGGTACCAACTAGACCGAGAGGTGGTTCTTGATGTACCTATTAACCCAGATCGTTTTGTGAGGCACACTAAGCTTGTCGAATGCCCTGGCAACGTGAGCATTCTCGCACAAATAAGCATAGTAGTGGGCAAGATGCTCCTGTTCAAACCCTGGGAGGCCCTTCATGTTAGCCCAAAGGTCGTCGGGGACATCAGTGTCTCTCCTACTGCACTTCTCTATTGCTTCTGCTAGGCGATCGAGAACACGGGTCATCGTACATAGCAGCCTGTCATCGTTTTTTACCTTGGCTTTCTTTGGTGGGGGTGGGGGAGGTAAGCTGTCAGACGAATCACCACTGTTCCCTTCATCGGTGCTTGTAAAAGACATTGCGGCCTCTTCAACACCCTTAGGAATAAGGGCATTCACCCCATTCAAGTTTTCATTTTCCATTCCATTCTCAGGCACGCCCCTAGCAAGAGACTCGTTGCTACTCCTAGCTGGCCTGGATGATGCCATGCCTTTGACAAAGATTGTCGCCATCTCACGATAGTTCTTAATTGGAGTGTTCAAGAAATCAGCATCATGATGGTGGTCCTGCCAAGTAATACACAGGAAATTGTTTAAAAAGTATATGCAGCAATGTCGTCACAGCCGGTAAACAGCATAAGCTTCAATCTTACCTTAACGTGAGCCGTGTAATGCTCATGATTAAGCACAATGGTGCAAGTATTTGCATCCCAAAGAGCGCCACTTAAACTCTTGAGTATGTTAACCTTTTTCCATATTTTCTTCCATTTCCTAAGATGGTTAGAAATCTGTGCAGCATTTACTTGAACCCTGAAATGCTCACTCAAAGCTTGAGCACAACTTTTAAGATGAACTTGCTTGAAAACATGAGAGGGTCTAGTTCCACCAGCCACTAGGTTAGTCAAGAACTGAAGCACAAAGGATGACATGGCATTTGTCCAAACAAGTTGCCCACCACCACCATTAGTACCCCCCATGTTATCCGCATGCTGTTCCGAGTTCATTCCCTACAAATTAACAACATGATCTGATTAAGAAAACAAGAATTTAGTAATAAACAATAATTTGCCAACCATATCATACAAATTATACAAAAGCAAAATTATACTATATGATAAAACAACATTTTACATATAGGCATTACAAACTAATGGTCATAGTGGTTTTGAGAGTCAACCGATATTTTGGCAAGGGATTGTTGAAATTTGAGCATGTCTCTATGATCATGTACTTCCTCCCTAATCCCTATGCAACCTATAGGAAAAATGTCCAGTGGAAAAGGAAACAGTATGTTGGGGAGGTGATGTTCTGCAAACATGTAAAATTTCAAATCAAGTTCACTTGAAAGGTATGAGCAAATTCAGCAATGAATGGTTGCAAACTGTAAACATCACTATTCATGCTGAATCTGTTTTTACATGCCTCCCAAATGATTGTGAGTTTGAACTTGACATTTTACATGTGTAGAACATCATGCTCCCAACATTTTACATGTGTATAGAACTATTATATTTATACATGGTTTCTATGGAGTTTTCATCATGACTTGGTTTCCACTTTCCCCGCTACCTACACATGTGAGGTGCCCAGGTACTTCCCAGTAGAATAAAAACAGTGGCTCTTTCCTTCCTTTGTGAAAGAACACAATTGTGATGCAACTATGGCATTGTCCACTTGAGTAGTGAAGGGGAAGAATGGGATTGCATCATCAAGAATTCAAATTGACACTCAACATTTGATATCGGCGGCTATAGGAGGTTAATATCCTTTTTACAAAGCTACCCCAAACAGTCAATGCCAAGGACCTCTGGCTCTAGCTAGGTAAGTGGTGTCCCTTATAAGGGATCTACCAAATAAAAATGAGAAGCCGACTGAAGCAATTGCTAGCATGCATTCTATTTATTTTGTTGTGACAGTGGGATGCAACTCCTTGTGTGGTGAAAGCACTTTGAAGAAAACTTACATGTGATATACCCACGTCTGGTTGCATAGCTGGAGCATCGCGTTGTTGTGATAAATCCAAGTGAGACATCTGGGATAAATAAGGAGATGCTATTTTGTTGAGAAAGTATAATCATAATACAGGTTTAATTTAGTAGCAAACTGCAGCATTCAAATTTCACATAGAAAAATCAATACATCAAGGCAGGCATTATCTTCAGAGAATAAGAGTAGGTCTATGCTGTATGTATCATGATGAAGTAAGCATGACAAAGAACTCTTGTCACTGTCCATCAGGTGATCAAGTTGAATATTTGCAAGTTCCCCAATCATCAACATTTTTTCACATCATCTGTGTTTTTTGTATTTCTCTAAATGATTGACTTCTACATATAATTTGGAGATAAATTGGTGATCAGGGTCCAGATGCTAACTGCGAGACCATAGGTATCCAGCTGTAACAATTGATACTAGCTGCGAAAGTTTGTAACTACCACATTTCAGTTAGGACTACTCCATTTGTTGAATAACCTTTTAGAATTTAACCAAATATAGCTGAAACTATACAAGTACAATCAATATTATTTGGGCATGTCATCACCTTGGCCTTCTTTGGTGGTGGTAAACTGCCAGAGGGATCACCAAAGTTTCCTTCATCAGTGTTAGTAAAAGATTGTGTGGCCTCTTCACAGGTTTTGACATTCTCGATCACAACTATAGCAAGAGGGTCACTCGCTTCATTAGTTTTTCTGTTTTCCATTTCATTCTCAGTCACATTTGTAGCAAGAGGGTCACTCTCCCCATTGGTATCTTCATCTTCAAATTCATCATCAGCCACGTCTGTGGAAAGAAGCTCATTGCTACTCCTGCTAGCATATACACCTGAAACCATACCGTTACCACAGATTGTAGCCATCTCATGATAGTACTCGATCGGAGTGTTCAACAAGTCGGCATCACTATGGTGGTCCTGCCAAGTAATACACAAAATATTAGACAAACAGAAGCAACAATGACACCACGATGTGGAAACAACATACGGTGCAATCCTACCTTAACGTGACTGGCGTAATGCTCCTGATCAAGCACAATGGTGCATGTATGCTCATCCCAAAGAGCACCACTTAAGCTCTTGAGCTTGTTAACCCTTCCCCATATTCTTTTCCACTTCCGAAGGTGGTTAGAAATCTGAGCGGCAGTTACTTGAAGCTTGAAACGCTCGTTCAAAGCCTTTGCACAGCTTTTATGATGAACTTGCCTGAAACTGTTGGAGGCTCTAGTTCCACTAGTCACCAGGTTAGCCATGAACTTAAGCACAAAGGACGACATGGCAGTTGTCCAAACAGCCTGCTTGCCACTACCGTTGTTACCCGGCATGTCATCGGCATGTTGTCCCAAGTTCATTCCCTACCATAACAATTACAGATCTGATTAATAAAGCAAGAATCTGGCAACAAATTAAATCCATGCATAGCACGAATGTGAGAAATGTACGGCAAAAGGCAAGACATGCAATACATCAAGCACTTGAAATTCCTGGCTGCAAAACTGCAATTTCCATCAATGAGACCTTGCACAGATTGTTCACATAAGACTACCATTGCAGCAATTTCTAAATGACATAAAAAAGACTGCAAGACTAACTGCACATTAACTGAATAATGAAACTAAGGAATAGCAATTTCCAAAATTATGCAGAAAAAATCAGTAAACAATGGTTTTGGTTGCTCAACCGTCAGGAACATCACGGCGAAATCGATTGGATTCGATTGCAATCGGATCAAATCGAATCCAATCCTAGTACTCACTAAGCACAAACCCTGAACTACATCTACGAGCAAAGGGGAAACAATGAAACATACCGGAGCGGTGGCCGTTGGAGTGTAGGCCGGCTGAAGAGCGAACCCTGGCGGGAACACAGGAGCGCCCGAAGAGGATGACTCGGCTACCACCAGGGGCATCCCCGATGCGCCGGCGCTCCTACTGAAAAGGGGACCGTCGTTCATATAAGACTACCATTGCAGCAATTTCTAAATGACATTAAAAAAGAAGACTGCAAGACTAACCACACATTCACTGAATAATGAAACTTCGGAACAGCAATTTCCAAAATTACGCAGAAAAAAAAATCAGTAAACAATGGTTTTGATTGTTCAGGCGTCAGGAACGTCACGGCGAAATTAACTGTCTGCCTGCACCTGTTGCAGCAACATGTCTAAACCGCCTGCGTACACAACGCAGTATTTGTCTTTTGCCGTATTTGGGAGCGAATGAAAATGTGTGGATGGGGAACCCTGAAGCTACAACGAAGAAATATTGACTAAATACCGTTTGCACCCACAAATATGCATATAAGCGTCCATGTAATGTACTGTATATACATCAACAAATAGAGATACAATCGCGTGATTTGGTGTCCCATACCTAGGGCTGCCGGACCCCGGTCGCCGCCGGGCACCTCGCCGCGCTGATAAGGGGATACGGGGCGGGGAAGCTTGGAGGGGGGCGAGCAGCTCCGGGGCGCGTCGCCTACCGGCCGGCGGAGGGAGGTGGGTGGGGGAACGACGGGACGGGATGGGACGGGTCGCGCTCGATCCAATCCCGAATCGTTTGGTTCATCTCTCTCCAGCCGTATGCATCGCTCGGTCCAGCATCAGCATATTCCTCCGACGGATAGGACAAGACAACCCTGGGCCTCTGGGTGATCTCGGCTGTCCGTTCTTTTATGGACGGTCACGATGCGTCTTCTCCGATGCTTCGGCTCCATACAGGGCCGGCCCAGGCCCGCTGCGAGTGACCTTCTGCGATTTCCATTTGCTTCCTCCGTCTTCTCCATCCCCCCTCCCCTGCTGCCGACCATCCCTGAGCACTCCCAGTCCCAGGCCATTAGCCTAGCTAGCTACCCCCTCCATGCGAGGGCGGCAATGGCGCCCGCCTCCGCCTCCTTCGCCGTCTCCCTCTCCGCCCCCGTCCGCTTAATTCCGCCCAGATGCTTCCGCGGTAGGCCGAGGTGGTCCCGCCCAATCAGGGCTTCGAGCGACACGAAGGGCGCCCCGAACGGGGAGCGGAGGATCGGGGCTCTGGAGAGGAGGGTGGGGGATTTGAGGGCGCTTGTCGCCTCGGTGCCTCCTGCTGTTGTCTCGGTAACACGGCCCGTCTCTTTATTTCTGCACATTTGGACTGTGAGGGTTGGCCACTGTCAGTTCTGAACCGTGGTTGCTTGTTAGATTTAGCGCTTGTTGTGCATAAAATGTAGTTAGCCTAGTAAGCAAAATGTGGCAGATGTAAAGAAGATAGGTTTGCGTAGGTGACATTTAGTTCACTGCTCATGAGCAATCCCCAATGCGTCAGGGATTCAGGGGAACTGGTTAAGCTTTGACCCCCAGGAGTCACATGGCTTTTGACATTTTATGCATTTTGGGCAGCTTGAGATATTCTATATGGCCTTTTTATTTTTCTTTACAGCATAATAAGACCTAAATTATCTCTTCGCCAGTACCCAATACTTTACCATGTTATAGTCATGTGATCATGTCGTATGCTGTTCCATCTTTACATAACAAATACTCTCTTGTTTATCTTTTCATGCAGATCAGGAAAAACATTGGACTAAATTCCATTGCCGGTTTCGGTTTCGGCATTGCATTTTTGGCTGCTCTCGCAAGACAGGTCATCATAAGAACTCAACAGCAAGATAGTAGTGGTTCTGTTTCTGATCTAGTAAGGCGCGGGCATCTAAAATCTGGGCAACGTGGGATGTATGTCTTGCTATCTTGTCAAACTTCAGTTTGGATTCCCTTCTGCACTATCCGCCATAGTTTTTCATATGACGATTTGGGCTTTAGAGGTTTACTCATATGTGTATTTAGGAAGACAGTACAGAAACCTATTTTTCTTGGAATATGTGGTTTGACTACATCTTTTATTGCTCTAAATTATAATGAATTCATACTCAAATCCACTTTTGATGTTATGCTTTGGAATTGGTTGTTTTTCTAAGAACATTTTATTGTATTCTGAATCATGTTTACAAAACATTCAGAACTAATATAACTTGTTCATGTGAAACTATAGGGGGTGAATTCTTCTCTGAGGAAGAACTGTCATCTTTTTCATGTGTCTAGTAACTAGCTTTATGCCATTGTAAATCCATGTCTCACTCTTGTTGGCTGCTATGGAAATTGTAATATTACTTTATGTGACTAGTGGTAGTGATCATGGTCAATAAAACTTTAGGGATAGACAAAAATTGTTATGCTGGTTTCCAAGCCTACTTTTAAGTTTTAACCCATCTTTTTCTTTTCTTTTTTTGTGAAAACTCTTCTGCTGTAATTGTCTAGTATTCTCTTGAAATCGTGCAATAATTTTGACTAAGGCAACTCCTGCAGTGCAAAGCCACGTGTGTACAATGATCCTTTCAATAATTCATTAGTCAAGATCGATGAAGATACTTCTACTGCTCAGATGTTTGGCAAGGAGTACCGCATGGCTCCTGTCCGGCTTACAAATGAACAACAGGCAATGCATCAGAAAAGGAGATCACATGCATATCAGTGGAAAAGGCCCACTGTGTTTCTTAAAGAAGGTGATCCCCTGCCACCAGATGTCGATCCAGAGACAGTTAGATGGATTCCAGTAAACCACCCATTTGCTGCTGGTTCGGTTGAAGTAGATGAGGAGACTGCCAAAAGGAATGTTTACCAAAAGGATGGCGTCCCGTCCCGTGTAAAAGCCGAACATGAAGCGTTGCGGGCAAGGCTAGAGGCTTCAAATGATGTGAGTGTTTGCAATTAACTTGGTATCTTAACTTGCCCGATGCCACAATCCAGAAAAAAGTATGCTACTATTTCAAATTAATATATTGTTTGCAGATCTCTCTGCAGGCAGGATAAATGAGTTGTTTTAGAAGTTTGAAGCTCAATCTGATAACTGAACTAGCAATAGTTTGATTTGTTTTACCATGCTGTCTGGAAAAACTCTCCCTGATCTCTACCATGTTTCGCAGGTAACACCATTCTCTAACGGTCCAAGGGGTATGCAACATAGTGCAAGATCATCGAAGTTATCAGACGAGCCATCTGGGAATCTGCAACAGTCTAAACCTGACATGGTGAATGACCAAAATGGCCAACCAATGTTAGAGCCTGAGCCTGAGCCCAAGAGCTCTGACAACGGTTCACTATCAAAAAGCTTGGAAGGACAGTAACGGTGTGAATTGTATAAACCCTTCGGCACTTCGTTTTGTTATGTAGTGTTGTCAGGTTTTAGCTGTAGATAGAGGAGTTTTGGAACAACAGATTTACGTATTGAACACATGATATGGAGCAGTGTTATTGTTATGTGCTGTTGTATATCTGATATTTTTTTTGCCCGAAGATCTCCAGATGCACGATCTCATTTTCAGCCTCTTAGAACCATGCGATAATTTGGTAGGATGCTCTCATTTATCACTCATATTTTTGCGCAATTCAACAGTAACGTAACATTCGATAAGCTACATATACAACAGCTAGTTGATTCAAGAATCAAGAGGAATAAAATTCTTAATGATACAGCACAAACCCTATAACGGTAGAAAGTATGAATAACTCTACAGAAGGTAAATGACTAAATATCTGGAAGGACTATGAGTACAAAATTTGTGTTGGTGGGAAATGGCATCAGGATTTTATAAAAAAAAATGCCTAGGTGGCATGATGCCGATCTCCCTATACAAATAGGCTTGCCATAACCTGTAATCCTGTGTGAAGATAAGAAATTTGGCTTAGACAGCATGGAAGCCCTCGTCGTCACTATCACCAAACATGGTTGCCATTTTCATGGCTATCTTGGCAGCCATCTCCCTCCTTTGGAAGTCAGGAACGAGCCTTAGGTTGGAGCGCATGTTGCCAATCTCTGACATTAGTCGCTCCAGATCATCTACGCCATAATGATCATCCTCAAACAGTGCATTGACCTCTGGGGTGTCAGTTCGCTGGTCCTCAGAAGTATCTGCTCCAGTGTTATCCACATGATTACTACTATCTTCAGTTGCGTGACTCTGAGTTACAGGATTTTCTTCAGCAGGTTCTGTAGATCTGTCATTTGGAAGAGGGTTGGGCGCCGAAGAACTAGCATTGCCGTTCACAACTTGCTGTGTGTTGTCCTGCATAGATTTAGCTTCATCCAATCCTTCCAGGCTTCTTGATGTACTCGATTCACCGATGAATTCCCATTGCTCATCAGATGCATGGGATAGGACCTCGTAGTCAAATTCATAAGTCAATTCATCATCTGTAGATTCTGTCAGTAGAAAACAGAATACTTAAGGCCAAATACAGGGTTCTAAATTCAATAATGGAACTGTGGAGGGCAAGATATTCTAATTATCAAAATCGCTCCAGCTTTGCACATCATATGGTTGTTTGTTAGAGCAAGCATGACTCATCACAAAACCATGGCGCTAATTTAACAATTTATGGTTAAACGTGTAATTATATTGTTTTCTTATATAACTCACCATCTTTTTCGACCAAGGATGGAGTAGTAATTTTATTTCCAGATTTCAGAATCATTCCAGGCCACATGTGTGCAGAAAGGGCTCCAAAGAGTCGCTCTAGGCCTTGGCTATCACCATCCACTGATAGGCCTGTTGGTAATTATAAACAGACGACAGTTCAGAATTGAAAGAGCATCCAAAAGATCTATTTAAATACAAGCAATATTCAACTTTGGATAGAAATTAGGTTCCTTTTATTAGACTCCATCAAACAATTATAATAAAATTTCATAATTCACACACAATAAAAACAGCCACCGATGCCATGCATGTGGATCAACCATTTAACTTGTTAGCCTTTTGGTGTATGGCATTTAATACTAAGCGGTAATACGGTATAAAACAATATGTACTTGAATTGCCTTTTCAATTTTGCAGGTTCAGACATAAATTACCATGAAAAATACCAAATGCAATTTGATCAACAGACCAATACCAACATAAAATGTGACTTTTAATTAATTGGGTGCTACTGATCTCCAAGATACTACAGCGCTGAAAAATAAATGGGAATCTGCATAGGCCAAATTTGGTCTGGCTTGAGTTTAAGCTTACAAAGGCTTAAATCTTCCCAAACACGGTTCTGCTACATGCATTTTTCAGAGAAGTTTAAGCTTCATGACCTTTTCTACTAAGAAGCTCAATGTCCAGAGCTTCACTAAGAAGGCAAGCTTATGATGCCACTAACAAAACTTAGGCCCTCCAAGAAGGATCATAATCACCACAGAAAATTGTCAAGAAAAGCACAGTGCTAAGTGAATCATACACAATAGAGATGGTAAATAAATGTACGATGGTGAAAAGCAGGTTGATGGCACCCCAAAGTGTGATCCAAAATAGTATGTAGAAGTATGTTAAGTATCAGAAAAAACACACATGAGTAAGAAGTCATAAGAGAGCCAATTGACTTGAAGATGAGCACTATCATTATATACTAAGTGCGCACCTAATTAGCTGATCTTCAGTTTAAAACACATGGTAGGGTGAGATGATGGTAAAAGGTAAAAATACTGTGGTTTTGTCGAACAATTGCAGCCCACAGGACAACTTAGTTACTTACATTTGTCAAAGTCAGCATTGGAAGCACAAGCTTCAATATACTCAATATTCTGCTCAATGCACCACTGCAAAGTGGAGTCTCTGATCTCTATTTGTGGTTCTTCCTCTGATAACAAACCACAACCTTCATTTTCATTTATCCCAAAATCCAAATATTCAGGGTGTGGATCACTACTTGACTCGCCAATCTTTTGCATGCGCCTCCTGTATTCCACATGCGCACCATGGCCAGGCACAAGATCTGCTTTATTTCCTATGCACAGCAGAACTTCAAACCTCTGAACATCAATATTGCCAACCCAGTTTCGGAGGGTAAGTAAGGACGATTCCTGCATAATTGCTGAGACGATTAGCCTACTGCAGAATTGAGGATCAAACAATTGAACACCAGTAGTTACAAGGTTCAAAAGAGCTAAATAAAGGAATTTGGAGTGAGAACGGAACTAGAAATAACAGCAGGAATCAAAAAATGTGTGACGGGTTCACTGTTCTGACATCATTCATATCGAAGACCATAACAAGAGCAGCCAATTGGTCCAGATGAGGTAGTGAGCCGACAGAAAACCCTTCCTCAAGATGTGCAGTCCAAATGGAAAGATCAGCAGAGTAGTACTTCGTGTCAATTTTCCACCTGGATACCAATCAATAGCAACAGAGGTTCTGTCAGATACCAGCTTAACTGAAAACTAGGTCCACTAATTCTGCAAGTACACTCCATCACTCATACACAACAGAGTGATTCAACGTGTAGGCATTCAAACACATACCCCTGACAGAGCACACCTGACGACAAATCGGATGTGTCCGGCACTTCCGTCCCAATCAACCCTGCAGTTCATGATGATATGGAAATGATAAGACATAAGTGGTGGATGTGCATATAAACCTAAATCTCCACAAAGGAATTTTGTCAAGCCAGTGATGAAACTGAAAATGGAACTAAATTATCAGCTAGAACACACTTGATTCTCGGATCCTCCCCTTCCCCGTCAACTCCACATTAACTATTTCTCGCACTGAAATCGGTAATCACCAACAGACCACGAAATCTTCTCACTAGCAGCAGGATGTAATCAGGAAACGGCGGATTCGAACCCTAAACGCGTATCCCAATCAGGACATGTACAGATGTGAGATGGGGGGAGTGCGAGAGGGGGCGGGATCTCACGGGAGAGGATGGTTCGCTTGCCCACGCCGGGGGCGCCGACGAGCAGGACGCCGGGCCGCGCCTCCAGGGATCCGTCTCCCCCCTCCTCCATGGCCTCGCCCCCAAACCCTGTACCCTAGCGCTGCTCCTCCTCGCCAGGCGTGGGATCGAGCTGGGGCGCGCCTCGCGAGCAAGGACAGAATCAGAGAGACGCAGACGACGGAGCAGAGCTACAGAAGGCGGGTGTGCAGGCAATGCGAGGAACACTTTACGCTTTCACATTTGGAAAACGGTATCTGCGCCAGTACCTTTTTGGTCCACACTCAGGAAAGGTCCACACATCTCGGTCCCACTTGTCATACTCCGCTTCACGTCCACCTCACCTCCGCCGCGGCCTGTGTTTGAATGGTGGCGACGCCATGGGCGCCACCGCCGTCTCCTCCTCCTCCACTCCCCGCTCCAGCCGCCGCCTCCCACATGGCCGTCACGCAGGCGTTCGCGGACGCGCTGCGCTCGTGCGGGGCCCGCGGCGCGCTCTCCGGCGCGCGCGCTCTGCACGGCCGCCTCGTCAGCGTGGGCCTCGCGTCCGCCGTCTTCCTCCAGAACACGCTCCTCCACGCCTACCTCTCCTGCGGAGCCCTCCCGGACGCCCGAAGCCTGCTGCGCGGCGAGATCACGGAGCCCAACGTCATCACCCACAACATAATGATGAATGGGTACGCGAAGCTGGGCAGCCTGAGCGACGCGGTGGAGCTGTTCGGCAGAATGCCCAGGAGGGATGTCACCTCGTGGAACACCCTCATGTCTGGCTACTTCCAGGGAGGACAGTTCTTGGATGCTCTGGAGACCTTCATGTCCATGCGCCGAATCGCGGACTCCTTGCCGAACGCCTTCACTTTCGGGTGCACCATGAAGTCCTGCGGCGCTCTCGGGTGGCATGAAGTGGCGCCGCAGCTGCTTGGGTTGTTAACCAAGTTTGGTTTCGAGGATGACCCTGACGTTGCGACTGCCATTGTTGACATGTTCGTGAGATGCGGGGCTGTGGATTTTGCTTCGAAGCAGTTCAGTCAGATTGAAAGGCCAACTGTTTTTTGCCGGAACAGTATGCTAGCGGGTTATGCCAAGTCATACGGTGTTGATCACGCTCTTGAGCTTTTCGAGAGCATGCCTGAACGAGATGTTGTTTCATGGAACATGATGGTGTCCGCATTGTCTCAGAGTGGGCGAGCCAGAGAAGCCCTCTGTATGGCTGTAGACATGCACAATAGAGGTGTGCGTCTTGACTCAACAACATACACTAGTTCTCTGACTGCATGTGCTAAATTGTCTTCATTGGGATGGGGTAAGCAACTCCATGCTCAGGTGATTCGGAGCCTACCACACATTGACCCATATGTTGCCAGTGCTATGGTTGAACTATATGCAAAATGTGGCTGTTTTGAGGAAGCAAAGAGAGTGTTCAGTTCCTTACGTGATCGGAACACTGTGGCATGGACAGTTCTTATTGGGGGATTCTTGCAGTATGGTTGCTTCAGTGAATCTCTTGAACTGTTCAATCAGATGAGAGCTGAGCTGATGACAGTTGATCAGTTTGCACTGGCAACTATAATAAGTGGCTGCTCCAACAGGATGGATATGTGTCTTGCGAGGCAGCTGCATTCTCTTTCTCTGAAAAGTGGGCACACTCGAGCTGTTGTCATCTCTAATTCCCTTATCTCTATGTATGCAAAGTGTGGCAATCTCCAGAATGCTGAATCTATATTCACTTCGATGGCCGAAAGGGACATTGTATCATGGACTGGCATGCTTACTGCATATTCTCAAGTGGGGAACATAGGGAAAGCTCGTGAGTTCTTTGATGGCATGTCCACAAGGAATGTAATTACATGGAATGCAATGTTGGGGGCATACATACAACATGGAGCTGAGGAAGATGGCCTCAAGATGTATAGTGCTATGCTAACTGAGAAGGATGTCATACCTGACTGGGTTACTTATGTTACATTGTTCAGAGGATGTGCGGATATGGGTGCAAATAAACTTGGAGATCAAATCATTGGTCATACTGTAAAGGTTGGTCTCATCTTAGACACCTCAGTCGTGAATGCGGTTATCACGATGTACTCCAAATGCGGAAGGATAACAGAAGCTCGAAAAATATTTGAGTTTCTAAGTCGGAAGGATTTGGTTTCCTGGAATGCCATGATCACCGGTTATTCACAGCACGGCATGGGGAAGCAAGCTATAGAGATATTTGATGATATGCTGAAGAAAGGGGCAAAACCTGACTACATAAGCTATGTTGCAGTTCTGTCAAGCTGCAGCCATTCTGGACTCGTGCAGGAGGGAAAGTTTTATTTCGATATGTTGAAGAGAGACCACAACGTATCTCCAGGGTTGGAGCATTTCTCGTGCATGGTGGACCTTCTAGCCCGTGCAGGGAATTTGATCGAAGCCAAGAATCTCATTGACGAGATGCCCATGAAACCAACCGCTGAGGTTTGGGGGGCTCTTCTTAGCGCCTGCAAGACACATGGCAACAATGACCTCGCAGAATTGGCAGCTAAGCACTTGTTCGACCTGGACTCGCCTGATTCTGGAGGCTACATGCTTCTGGCAAAGATCTATGCTGATGCTGGCAAATCAGATGATTCCGCACAAGTCAGGAAGCTAATGCGAGACAAAGGGATAAAGAAAAATCCCGGCTACAGCTGGATGGAAGTTAAGAACAAAGTTCACGTCTTCAAAGCAGAAGACGTGAGCCACCCTCAGGTGATCGCGATTCGGGAGAAGCTGGATGAACTCATGGAGAAGATCGCGCACCTCGGATACGTGAGGACCGAGTCCCTGCGGTCTGAGATTCATCACAGCGAGAAGCTGGCCGTGGCTTTTGGGATCATGAACCTGCCTGATTGGATGCCCATCCACATCATGAAGAACCTACGCATTTGCGGTGACTGCCACACGGTGATCAAGTTGATATCGACGGTGACCGGTCGGGAGTTTGTGATTCGAGACGCCGTTCGATTTCACCACTTCAAAGGTGGTTCCTGCTCTTGCGGGGATTACTGGTGACCACAGAAACCCCCTGTAGTTCTTTTGCTCTGTAGCCCGTCAGATTCATTGAGACAACAGAGGAGTAAAATGTCTACTCTTTGATTATTATGCGTGTTATATCTGCCCACTATTTGTCTGAGGTTTAGGTTCGCCAGTTGGTTTCCTTGAACCTTGAAAGCGCCGATGAAAAACCCATGTGATAGCTATATGCAAAGAATGCAGTGGGGATGCCAGGGACAGCGAGCATACACTAGAAAACAGAGGCTTGGTCATGTCATATTGACAATAAGCATATCTAGTTCACACGGTAGCATGGCGAGTGATATGTAGAGAGAAAAGGAAATAACATCACATCCAGGACTGTTCATCAAACTGGACATGCTTCATTGGGACAAGCCATTTTAAGAGTTAACAATTCCAGGCAGATATAGTAGGAGGTAATTCACTGAACATTTTGCAGGGATTAAGCGGCAGCAACGTGTGAGATCATTTCAACCCAGCTTAGCATGCGTTCCGTCGAATCAATTGACGAGCTAAATCAGAATCCCCAGAAACACACATCCACACAGGCATTTTACAAGATTCGAAAATTGCAGGAAGTCTTTGTAGAGCATGAAGACAGGAAGAAGCTAAAGCCACAAGCTGTATGTACATCGTGGAAGTCTAGATTGCACCAGGTGCGTCTCTCATGCTGATATTCAGGCTGTTTCTCATTGTTCTTCGCCCCACCCCCATGTTGCCCTTGGTCATCATGGCAACAAATTCTCCATAGTCGATGCGCCCATCCTGACAAAAGAGAGCAAAATCAGGACAATACTAACTTATTTTTGTTACTAACAGAACCATAAGCATTAATTAATTAATAAAGCAGCAAATGAGCTATGTTGGTTGATGAAGACAGCCTCTCTGAACCAAACTATCTTTTCGAGCAGCACTATATAGGGCACAAATCTATGTCCACTGGAATTTCAAAAATTTAATCCGTAAGCCTTGCTTGAACTTGAATAGTGCATAGCTTCAAGTGGAATTTATTGGACAAGTATTTGGCCTAATATGTTTCCCACACCCAAAAAGTATTTGATCCTAATTGCAAGTATCTAGTGGTTAAGACCTAAGTGGTTGAGAGACCATGTTCCTCTTCGAAAGACTGGAAACCTCGGTATAAATTATTTTGTTGTCTTGGCTAGACTACTGAACAAGCTCTATTGCATCCCATTACTAGCATTGATTGTACATACATATCCAAGCTAGGAAGACAGTAATGGACCAAGATATACCATATCTAGAGAATAATAAATATACAGAATTAAGACCACACTTACATTGTCCTGGTCAGCTTCTTTAATGACATCATCAAGAAAAGCATCTGGCATGTTGTGCTCTTGGCAAGCTTGCTGCAGTTCATCCACTGTGATGTAACCACTTCCATCTTTGTCAAAATATGAAAAGGCTGCCACCAGATGCTCCTCACGCTCCAGTTTATTCAGATGCAATGTTGCAGCGATGAACTCTATATAGTCAATGGTCCCACTGTTGTCCACGTCCGCCTAATGAATCAATGGTACAAAAGAGACATGTAAGTTCCTTTGTTTACCATGATATAACTTGTCTTTGAAATGATTTCAAATCCTGGGGCATAAAGCCAAGCTGAACTTATCAGCCATCAGAGTAAATTTCTGTGGACTTGCTACACTAGTTGATTAAGAAATAGCTTCCACAGATACGCATCTGCTGCCTGCTGGTGCTTAAGCACAAATTCTCAGAGACATCAAATGCCAGGTGCTTTAAAAAATAATTAAAATTTGATATAGCATTTACTCTCAGAAATCCAGTTTTGCATATCAGAAGTACAGTTATGTGCCCCTGTTTGGAACATAACAGACAAAAGGACTAATATAAAGGTAAAATGATGTCTACTGCATGCTTCCTAATTATATATGCCCTAAAGAAAGCCACCAAGAAAAAGATGCAACTGTAAGAAGAACAGCTTGTGCATTAAGCAGCCTAGTTCCCAATTTCCTCATAATCATGTAATATATGAACTGGCCGGAGGCAGCACAAGTTTCCAAGAGACTTTAAAAGCTTCTACTTCACAAGGATTTAAGCTTAGGGGACTTAAGGTACTAGGTCATTTAAGACTAAGAAATCCAAGCCAGTATTGTGTTTTGGCTAACTCACCGCATCCATAAGATCACGAATCTCAGTATCCTTCAATGTGGAGCCATATTTTCTCAAGCCTTCTTTGAGCTCATCATATGTAATTGCACCACTGTTATCAGCGTCCATAGTCTGGAACATCTCCTTCAAGCCTGCAATTTCCTCCTCTGAGAGGCTCTCAGCTATTACCTGGTAGAATGATCACGAGATGTCAGTTAATGCACAATTCACTAAGTGTGCTTCATCACACGAAGACATTTTTCAGAACTCAATACAGTTTGTTTTGATAGCTCCCTCGTGTCATACAAAGGAAGAATGGAACATATCATCAAGCATATTGCTCATATTAGTACTCCCTCCATAAAGAAATATAAGAGCGTTTATAGTGATCTAAACGCTCTTATATTTCTTTACAGAGGGAGTACAAGATAATGTGAATCCAGTCAAGTAAGCACTTTGATCAGTAGATGGCAGGCTGACAGCCCAATAAAAATCATAGATAGCCCAAACAGAACCAATGGAACAGCCAAAGTACTATTTCGCGTAGAAGATCGTTCAACAACTGGCAAAGAATGAATGTGTAAAGCAATTCTGACAGAGCGAACAAGAATCTTTTGAAGAGACGAACCCCCAAAATTGCCTCCTTGCAAGCTCATAGATCCGAACAGGCAATTAAGAACTTGAGCTTAAAAAGAATTGAACTCACCCGCAAAGCCATCTTCTTCAACTTATTCATCGCAGAGAATTGCTTAATGCGAGATAAGACAGCTGTGTCAAGAGGACGATCAGGAGCAACTCCCTGATCACGAATCCATGGATGGCCTGAATGCAACGGTTGCAGGTATGTCAAATGAAAACGTATTGAGGAGTATAGAAGGAGAGAAACCAGGAGTATAAGGTAGTGAAAGAAACTAACATAGAACTTCGTGTGCTGTCAAGCGTTCAGCTGGGCGAGGATTGAGCATTCTTGTTATCAGATCTTTTGCACTGTCAGATATCACAGGCCAGGGTTCAGAATCAAAATCGATGACACCTTTCAGTACAGCATCAAATATTCCTTGCTGTGTCTCTGCATTATATACGTTCATAAAACAGGTAAGCCTACAATCGTCAGACGGCAAGCTTCCAAGTTAATTGAAGGGTTAAACATATCGCACCTGCCCAAAATGGGGGTACACCACTCAGCAGAATGTAGAGAATTACACCAGCGGTCCATACATCAGCTTCTGGTCCATATTTTTTGCACAGCACTTCTGGGGCTACATAATATGGGCTTCCAACAACATCGGTGAAAATTTGGCCTGGAAAGAACAGAGAAAGAATGAGAAAGGGAGGCATGAGTGTTGAGTGCATCACAAAGTTTACAATATGCCATTTAGATTCTAGAATAGTCTGCTACAGAATATTCTTTCCCCAAATATACCATTTCCGATCAGTTTCAGACTTCCACTGCCATTCAACTATGATGAGGGCCTCTTTGATTTACAAGATTTTGAAAATGTATGAATAGGAAAAGTATAGGATTGCAGTGGCATGTCAACTTGAATCCTATAGGATTAGCAAAGAGTGTTTGATGCCACATGAAAAACAAAGGAATTGTAAAAAGAGGTTGGAGTGGATGTTAGATTTCCTATGAAATGTAGTACAAAAGATTCCATAGGATAAATTCCTATGGGATCCAATCCTATGAATCAAAGGGCCGACATAGGAAAAATTCCTAAGGATTTCAATCCTCCAAAAATCCTAAATAATTCCTTTGAATCAAAGGAGCCCTCCCAGTGAACTTGTATTTTATAGAAAGACTAATGTGAAATCACATCAAGGGAATGTTGTCCAGTGTCATCACGTAAAGGGTCTCATGACTAATCACCATTAATACTTCATTAATCCTTCATATTTCAGTGACATGATTCCAGATAAGGTTCTGCCCTGTAAGCATCTAGTAGGAGTACTATCCAAATCCAATCGCAAGCCAAGCCACAGTTAATTATGCGGGCATTAGTTTCGTTCCTACTGTAGTAGGAGTACCAAACTAATTAATTAAAGCACATCGTAGTCGTTGACCGACTAGAGCAGAAAGGGATTAATGTAGCTCACCAGGCTTGAAGAAGACGGAGAGGCCGAAATCGATGGCCTTAAGCGAGAGGTCGTCGTCCTTGTTGGCGAGCAGGAAGTTCTCGGGCTTTAGGTCCCGGTGCATGACCCCGAGCGAGTGGCAGGCCTCGACGACCCCGACGATGATCCTGGTGAGCTCGGCGGCCTTGCGCTCGCTGTAGTGGCCGCGCTGTATGATGCGGTCGAAGAGCTCGCCCCCGGCGCAGAGCTCCATGACGATGTGCACGTAGAGCTGGTCCTCGTAGGCGCCCTTGATGGCGACGACGTTGCGGTGGCCGGAGAGGTGGTGCATGATCTGGATCTCGCGGCGCACGTCGTCGATGTCCTCCTTGGTGATGAGCTTGCGCTTGGAGATGGACTTGCAGGCGTAGTCGGCCCCCGTGGCCAGCTCGGTGCAGAGGTAGGTGGTGCCGAACTGGCCCTGCCCGAGCTTCCGGCCCAGCGCGTAGAGGTCGCGCAGGTTGGGCGTGGGGTGGCCGAGGACCGAGCCGAGGTCGGCCGGCGCGCCCGCCCCGCCGCGCCTCATGGCCGCGGCGGGCTGCGCGGGGGCCGCGTGGCCGTCCGTCTTGGCGGCGGCTGTGGCGGTCGGCTGGGAGCCTGGCTGCTTCTTGGGCGAGTCGGCGGCGGCGGTGTGGTCGTAGTCGCGGTCGGGGTCGTGGCGCTGGGAGGCGGGGTGCTTGAAGCTGTGCAGGTACTTGGATCTAAGGGAACCGCCGCATGCGTTGCCCATCAAAGGACGGGGAGAGGCCGCGCCTGGCGCATCAAAGGCAGCTCCGGCCCACGCCTCGGTTGGTTGGTGGTTGCCGCCTCGCCCCGCCTCGCTCTCACGGAGCCGTCAGCGGAAGCAAAGCAACGGCGAAACCGACCTGCTCTGATCTGGCTGGCTGGGTGGAGGAGGAAGGCGAGAGGAGAGGAGAGGGGAGGGAGCTGGGTGGGGTTCGTTGGGGAGGATGGATTTATCGAGGAGGTGGGAAAGGCAGAGGCTGCTTCATGGCGGCTTCTTCTCCTCTCGTCTCCACCCGGCGGTCACGTTTGGTCCGGGGAAAGCTAGCGGGCGGGTGCCAACAGCTAGTGGCGCCACTGTTTGGATTGCCTGCCCGGAGCGTGTGGATTGATTGGCCTGCGTATTGGACGGACGTACGCACGCTGGCGCCGCGACCTGCACCGCGGGTCAGCCTCACCGCCGCCCGTGCGATCGCGGGGAATGTACGTAAAAGAAGATCACCGTCTCGGAAAAACTAGTGCTGTTTTTTCAGCTTTTTTGTTGGAAGAATGGCGTTTATTTTTACTACTAGCTGTTCTTTGAAAAAGGAGAGCCGTTTGTATTTATCTGTTCGTTTCGAGGATACGCCGGTTTATTTAGTTGGCACAGTGTGCTTGCGTTGGCGTGCGTGGTCTTGGATTTTTGCGGCTGGTGGTGGGGAGGGATTGGGGAAGGTGACGCGAAGGAGGAGGTCGGCACCCCGCCCCCGCCTCGGTTCTTGCGAAGAGGACAGGTGCGCTGAACTACACTCATGGCAGCTGCGGGTGGTCAGGTGATGGTGGGGGCGGTTGGGATGGGCGGGCCCGCCGCGCGTAGCCGTAGACCGCGCGGAAAGGGCCGAGCCGCCCCGACCCCGAGGCAACGTGCGCGCGCGCCGGCGGGTAGGTGCCGTGCGGCCGTCCGTGGGCCGTGGCCGCGGGCTGCGCCGATGCTTCTCTCCCCCCGCCGGCCACGTCAACTGGCTTAATCATTCTGCGTATCGCTTACGTGCGGGCCCGAGGGTGGCGCGGCCCCACGTGTCCGTGACGGTGGCTTGGCGTGCGCCTCCTGACGTCAGAGCTGCTTGCCCAACAGCTAGATAAAGTTGCTTGCTTCACTGGCCGTCCTGTCCTTCGGGGAAAGCAACTTGAGCACAGAAAGAAGAAAGACGGATGCAGGCATATACTCCCTTCATTCCACAATGTAATGCTTTCTCTATCCTCGTGCTTCAACTTTGACTGTAAATTTAACTACAAAGACCGATTACAGCGGGAGCAAAAATTATATCAATGAATTCGTATTCAAAAGAAGTTTTCAATTATATAATTTTTTCTCCCGCCGCAGTTGGTCTCGTTGGTTAAATTTATGGTCAAAGTTGAACTTCGGGAAGCGCGGGTGCACTATATTTTGGAATGGAGGAAGTACTGATGACACTATTGCATAGAGATGTTCAATTTTCTTTAACATATAAGTATATACTCCTACTAGATATAGAGATGTTCATTTTACATACGTAGATAAACAAAAAAAGAAGAGGCATGGAGCCACGCAAGGAAGAAACGGATGAAACACGAGGGGATTTCTGTTCCGTGTGCACGGATGTGACCTCCAGCTCCAGGCGAGTCTGAGAGGAAGCGCCTGAGTGTACGTGCAAGACACGGGAGAGTGTGGTGTGCAGATAACCCGTGCATGGTTTATCCGCTCAAGGGATCAGATCTAGCATCAAAGCAAAGAGTTCAACTTATAAAATGGGCGCATGAACATGTGAGTTTGCTGGCTTTGACTTGTGGAATCTTTGACTGGCAGCACTAGGTACGCGTACACTTTCACGGGCTGAATGTAGCGAGTGTATTTTCAGTGTTTCATCCGTGTGTGCGCATAGCCGGTCTATGTTTTTCTCTCTCTCTCCGAGAAAACCAACGGTGGCTCTACCTATTTTCTTTTTAAAAGAAAAAACTTGGGCGGCCTTTATTTAAAAATAATCATATCTGTTACAAGGAAGGGGATTAAGAAATCAGGGGATGTTCGCACAACACCCCGTTTCCTTCTGTAACCCGTTCGGGCAAGATAATGCTCGGTAGCATTACTTTCTCGAGCACAATGCATAATCGTCGTCGTGTTCAAAGAACTCATCAACTTACGGCAATTATTTGTTACCACCGCCCCGGATGCATGGTATTCCAAAGGATCTAGAATACTTTGGACAATCTTCAAGGGATCACTCTCTGAAAATATGCCCAACTCATCGGCGAGCCGCAAACCTTCCAATAGTGTGTACGCCCCCATAGAAGCAACATCCATGCCGTGTTGTTTATATGAACAAGGTGTTATTTCTACTGGATCGACTAGGAGTAGATCAGTGGGATATTGACTTTATTCGGGTGTGTACCTTTTCCTTCCGGCCATCGCTGGTTCATCGGTGAAGGTCTGCGCACAGGCAGCGACGGTCGGTGTAGAGGGTGACTCCGAGGTAGTCGTGGCATCGGTGGGCTTCCCAGCGCTTCAGTGCCTCCCTCTCAATCGGACTAGGGTTAGAAGTGGGGAACAGTGGCGGCGACGAACCTCGTACCTTGTGCAGTAGTCCCCACCTCTTCTATATGGCACTGCGCGACAAGGGCCCACCAGCCTTACTTGGGCTGGACGCCCCCGATCAAGACGTGGGTAAGGGTCCAATGGGCCGTCCAATGGGACGTTGGGCCCATTTGGGAAGAGATCAATCTAACACAAGGTGCTGCAATGAAAGCCCATGTACTATTCCGTAGCTCCGGCACCATCATCAACATGATAGCTAGAATCTACATTCACTTTTTGACCCACCTTGATTTTCTCATTGGTGCTTTCACCTTAGTAGCAAGTGCATTCGCTACGATACCTCGTATGTTCATAGGTGACCACACTAAGGAACCACAGTTTTCTTCATGAGTGATTTTCCAGCGATCCCACCATAAGTACCATGTGACCATATCTGTCTCAATTCCATTTGCAATTGGGATTTTGACCTTGCCCGAAAGATCTACTAACCGCTCATGTGTCGTAGCCGCGTCGATGGTGGCTCTCAAACCTAGCTCATCCCACGCTGCTTTTGCTCTATCACAAGAGAACAACATATGTCGAAGATCCTCAAGATCAACACGACACACTAGACCTCAAAGTTAACAAGTTTGACGAGTAGCTCTTTAAACTCGGTTGTACAAGACAACATGTCTTTTTATCTTAAGTGGCAATATTTGGTGGCACGTCAACCCCTCTATTTAATCTAATCGACCCAACCCAGTTCATAGGAGGCATCAACTAATGCATCTCCTCATGTGGTCATCATCTCCTTTCATAAAATTCACACCAGTTATTGGCCACAAACCTTGTAGCTAATACAAAAGTGGGTAGTTCCTACTAACGAGCACCTCGCGAGCTTAACAAGCATGAGCTTAACGAGCACGAACTGAACAAAGCCAAACAACGCCTTAGGCATGGTTTACAATCGCATGTCACCTGCCCACTATGTGACCAGGACAATGAGACAGTTGATCACCTTGCGTTGGGGTGCGTGTTCTCTATGGAGGTGTGGCACTATGGCCTCGCTCGCTGCGTATTGATCAACACATGCCAGAAGCCGACGACGCCAATGTGCAGTGGTGGCCGGCTACTCGTGCGATCGTCCCCAAGGCCAAGAGGAAGGGATTCGACTCCATGGTCCTTCTCACCGTGTGGGTGCTCTGGAAGGAGCGCAATGGTCGCGTTTTTCAGCAATCAGCGGTGGTTTTTCGTGAGCTTTGCAGGCGGATAGGTGCCGGGGTTGAGCTTTGGAAGCTCTCTGGTGCAAAAGGGTTGTCGGACATTTGGAAATAGGACCTATCTATGTGCAGGGCGTTGTATGTTTCACCGGTGTGTTTGGGTTGCTCACCTTTGTGCTTCCGTGGAAGCTCTATAACCGCGGAAAGCCGCCAGAACCTCTGTTATTTTCTTCGCTCTTCTAATATACATCGATCCGCAAAGCTTTTGCATGTTCGGAAAAAAGAACAAAAAAACAAGCCAAACAACTTGTTAAGAGCTTAACAAGGCTTTTGCTTGTTAAGCTTAACAAACTTAACGGGCATGAGCTTAACGTGCCAAACAACTCGTTAATCCACCCCTGGTTACCGAGCATCCCATCATCTACGGCTATGTTTGGTAGCAAAGTACTAGAAAAACTGAAGTATTAAAAACCAAAGTATTTTAGTCAGTAGGTACAAGATACTACAGTTTTCACATAGCAAAGTATTTTGAAGTATTGAGAATAATGTGACCCGTTTGGCAAATGCTTATATGCACCAACGTCAATTAGCTAGCTAGCATATGAAGCAGTTGCAATGCGCGCCTTGCTAGCTAGCTGGACGCACTGAACGGGCATGCATGACAACCAGCCACATGCACTGAACTACCATGCACAAAACTAGCTTACAGGAAAAGAAGACACTTGAACACGACACAGAGCTGCCGGCGGCTAAACATGGGCTCGCTCTCCAAGTTCAAGGGCGCCTCATTCCTCTCAACTGGCACTGTGCAGTAGGAGGGGTACGAAGCGGCCACAGAGGCAAGTGCCAGCGGTCAGCGAGAAAAGACGAAGGACAAAGATCAGCATACTCACGCTCTTCTCTCATTTGGGCCTCCTTTGGTTTGCAGAAATTTATAGGAATTTCAGAGAATAGGATTCTTATAGAATTTTTTCCTTTAGAGCCCTTTGGTTCATAGGAATGAATTCCTATTCCTACATAGGATTGATTCCTATCGTTTATATTTCATAGGAAAATAAAAATGAGCCTTTGACGTCTTTTGGTTTGTCCCCGGCGGAGACAATATCCACAGGCGACATGGCGGCTGCAGCTTAGAGGGAGGAAGAAGATAACTACGCGGCTTTTCCTAGTTTCTTGCGCATGCTCTGTTTTTAAAAAAGAGATCAACTGTTCTTTTTTTTAAACAGAGAAAATACTGTGGTTTTGTAAATACTGCTGTTTTAATACCACAGTTTTTAGTCATAGCCAAACAGCTCATAGTAATTAATACTATGGTATTTTGAAAAACTGCAGTATTCTTTAAATACTTCAAAAATACTTTGTTATCAAACAGGGCCTACATCTTCGCGGTCGACATTAATATCCTCCACGGTCCTATTCACCGGACCAACAAAAGCAACAACAGTAGTGTCGATGACAAAAGCACATCCTTTATCATCCACGTCATCACTAAGATAATCGGTGAACCACTAGCCGGCCAGCAAGCCGTCGGCAAACGATCGTGCCGTCACCACCAAGGTTTGTATCATTTGCGGACACGAATCAAACCAAATCTGAATCCTTTTAGCACCTCCACCGGTCACACCACGCCTGTCCGCCCCCTTTCTTCCCAGACGTAAAACTTTTTATCCACGGAAATAGAACTGTTCCCCGCTCGTGCAAGTTGCAGGATATTCATTCATTCATTCACTTTCTGCAAAGCAGATGCAGGACCAATAGACAGCGCCTTTGCCTTTTCTCTGTGCGAACCTATATATGTAGGTCCGGCGCCCACTTTTCCATTTTTTCCTTCCCCTATTGCTTTCGGTAACTTTTCTCCTTCCATGATGGAGTATCCTCCTCCTCGACAACGAAAGGCGCCTCTCTAGATCAATCGACTTAGGCCAACTTCACCGCACGACCCTAAAACTTACCCCATTTTGTCTGGATTTTGTTCGCATGGGGTAAAGATAGGAAGAACAAATGCCGGACAGAGACCGGACAAACTCGCTTCACACAGCGCTGTTTACCCCATTTTCATCCCATTTCACTCGTCCATCTCTATCATTTCTTCAAAACACGCAGCAAGCATAGCGAACTCGCCGCCGTGGCCGCTTCTGCTTATGCATGCCCTCGCTCCCGTCACGACCGCATGCCCGCCGTCGCACCCAACGCGTCACCGTGCTTGTGCCCTCGCTCCTACCATGCCCGCCTCGTCCGCCCAAGCTCGCCGCCGCCCGCACGGCCGCGCCCCCGCACCTCCTCGTCGCACGCGTCTTCCGTGGCCGTCCGGCGACCCACCACCGGCCCTGCGTCCGACTCGCGGCGTCCGCGTCCCGCGCGCTCGCCGCTGCCTCGCCTTCCCGCGCGCACGCCGATGCCGTCCCGCGCGCTCGTCGCTGCCCCGCCTGCTCGCCGCCGCCGCGCTCGCCGCTGCCTCGCCTTCCCCCGCGCACGCCGCTGCCGTCCCGCGCGCTCGCCGCCGCTGCACTCGCCGCTGCCCCGCCCGCTCGCCGCGGCCCCGCGCGCTCGCTGCTGTCGTGCTCGCCGCTGCCCCGCGTGCTCGCTGCGGCCGCGCTCGTCGCGCCCTCCCGCGCCCACACCGCTGCCGTCCCGCGCGCACGCCGCCGCCGTCCTGCGCGTTCGCCGCGCCGCGCGCTCGCCGCTGCCTTGCTCGCCGCCCTCCCGGGCGCACGCCGCAGCGCTCCCGCGCGTTCGCCGTGCCGCGCGCTCGCCGCACCGGGGAAGCGGCGAGCGCGGCAGCGGCGACTGCGCCGGACGGCAGCGGCGTGCGCGCGGGAAGGCGAGGCAGCGGCGAGCGCGCGGGACGCGGACGCCGCGAGTCGGACGCAGGGCCGGTGGTGGGTCGCCGGACGGCCGCGGAAGACGCGTGCGACGAGGAGGTGCGGGGGCGCGGCCGTGCGGGCGGCGGCGAGCTTGGGCGGACGAGGCGGGCACGGCGGGAGCGAGGGCACAAGCACGGTGACGCGTTGGGCGCGACGGCGGGCATGCGGTCGTGACGGGAGCGATGGCGTGCATAAGCAGGAGCGGCCACGGCGGCAAGTTCGCTATGCTTGCTACGTGTTTGAAGAAATGACAGGGACGGACGGGTGAAATGGGATGAAAATGGGATAAACAGCGCTGTGTGGAGCGAGTTTGTCCGGCCTCTGTCCGACATTTGTTCTCCCTATCTCTACCCCATACGGACAAAATCCGAACAAAATGGGGTGAGTTTTAGGGTCGTGCGGTGGAGTTGGCCTAAGGCCAACTCCACCGCGCAACCCTATCCTGTTCGGTCCCGTCCGTTTGGGGTAAAACAGACAAACGAGGCGGCCCAACGCGCGGGAGCAAACGGACTTTTGTTCGTTTTGTGTCCGCTTTCGACCCATCCGCGGCCCAAGTTTGCGCCGCTTTTGGGGTGAAACGGACACCACGCGGACGCGCGGGTCGTCTGCGCCTGTCCTCCCCTGGCTCGCCCGTCGCTGACACAGGGTGGGTCTTTTTCTATCCGCCCCCTTCCTCCATTTGGCCGCTCCCTCTCCACTCTTCCCACTCTTCCCCTCGCTGCCGCCGTCGTCGCTGCCATTGCAGCCGTGCAGTTGGGACGCGAGCTCGCCCAGCCCCTTCCCCTCGGCGCCGCCGAGCTACCCAACCACGGCCACCTGGTTAGTGCACTCGCCTGCCGGATTTGGCGCGGATCCGGTCGGTCTTGAGCTCGGTTGGCTGTGGGAGGCCGGGCCGCGCCATGGACTGGCCGGGCACCTCGCCGGAAGGCCCTGGCGGGGCCGCAAGGCCACATGCAGGCAGTGGCTCCTCCTCTAGCCGATCGGATCTGCACCGTCGGTGGTCCGCCGGCAGATACACGAATGGCGGTTGGCCGGGCTCGGTGCTTGCCCAAAAGCTCGCCGGCGCACCGCTGCCACTCATTAAGTGCGACCACTGCCCAAGGATGGTCGTGCACCGCGTGTCTACAACGCCGGAACATCCCGGATGGGTGTTCATCAAGTGCTTAAACGATGGGGTATGCATTTTTTTTAGCTTCGGTTTGTGCTCTAGATTTGACTAGTTGCGCTAACTTCAAATTTTGTTGTGTAGAATGGATGCAAGTTTGGTTATTGGGAAGAAGAGTACATCGATATATTGATAGAGCGAAATTTAGTACATGTTTGTGCACTTTTAGATAGCATAGAGGCTGTAAATGAGACAAGTGCACTTGTTACTAGATTAGAGGCTAGACACGAGACTACGTGTGAGGAAGCAACATCTACTTCTGGCTTGAAGAAGAAAGAAGGATGGCAGATCGAGCCTCCGCCACAGATCAACAATGAGTGCATCGAGAAAGCCCTAACCCAACTCAAGGAGGCAGTTATGGAAGTTGGCTATCTTCTAAAATGTATTCTTGTTGTTTTTATTTTCTTTGGCCTTGCTTTACTAGTTAAAATGTGATGATGTATTGTCTTGTATCAAAAATGAATGATAAAAAAAAGTTAAGGATTTGCAAAGAAAAATGCGCGCGGAAAAGATGCGGTCGGGATGCGTCCGCGTGCTGGGCGCACAACCACCGCATTCCAGGACACGTCCGGACACGACCCAAATCCCTAGCTAAACGGACAGAATCTGGACAAAACAGTCGTCTGTTTGGGATCGTGCGGTGGAGTTGGCCTTAAGCAGAAGATGCTTGGCAGATCCCCCGGATACCTTGTTTGCGTGCGAAGGCCCCGGCATGGATGGACATGCTTAATGGGCAAGATATTCCAGTGCCGGAAGGTAGGGGTCGATATAAAATTTCTTTGAGAGGGTGGATATAATTGGGGGTACTGGCATGATCTGCGGCTGCGGGATGATGCTCGATCTCACTGTTGCCGATCGCCGTGACGGACAACGATGGCGCGCCGAACCGCTCGAATGATGATAGCACATCACCGGTCGGTCGCTCGTTAATAAACCCTGCTGATGCCGGGGCGGCCGGCCTTACGCGGGCGTTCGTTACAACGTACGATGATGCTCGCCGCAATCATGGTCAGGGGCGACGCGCACATGGAACGGGTAGATAACGGCTCCATGATTAGGTTGCTGCATCATCCGTCCTGTTTGGATACTCTAACACAGTTAAAATTAGAGTTATTTTCTAACCCACTCTAACCCAAATAAGCACCTCTCTACCGGGATAGTTAGGTTAGATAAAACTAACCCACTCTAACCCTTCCTGTTTGGATATTTTTGGGATATTTAAGCCTCTAACTAACCCAAACTAGCTCTAATCCCATGATCCAAACAGGGCCTTCATACGCGCCGCGGCAGCTAACCGCTGGAACGAACGAACGAGCGAATGATGGATCTGGTGTTTGGAAACCGCGTGCGAGGAAAGACATGCGCCTTCTTGCATTGCCCTGTCCTGCACGCTGCTCCTGCTAGTAGGTGCTACTGCCGCGGTGCGTGACGCGCTCATCACATGCGCTCCGGCTCGGGAGGACGGCGAGATGTTTGTCCCGATGGGTTGAATCTGAATAGACCGCTGCTGTAGCAGCCAGCGAGGATCCTCGTGGTTTCCACAGTCGCATGCGAGGAGTCTCCGGACAGACAAAGATTCGAATGGATCACACGGCAGTGAACGAGTCGCAGGCAAAGCATATGCACGTAGTACGTTCATGTGACCGGCCGTGTCATTCGTGAGAGGCTAGATCTTTGTACCGGAAAAGAAAAGTGAGCCAAGGACAATAGGCCAAGATTGCGATTGCAGACTTTAATTAATATAGGAGCACCACAGCACGAAGCCATTGCAGATAGGACCCCGGCCCGCATCGCACGGGAAGAATCACAGCCAGGGCCTCTGTGATGCATACCTGATCCTGCGAATAATATTTGTGACGAGACTCGCTCAGGATTGTCTTCGCTATGCCGGCAAGTCTGCTCTTCGACGAGAAGCAGCCAGCAGTGCAACGGCTAGTTCTAACGTAATGTGAGTCGCCGCGATAAGGCCGGAAATCTACTCCTGTTAAGTGCACGGAAAAGTTGGAGATCAAAGTAGATTACGCTGGCGTACACGCAAATGACAGACAGTGACCCGACGACAAGCATCTATCTGAGCCCATCCTAACCCATAGCCACAGGTCTGTGACTCACTCCCACACCAGCGAAATCCATTTTTATCGGCCGAATGTTCAGGCTCCAGGAAAGGCCAACCCTAATCCACCGCCCAATTTTCCAAGTGGAAATAATCAATTCGATGACCGACTGTATCTCGTTTCATATACAAGCAGCAGATGTGGCCTAGATCTGTGACTCACTCCCACCCTAGCAAAAATCCATCTTCATCGACCGGATGTTGCCTAGATCTGTTCTGAGCCAAGAAATCACACTGTACAGTTGGATCTTATCCTTTGAGCCCTCGTCGCTGTCGACGACGAAACTGCTAATAAAAGAGTTGAGAACAATTTCATTTCCAGCAGGCATGCAGAGCATATCCGTGTGCGCCCTGGCCTGAAACAGTCAAAGAATAGCAGCGCCTCCCGCGCATACTTTTCTCCGCTGAATCTTCCGCGCGGAGAGCACGAGACGAGAGGCCGGCCCCGGCGACTCGCGTGCGGGCCCGAGGTCGGCGTCGTCACTCGTGCAGCTCGGCGTACAGCTGACCGGCCGTCCGGGTCAGCTCCGCGAGGTCGGCCAGGTGACCGCGCAGCCCGTCCGCCAGCAGCATCAGCAGCACCCTGCAGTCTGCACGTAGCTCAGTCAATGGAGGAGCTCAGCTCCAACGTCGTGTCGTCGGCGACGTGAACGGGGGCTTAAATGCTTAATGATTTGATAGCTTCGTGCGGTTTTCGTGCTCAATGATTTGATAGTTCCGTCTGGTTTTCGTGGTGGATATGAGGCGCTGATAATAAGTGATAAGTAATTAGTTACCTGGGATTTTGCTGAAGTTGTGCAGCGTGACGGCGGCGAGGACCCTGTGCCGGGGATGCAGGTGGGTGGCGCCGCCGGCCAGGCACCGCTTCAGCCGTGGGACCAGAGCCGAGAACGCGGCGAGCTGCATGTCCGTGTGCGTGTCCCGGAGCGGCGTGGACGCCAGGGAGCGGCTCAGCCACCCCGCCGTGGTCAGGCACGCGGCCACCAGGCCGGCGTCGGGAGAGCTCATGCACCCGGAGAGCGCCGCCAGGAACGGCCGCCTCCCGCTGCCGAGGAGCGCCGTCGTCACGTGCTCCAGCCACGCCTCATTTTCTGCCGCTTCCGTCTCCTGTTCACGGCAAGAGAACACCAGTGTGTTCAGTCGAGTGAGTTCATACTTGAGAAACCGTTGAACCATGCATCGTCACGTCACGTTACCTGCACTGTGGCATCGGAAGTGACGGCTGTGGCGCCAGGCGTGTCGTCGGCGAAGCCGGCCTGCTCCAGCATCCGGTCCTCGGCGAGGAGGTCGCCTGAGAAGGAGAAATTCCCTCCCAGCATCAGCAGAGCTTTACGGGTGTTGGGCACCACGTTTTCGTCGATCAGGCAGCGTCTCAGAGACTCCGTGAGGATCCGGGCAGCCTCTTCTCTGTATACGCTGCTGTTTCTTCTGTCGGGCTCGTCCTGACACATAATTTACAGACTGAGTTTCAGAATACTACGTATATGTTTTTTGTCATACTTCTTGACTAGAGTTCTTGAGCAGACTGAAAACATGCTTTTGCAGATATTCAAACTATCTCGTTGATCCACGACAATGACAAGAAAAGTGTGCAGCAACAAAATGTGTAGGGCTGATGGAGCATACCACTGACAGTGTGCGATCGAAGTATAGCAGCAGAACAGCAACGAGAGCTCGCTCTTCGACCGGCGAGCTTCGAAGATGCTGGAGTAGCACGTCCATCGTCTCGGTGACCGACCCCGTGCACAATCCGCGTATGAACAATTCCACCATTTCCCTTCTGCAACAATTACTGACTCGTTTCATCAGACAAAATGTTGGAAACATACAGAACCATGTACGTATGTATTTTCATGTCAGTCACAACGAACTATACCTTCTCAGCCGGAGCAGCTCAACCATCAGCCGCACGGCAGCGCTCCTGGCAGAGACCACCTCGCTCCGCAGAAGCCGAACAACGCTCTCCCCATGAACCCGCACAGCCACGTAGCTCCTGACGCTGCCCTCCGCCCGGACGCACAGCAGCAGGTGCTCGGCGGCGCGCGCCCTCTGCTCCTCCTCCTTCCCGTCGCGAAGCCTGTGGAGGTGGAAGTCGACGCCGCCGATCGCCATGAGGTGCCTGGCCCTCTCCGTCTGCTCCGACACGCTGAGCCCCGCGTCGAGCACCCGGTCGACGACGGCCACGTTCAGCTTCTCCTCCGGCGCCCCGCCGTCGGCGACCCGCAGGCTCCGGCAGTGCTCCGCCTTCCAGGCGTCGATCAGGCGCGTGAGCACGCGGTTCGTGTCCGGGACCGACAGGGCCTCCAGCTCCTGCCCCGTGACGGGGCACGTCCGCAGGCCTCGGTCGAACCAGTGCACTATGGCGTGCCGCTCGAACGTCTGGCCCGTCTCGATTGTTACGGGCCGGTTGAAGATCTGCCGCGTCAGTGGGCAGAGGAAGTCGCTCGGGGCGGTGGAGAAAATGGAGGCCTGGACTTGGCCGCCGTCCGCGCCACTGATCTCGAGCGGCCCTTCGCTGGGTAATTCACAAACATGGATCAGTACGTGTTCTTCTACTGGTAAGGATTGGAAAATTGGGGAGAGATGGATTCGGAGTACCAGAACTCGAGTGTGAGGAGGTCAATGGCTGACATGTCGCGAGCCGGCAGGTAGCTCGTCGACTCCTCTGCTCCTTTGCCCCGTTCATCTTCGATCTGAAAGATAGTCGAGTGTGAATTCTGTCACGAATCTTGGTATGTATACGTAATTTGCAGTGATAAAATTGCTTCTTACCCGTGGTTCAAATGCCTCGTTGGCGAGCATATTAGGAGGCATGGGCTCGCTTGATTCTCCCCGTGGCGTCGGACTGCAGCTCCTTACCTCGCCGTCGTCACACTCGTGGAACACGCTCCCTGAGCTGTCGGCGTCCGCGGCCTTGCCTTCCTCCTGCACCACCCGCTCAGGTTGCCGCGGCGTCTCCTCGATCACAAACATGGCAGGACTCGGGGTGCCGGAGCTGTACGCGACGTCCGAGCCGATGTCGTACGTCGTCGACGTCGAGAACCTCGTCGCGCTGGCAGGGGCAGTGCTCGGCGCGGTGGCGGGAGGAGCCGTGCTCGGAGGCGCGGGAACGGACGGGAGCGCCATCGCCTCGGTGCGCCCCAGCAGCCAGTCCCTGTAGTAGCACGCGAGCGCGCGCGTGCCCTCGTCCAGCGCTTCGACGAAGAGCTTCTCCACGACGTCCTTCACCCTCGCGTCCGGCTTCGATCTCGCCGCCGCAGACTCCCGGTCGCGCCATGCCTTGAGGTGCGAGAGGCCCGGGCGGAAGAGCCTGTCCCACAGCGCGGGGAGGAGGACCGTCCGTGCCTCGCGCGGCGCCAGGCAGAAGGCCTCCAGGGCGTGCACGGCGGAGGAGTGGTCCTTCTTCTGCAGCTTGGAGACGACGCACATGTAGAGGTGCGCGCACGCGGCGAGGCGCTCGTGGGGCACCCCCGACGCGGTCACCGAGAGCGCCTCGTCCGCGTCGAGGGACGCCAGGGAGTGCAGCCTGAGGGAGGCGCGCTTCAGCTCGCGCGGGTCGAGCAGGGCCTCCCCCACCGCGGCGGCCCTCTCCACGGTCTGCACGGTCACGCGGAGGTCCAGCACGGCGCGGTGGTCGGACTCGCTGACGCACGACGTGCAGCCGCTCCGCAGAAACGCGCGGAAGGCCTCGTCCTTGGCGAACTGCTTCACCGTGCCCGCGGCCAGGGAGATGAGCGCGCTGAGGGCGGACTCGTCGAGGGCCGGTATCGCGCCGGGGCCGCTGCCGCCGTCCTTGACTTTGTAGCTCGTCGCGGTCCTCAGCGACGCCGACGACTTCCGTCGCGGGGTCTGCTCCTCGCCGGCGCCGTCGCCGTTGGCGTCGAGGTTGAGGCGGCCGCGGGCCTGCTGGACGTCGGACTGGGACCGCGCGGGCTTGGTGGGGCGCCGGTGCTGGAGGGGCATGCTCGTGGTCCGCGGCGCGGCCGAGGGGTTGTTGTCCGGCTGCTTGCGGTTTTTCTTGAAGCCATCGACGCTGAGCAGGTCGCGCAGCAAGGACGACGGCGGCGCCATCGGTGCCCCGGTGGCGCAGGCAGTGAACGGCGATTACGGAAGAGGGGCCGGGTCTCTGCTAGCAGTGCAGCTGCACCGGTGGTTGTTGCTCAGTTGTTGGCATGGGCCACGGCGATTGCCCGCCGTTGGTACGTGGACGAATTCGCCGAGGTGACAACAACGGGAACAGGTCGCGCCGCACGGCGTGCGTCCAAATGGTTGGTTTTGGCCGGCAGCGCCTCGCTCCGGCTCTCAGGCCGGCCGGGTTTCGCATTGTTCTCAGTCTCAGGGCCATACCCTTATTAGCTAGGCGCTTTTGTATGCACCTTGACCCTATCAACGGTTGCAACCAAGACGAGGTCTGATTGATTCTTGGATGAGTTTGCTGGTTTGGACGATCGATCTTGAGAGCTCAGATGAAGCCAGGACCGGGCCGACCTTCTTTAATTGCAAGTGGTTTGTTAGTTTTATCTGCCTGCTATCACATGAGTGTCACTCTCGTGACTGGCACCAAGCAACCGATGAGCTACCCCCGACCTTTCAATTACCGAATATTGCAATTGCAATGCATCGCATTATCACATCTTGCTTATTGCGATGCTATGTTTGTTGCAAACTTAATTCCTCAAGATGCATATCGGATAGCGGTTTCGGTGTGGAGTATTAGTACTAGACGCAGTTGGATTAACGGTCTACTTATCACACACGTAATGCTTATATTATACCATAAACAATCATAGTTATAAATATAATTATTGCAAATTTAATCGCTGCCCAACTATAATTTGTTTATCATGTCACTTGCTTGTTTTGAGAGAGTGTCACTAGTGAACCTATATGGCCCCCTCGGTGCACCCTTCATTACCGAATTCTTCTACAGAATTGCTCTTGTTATCTTTTTACATTGCTATCAATTATCTTTATCACTTGCGTTTAATCTTGTGACTAGCAACACGAGGGCTTGACAACCCTCCGTGTTGGGGACAACTTGTTTTTGTGCCTTGTGTGCAGTTGCTGCTTACTTTGTTCATCATGTTTTTTCGAATCTTAGGATATCGTTAAGTGTAACGATAGTCCTAAAACAACTTTGTGAATATGACGTTGGTAGAACGATCATATTGAATAGACCCAAACTTATTTGTTAGACTTTAAGATACAATCGTCACAAGTTAATTGTTATAACATGGAAAGTTAACATGTGATTTAGTTCCTTAGACCAAGAGACTATCATAGTCACTTTTTACCGTACGATGAACTTTGGGGTTGCTCAAACGTCATCTGTAACACCATGATTATAACGACAACTTACAGGTTCATTGAAAAGTTTGACAAGGGGCTAGATAGCTCAAGAGTGGGTTTTGCTCCTCCGACGATGGAGAGATATTCTTAGGGCCCTCTCGGTGTGACGGCATCCATCATTGTCTGGCCAGATACAGGTGACTAGGTCACGAGGATGCCGGAACATGTCAACGAGAAAGAAGAACAAAACCGGCAACGAGGAGACTGGTATAGTGAGTATGCGTATGACTCAAGAGGATACCGATATATCTCACCTTGGATTTTGTAAAGTGTCACGAAGCTAAGGGAATAGCACATGATAACCAAATGTTCACTCTAATGTCATTCATGTACTCATAGGGACCGATATGGATGCCCACGGTTCCGCTATCGATTATTGAACGAAAGGGGTTTTGTTCGTGTCTATGTTTTACCGAACCTATATGGTCACAAGCTTAAGGAAATCCTGATTTGCTGAGTACTAGTAGGACATGAGTAATGAGAAAAATTTATGAAATTATTTCATTAATGTTCGAAATAGTTTCGAAAGGAACCGGAAGCGTTTCGGGGTCACTGAAGGGTTTCGGGGTTTACCAGGTAATACCGATAAATAATATATAGGTGAAAATGTTTCCGAAGATGTTAAATTCATAATAGTTAGGAGACTTTTATATTTAATGAAATATCAACGGGTCTAAAAAGGCCAAGTGATGGAAATAATATTGGGCCACTTGGGCCCCATAGGGGAGGCGCCCCCTTGCTTCTTGGAGAAACCAATGGGAGGCCGAATTGGAGGGGAACTTCCCCTCCTTGGCCGACCAAAGGGGGAAGGATTCTTTACCCCCCTGTGGTGCCCCTCCCCTCTCCTCCAACCTATATATACTTGAGGAGTTGGCCCTTTGGATACACAAGTTTTTGGAGGCTCCTCTAGTTCTCTAGTTCTAGTTCTAGTTGATCTAATTAGAGGTAGATCTAGATCCTCTAATCCTCATAATTAGAAGCCCAATGTGGTTCTAATCTTATCCCTCTAATTTCCTGGCGACGATTAGCTCTGGACGACAAAGCATTGCCGGATCGCGAAGACCGTACGCTTGCAAATTGTGCAGAGGTTGTGCTTTCGGTCTTCTGTTCGAGGGATTGTTCATCGACGGTTCGAGGGACTTCAAGTACGACCTACTCCGACTCGTCTTCTTCCCCTGCAACTCAGAGTTGGTAACGATCTGATCCAAACCGTTATTGCATCTTCATAGTGTACGTGGTTGATCGTAGGGCGATTTTTTTGTTTTCTACTATGTTTCCCAACAGGAAGCCCTAGCAGCATTCCGCCTAAACGTTTACAATTAAGGGGTTAGTAGGGAAGTCTACAGTCAACGTCTGAGGATGTTCGCCAAACTCTCTGACCTAATGAAAAACTATTACACCACGGAGGACGCTTGCTTAGCCAAACAATGGCACTGAGACCCTAGCTCGGAATTATCTGAAGTTGAAGGGGAGGTCACGCGCCCCCATTGCAACCGGTGGCCCAAGCACAACGGCATCGATATTCAAGGTGAGCAACTTTGATACGTCCATTTTGCATTATTTTTTCCTATTGTTATTTATATTGTTTTGAAGAGATATTCCATATTATGATGCAATTCTAATGTCTTTTCTCTCTTAAAATGCAACATATATTAAAAGAGGGAGATTACCGGTAGCTGGAATTCTGACCTGAAAAAGCTACTGCACATATAGCAATTCTCCAGAGCTGAAAATAATGTGCAAATTTAGGGAGATTTATTTTGAAATATATAAAAAAATACTAAAAACAAAGAAGTACCGGAGAAGACCCTCGCTGGGTCCACAAGCCAGGGGGCGCGCACTACCTCCAGTATGTTGCTTTCACCTGGCTAAGAAAAAAAAACAAAAAAAATGAAAATACTCTCATTCTCTCACCCACATGTTGTCGTTTTTTAGGTGGAACACTGCTATTCCATACACTATACTGGTCTAGTCTAAATGCTGGCCTCGCAAACACTTACATCATTTGGGATGTCGTCAGTCCATAACACCCGGTCAACAGCATGGCGAGCGCCAAAAGCAGCTAAAGCATGTGCTAGCTTATTACACGCCCTTGGGGCGAAAGAAAAGAGTACATGATTAAAATTGAATCGGGCGAAGTCACGGATTTCTCTAAAGAGGACTAGAGGAGACCTTCAACTGCCAAGTCTGAGTCCTTGCCCCGAAGCGCTCTGACCAACTCCTGGCAATCCAGCTCAACCTGGATGTTTGTCATGCCACAATTTGCTGCCGCCAGAGCAGCCGCGCAAGCTTCAGCTTCCGCCTAAATTATTGTCGCAACATTGTGGAGACGGCCGGCTCTAGAACCTCGTACATCGTCCGAGTGGTCCGGGATAACGAAGCCCGATCCACCAGTCCTAGTAGACGCAAAGAACGCCCCATCACAATGAATCTTCCGCCAATCTGCCTCAGGACTCCTCCATTGCTGCTCCCGTTGCGCTGGTGGTTCAGGGCAAGGTTGTTTGCAGAGTAGTGAAGCTTCCATGGCCCAATAATTTATCTCAGCTGGCAGGCCATCCACTGATCATTTGCGCTAACTGGCGTTTATTTTATTTCTCCAGGTCCACCATCTCCGCAAGAGGCATGCAACAAGTACTTTTTTTATTCTCTGGTAGCCGGAGGGTTACTAGCATCACCTCCATTGCATTACTGCACGCATCCATCTGCTCTCGGATGTCCTCCAGTTGCAGTGATCGCCAAATGGGTTTGACAAGCTTACAACGAAGAAATAGGTGCCCACCGTCCTCATCCAATCTCTTGTAGCACACACAGCAGGTGTCACAGTCAACACCCCCGCGTTTCAAATTCAGCTTCAGGGGTAGACTATTATGTGCAAACTGCCATATAAATTGTTGAATTTTTGGCTGGCAAGGCAGGGCCCAAATCTCCTTCCAGTCCCAGCCATACTAGTGCGGGCTGGGTGACTCTGGCTAGTCTTTGTCTTTCTTCTGTACGTATAGCTTATAGGCTGACCTAACAGCTGGCCCTTACTGTCATACTCATAATCATCCTGGACTTGGGTTGCCAAGTTAATCCTTGCTTCCTCCGCAATGAATATGTCCCTTACAAGGGTCTCATCCCACTCATGGGTATCCGGGTCCACAAGCTCACAAACTCTGGTTAGCAAGCATCTTCCACGAGGGGTCTTTGGAGTTCGTACACCATCCCTGTTCAGCCATGGGTCGGACCAGATATTAATCGAAGCTCCATCTCCCACACGGAATATGAGGCCTTCTTTCAACAGTTTCACACCCGCAAGATGCTACGCCATGTATAAGTGAGTTCGTACACCATCCTTGTTCATCCATGGGCCGGACCAGATATTGATCGAAGCTCCATCACCCACACGGAATATGATGCCTTCTTTCAACGGTTTCACACCCCGCAAGATGCTACGCCATGTATAAGAGATGCCTGGGTGTGGCACTGCATTAAGAATGGTGGTGTTTTGGAAGTATCTCGCCTTCAGCATTTTGGCACACACAGAGTCCGGATTGGACAGCATGCGCCAAGCCTGCTGGGCCAGCATAGCGAGATTAAAACCACATATATATATATATATATATATATATATATATATATATATATATATATATATATATATATCCCGGAAGCCCATCCCGCCATCCTTCTTCGGCTTAGTCAGCGGTTCCCAACTCAACCAGTGCATCGTATTATTTTTCTCTTGCTTAGCCCACCAGAACCCACATATCATCATCCCAATCTCTTCGCACAAAGGCTTGGTAAGGTCAAAGCATGACATTGCAAAGGTCGGAATCGCTTGTGCACATGCTTTTATAAGGAAATCCTTTCCCATCTTTGATAGTAATCTCTCTTGCCATCCCTGTATTTTATGCCATATCATGTCCTTTAAATATTAAAATTTGCTTTCTAGGTTGACCAACATATACTGGGAGTCCCAAATACCTCTCAGTCCAAGCTTTAACCCTAATAAGTAGAGCGTCCAACACCTCTCTCCTTTTGCTTCTCTTGTGTTCTTGCTAAACATTACCGACGACTTCTTATAATTCACAACCTGTCCTGAGCAAACCTCATACAATTTTAGTACATGTTGCAGAGACATAACACTCTCACGGTTAGCTTTCATGAGTACTAGGGAGTCATCCACAAACAAAAGATGGTTAGATCTTGGAGCAGCGTTGCAAATCCGAATTCCAGTCAAATCTCCATCCACTTCCGTCTTATTCAACAGTGATGAAAATCCTTACGCACATATGAGGAACAAATAGGGGGATAGTGGGTCCCGTTGTCTCAACCCTTGCTGTGGTACAATCACTTCTATGCACTCCCCATTGACCTTGACTCTATATGACACCGAAGATACACATAACATGATACAGTTTATCCATTGCTCATTGAACCCCAACTTGTACATCATCTTCTAAAAAAATGGCACTCAACACGGTCATAAGCTTTGCTCATATCCAACTTCATAGCTGCATACCCTTTTTGGCCCCTCGTCTTCCTCTTCATATAGTGTGTGCACTCGTGGGCTGGGAGTATATTGTGTGTAATGAGTCGCCCGGGCACAAATGCACTTTGATTTGGGGAGATGATGTCTGGTAGAATTTGTTTCAAGCGATTGGCCAGGACTTTGGAGATTAACTTATAAACCACGTTGCACAGGCTGACCGGCCTTAGATCCTTCATGCTTTCGGGATTATTTACTTTTGGGATGAGTACTACGCAAGTCTCATTCCATCACTCTAGCATAGGGCCGCCGTTCAGCACATTCAACACTTCTGCCACAATGTTGTCTCGCGCCACATCCCAGCACTGCTTATAAAAAATCGAGGGCATACCATCAGGGCCATGAGTTTCAAGTCACCAATGCTCTGTAGGGCTTCGAAAATTTCCTCCCAGGTATATTCTCTCTGGAGGAGCTCATTCATACTCGGGGTAACACGTGGCTCAATACAAGCCAGCAACTCATCCTGCCTAGCACCTGTAGGTGAAATGAAGAGGTTCAGAAAATAATTAGTAACAACTTCTTTCAAATCCTCCTCCTTGTCAACAATAGTACCATCCTCCCTCCGCAACGTCCTGGTTTTATTTCTTGTTCTTGTTCTTCTTCTTCTTTCCAAGGCTACAGCATGGAAAAACTTTGTATTTCTCTCTCCTCTCATTAACCAATTGACATGAGATTGTTGCTTCCAGTATGTTTCCAGCTGCTCTTCTAGTTGGTTCATCTTGAAGCGAAGTACGCCCTCCCGCCTAACCTGCGCCTCGCTGATTTCTTTCCTCCTCACCACTTCCAGTTCCTTCTTGACCCGATGTATGCGTTTCTCCAGATCACCCAATACATTCCTGCTCCAGTCTATTAGCTCCCGCATTACGCCTCTCATCGCTCGCGCCACCTCCTTTCCTTCCAACATAGTCTCCCTTTCCCATGCATTCTTCACTATCTCCTTGCATCCTTCCTCCTCTAGCTAGCCACCCTCAAACCTTGGGTAGTTTGCTCGTTCTACCCACGTCTAACAGCTGCTGCACCTGCTGTATCAATTATGATCGACCTGTGGTATGAATGGCAGGGGTCGCCATTTATGACACGGTGAACCGGTCGCACCAAGCCCGAGAAGCAACAACTCTATCAATCCTTTCTTTTATATACTTATCAGCTGTATGACTATTGTTCCTCCCGGTGAACATATCTCCCACAAAGCCAAGGTCTCCCAACTCGCAAAATTCCAATGCCTCCTTAAATCTTTCCATGTACACTTGACTCCTTGGCACACTGCCTTCTTTTCCCCATTCATGCAACACTTCATTGAAATCACCAGCACAAAGCCATGGTATATGGTTCAGATGTTTCAGAGTTCTTAGGAGCCTCCATGTCTTATGTTTCTCCTGCATCTTTGATTCACCATAGATGCCCGTAAACCTCCACTTGAAACCATCCTCTTCGGTTATCTCATAATCAATATGGTATTTGGACATAAAACACACAACTCTCAAGTTAACATCCTTCTTCCAGAACATCGCTAATCCACCACTTTGGCCCTCACAGTTTTTCGCTATCATGCATGTCATATTCATCTTCCACCTCAACCACTTCAACCTTCTTTGCTCCATATTTGTCTCCGACAAGAACAGAACATCGGGGTCCTCCTTCTTCTGGAGTTCCAGAAGACTGCGAATCACTGGGCCATTACTCAAACCCCGGCAATTCCAGGCGATTAGCCTCATTTGTCCCCACAGGGCTGTCCAGGCAGCCCCATGACATCGGTTGTAGCATGATGCGGCTTGAACTACGTCGGTATTTCCCCAAAGAGGAATGGATGATGCAGCACAACTACGGTAGGTATTTCCCCCCAGTGATGAGACCAAGGTTATCGAACCAGTAGGAGAACCACACAACACCACGTAAACAGCTCCTGCACACAAAGAACAAATACTTGCAACCCGACGTAAGAGAGGGGTTGTCAATCTCTCATGGGTAAAAAGATAGGTAAAATTATAGTAGATTGGATAAATAGATCTTGCGAGAACGCGTGATAGAATAAATAAATAAAAATTGCAGCATGGTATTTTTGGATTAATAAATCTAAAAATAAAAGCAAATACAAATAGATCGTGAAGGCAAATATAATAAAGAAGAGACCCCGGGGCCGTAGATTTCACTAGTGGCTTCTCTCGAGAAAATAGCATACGGTGGGTAAACAAATTACTATTGGGAAATTGATAGAACTTCAAATAATTATGACGATATCCAGGCAATGATCATTATATAGGCATCATATCCAAGATTAGTAGACCGACTCCTGTCTGCATCTACTACTATTACTCCACACATCGACCACTATCCAGCATGCATCTAGTGTATTAAGTTCATGGAGAAATGGAGTAGTGAAATAAGAACGATGACATGATGTAGACAAGATCTATTTATGTAGAAACAGACCCCATCTTGTTATCCTTAATAGCAACGATACATATGTGTTGTTTCCCCTTATGTCACTAGGATCAAGCACCATAAGATCGAACCCATCACAAAGCACCTCTTCCCATGGCAAGAAAAATCGATCTAGTTGGCCTAACTAAACCAAAGTTTCGAAGAAGAAATACGAGGCTATAAGTAATCATGCATATAAGAGATCAAAGAAACTCAAATAACTTTCATGGATAAAAACATAGATCTGGTCATAAACTCAAAGTTCATCGGATCAACACACCACAAAAAGAGTTACATCAAATAGATCTCCAAGAGACCATTGTATTGAGAATCAAGAGAGAGAGAGAGAGACAGGAAGCCATCTAGCTACTAACTACGGACCCGAAGGTCTACAAAGGACTATTCACGCATCATCGGAGAGGCACCAATGAGGATGATGAACCCCTCCATGATGGTGTCTAGATTGGATCTGGTGGTTCTGGAACTTGCGGCGGCTGGAATTGATTTTCGTCGACTCCCATAGGGTTTCTGGAATATTGGGGTATTTGTAGAGCAAAGAGGCGATGCGGCAGGCCACCGAGGTGGGCACAACCCACCTGGGCACGCCCAGGCGCGCCTTGGTGGGTTGTGCCCCCTCGGGGCACCACAGGTGCTTCTCTGGCCCATTGGGTGTCTTATGGTCCATAAAAATTCCACAAAAAGTTTTGCTGCATTTGGACTCCGTTTGATATTGATTTCCTGCGATGTAAAACACAAGCAAAAAAAAACAGCAACTGGCACTGGGAACTATGTCAATAGGTTAATACCAAAAATAATGTAAATGATTACAAAATGATTGTAAAACATCCAAGAATGATAATATAATAGCATGGAACAATAACAAATTATAGATACGTTGGAGACGTATCAACATCCCCAAGCTAAATTCCTGCTCGTCCTCAAGTAGGTAAATGATAAAAACAGAATTTTTGATGTGGAATGCCGCCTAACATGTTCATCACATATTCTTTCTTTTATAGCATGGACAATTGGACTTTTATATGGTTCAAAGCAATTGGACTTTAATACTCAAGCATATCAACAAACAACCATGTCTTTCAAAATATCCCTGGCCTATTATGCTGAATCATTGATCCATTCATGAAACACACTTGCATATTAGCTACACCCAATGCTCAAGTACGATCATAGTGCCCCTTAGTTGGTGCTTTATAAGAGAAGATGGAGACTCAAGTAAAAATAAAAATTGCATAAAGTAAATAGAAAGGCCCTTCGCGGAGGGAAGTAGGGATTTGTAGAGGTGCCAGAGCTCAAAGCGAAAAAGATAGAGATAAAACATTTTGGGTGGCATGCTTTTCCTGTCAACGAAAACGATCGAGTAGTTGCCAATACTTTCCATGCTAGATATATCATAGGCGGTTCCCAAACAGAAAATAAAGTTTATTCCTTTTTCTACCATACTTTCACTTTCCATGGCTAAACGTATCCACGGGTGCCTTCCATACCAACACTTTCCAAGGAATTTATTATTTGACAACATAAAGTAAATTCATTTTTCATTTCGGGACTGGGCATCCCTAATACCTTTGTCGTACTCTCATGTAATGACAAGTGAATAAACACTCATCTTGAGAATAACACATCTAAAAGGATCGATATAGTTGACTAGAGGGGGGGGGTGAATAGGCAACTAACATTTTTTAGCTTTTCTTTACCAATTTAAACTTTGCATCAAAGTAGGTTGTCTAGATATGCAACTAGGTGAGCAACCTATATGATGCACAAAGAACAAGTACACAAGCAAGCAAGGGATACACCACGAATAAGCTTGCACAAGTAAAGGCATGAGATAACCAAGAGTGGAGCCAGTGAAGACGAGGATGTGTTATCGAAGTTCCTTCCTTTTGCGGGGATGTACGTCTCTGTTGGAGCGGTGTGGAGGCACAATGCTCCCCAAGAAGCCACTAGGGCCACCGTATTCTCCTCACGCCCTCACACAATGCGAGATGCCGTGATTCCACTATTGGTTCCCTTGGAGGCGGCGACCGGAACTTTACAAACAAGGTTGGGGCTATCTCCACAACTTAATTGGAGGGTCCCAACGATACCACAAAGCTTCACCACAATGGAATATGGCTTCGCGGTGACCTCAACCGTCTAGGGTGCTCAAACACCCAAGAGTAACAAGACCCGCAAGGGATGAGTGGGGGAATTAAATTTCTCTTGGTGGAAGTGTAGATCTAGTCCTTCTCAACCAATCCCTAGAGAATCAACAAGTTTGATTGGCTAGGGAGAGAGATCGGGGGAAAATGGAGCTTGGAGCAATAATGGGGCTTGGGGATGGAAGAGATAGTCAACTCGGAGAAGAAGACACCCCTTGTATAGTGGAAGAACAAATCCAACCGTTATCCACCAACTCAGCCTGCGTGGCACGGTACTACCCCGCCGGGGACGCAGTACTACCACAAGGGCACACGGTACTACCGCAGTGCCCCGCGGTACTACCGCCCGAGCAGCAGAAACCAGAACAACCCTGAAGCTGTGAGGTAGAGGGCGGTAGAACCGCTGGCGCGGTACTACCTCTCCCCCTTGCGGTACTACTGCAAGGCAGGGATGGTCCAGATATTGGGAAGGCACGGACATATAAAGATACATCTGTGGCAACTTCCGCTGAGATGGGATCTATGCAAAAATCCGACACGATAGTACTGCAAGCCAGGAGCGGTACTACCGCGTGGGGTGCAGATGTAAAAAATTGCATCCGCTCCTATTGCCACGCCAGCTGCTGAGCTTGGTCAAAGCGCACGGTACTACCGCGTAGGGCGCGGATGTAAAAAATTACATCCGCCCCTACTACCTCAATAGCAGCAGCTCGCGTGGTACTACCGCTCGAAGGAAGCGGTAATACCGTGGGCACTTGCGGTACTACCGCACCAGAGGCTGGTACTACCGTATGGGCTTGCGGTACTACTGCTCCTAGGAGCAGTACTACCGCATGCCCCAGATCAGCAAACACGACATTTTTGCATAGACAAGAAAGGACGGAGGATGCTCCTGTTGGGGAACGTAGTAATTTCAAAAAATTTCCTACGCACACGCAAGATCATGGTGATGCATAGCAACGAGAGGGGAGAGTGTTGTCCACGTACCCTTGTAGACCGAAAGCGGAAGCGTTAGCACAACGTGGTTGATGTAGTCGAACGTCTTCACGATCCGACCGATCCAAGTACCGAATGCACGGTGCCTCCGAGTTCAGCACACGTTCAGCTCGATGACGTCCCGCGAACTCCGATCCAGCAGAGCTTCACGGGAGAGTTCCGTCAGCACGACGGCGTGGTGACAGTGATGATGTTGCTACCGACACAGGGCTTCGTCTAAGCACCGCTACGATATGACCGAGGTGGAATATGGTGGAGGGGGGCACCGCACACGGCTGGGAGAGATCAACTTGTGTGTATAGAGGTGCCCCCCTGCCCCTGTATATAAATGAGCAAGGGGGAGGCCGGCCGGCCCTCTATGGGCGCGCCAGGAGGATGAGTCCTCCTCATAGTAGGAGTAGGACTCCCCTTTCCTACTCCTACTAGGAGGAGGAAAGGAAGGAGGAGAAGGAGAAGGAAGGAGAAGGAGGAAAAAGAGGAAAGGGGGGCCGGACCCCTAGTCCAATTCGGTTTGGGCTAGGAGGGCCGCGCGCCCTGCCTCCTCTCTTCCACCACTTGGCCCATGAGGCCCATTACTTCTTCCTCGTATTCCCGTAACTCCCCGGTACCCCCGAAAATACCCGAATCACTCGGAACCTTTCCGATGTCCGAATATAGTCGTCCAATATATCGATCTTTACGTCTCGACCATTTCGAGACTCCTCGTCATGTCCCCGATCTCATCCGGGACTCCGAACTCCTTCGGTACATCAAAACTCATAAACTCATAATATAACTGTCATCGAAACCTTAAGCGTGCGGACCCTATGGGTTCGAGAACAATGTAGACATGACCGAGACACGTCTCCGGTCAATAACCAATAGCGGAACCTGGATGCTCATATTGGCTCCCACATATTCTACGAAGATCTTTATCGGTCAAACCGCATAACAACATACGTTGTTCCCTTTGTCATCGGTATGTTACTTGCCCGAGATTCGATCATCGGTATCTCAATACCTAGTTCAATCTCGTTACCGGCAAGTCTCTTTACTTGTTTCGTAATACATCATCTCGCAACTAACTCATTAGTTGCAATTCTTGCAAGGCTTAGGTGATGTGCATTACCGAGAGGGCCCAGATATACCTCTCCGACAATCGGAGTGACAAATCCTAATCTCGAAATACGCCAGCCCAACAAGTACCTTCGGAGACACCTGTAGAGCACCTTTATAATCACCCAGTTACGTTGTGACGTTTGGTAGCACACAAAGTGTTCCTCCGGTAAACGGGAGTTGCATAATCTCATAGTCATAGGAACATGTATAAGTCATGAAGAAAGCAATAGCAACAAACTAAACGATCAAGTGCTATGCTAACAGAATGGGTCAAGTCAATCACATCATTCTCTAATGATGTGACCTTGTTAATTAAATGACAACTCATGTCTATGGCTAGTGAGGGAGTCCTGGATTAGGGGGTGTCCGGATAGCTGGACTATACCTTCGGCCAGACTCCTGGACTATGAAGATACAAGATTGAAGACTTCGTCCCGTGTCCGGAAGGGACTTTCCTTGGCGTGGAAGGCAAGCTTGGCGATACGGATATTTAGATCTCCTACCATTGTAACCGACTCTGTGTAACCCTAGCCCTCTCCGGTGTCTATATAAACCGGAGGGTTTTAGTCCCTAGGACGAACAACAATCATACCATAGGCTAGCTTCTAGGGTTTAGCCTCCTCGATCTCGTGGTAGATCTACTCTTGTACTACCCATATCATCAATATTAATCAAGCAGGAGGTAGGGTTTTACCTCCATCAAGAGGGCCCGAACATGGGTAAAACATAGTGTCCCCTGCCTCCTGTTACCATCCGCCTAGACGCACAGTTCGGGACCCCCTACCCGAGATCCGCCGGTTTTGACACCGACATTGGTGCTTTCATTGAGAGTTCCTCTGTGTCGTCACTTTTAGGCCCGATGGCTCCTCCGATCATCAACGACGATGCGATCCATGGTGAGACTTTTCTCCCCGGACAGATCTTCGTATTTGGCGGCTTTGCACTGCGGGCCAATTTGCTTGGTCATCTGGAGCAGATCGAAAGCTACGCCCCTGGCCATCAGGTCAGATTTGGAAGTTTGAACTACGCGGCCGACCTCCGCGGAGATTTGATCTTCGACGGATTCGAGCCGCAGCCGAGCGCGCCACACTATCACGATGGGCATGATCTAGCTCTGCCGCCGAACAGTGCCCTGGAGGCCGCACCCGCATCAGCTCTGACCCTTAATTCGGAGCCAACTGCGCCAATCGAGGATGGGTGGTTGGACACCGCCTCGGGGGCTGCAATCTCTACAGCGATCGAGCCGAAAACCAGCCCTATTCTCTGCGAAGCCCGTGACTCCAAGGAGCCGGACTCCTCTCCAGACTCCGAGCTCTCCACGCCCCTACCGATCGAACCCGATTGGGCGCCGATCATGGAGTTCACCACCGCGGACATCTTTCAGCACTCTTCCTTCGGCGATATTCTGAATTCACTAAAGTCTCTCTCTTTATCAGGAGAGCCCTGGCCGGACTATGGTCAGCAAGGTTGGGATGCGGATGATGAAGAAATTCAAAGCCCACCCACCACCCACTTCATAGCCACTGTCGATGACTTAACCGACATGCTCGACTTCGACTTCGAAGACATCGACGGTATGGACGCCGATGTAGGAGACGATCAAGAACCAGTGCCTATAGGGCACTGGAAAGCCACCTCGTCTATGACAAATACATGGTGGACACTCCAAAAGAAGGCAATGGCGATGGAACAGCGGAGGATGACCCCTCCAAGAAGCAGCCTAAGCGCCAGCGTCAGTGGCGTCGCTCTAAATCCCGCCAAAGCAAAAACGGTGATTCCGGCACGGGAGATAATAACACCCCGGACAGTGCCGAAGACAACCACCTCCAGCAGGATTCAGCACAGGAGGATGGAGAAGCCAGCCCTCATGAGAGAGCGGCAGACAGAGAGGTCGAGGACGATAATTATATGCCTCCCTCCGAAGACGAGGCAAGCCTCGACGGCGACGAATTTGTCGTGCCGGAGGATCCCGTCGAACAAGAGCGTTTCAAACGCAGGCTTATGGCCACGGCGAGCAGCCTCAAGAAAAAACAGCAACAACTTAGAGCTGATCAAGATTTGCTAGCCGACAGATGGACTGAAGTCCTTGCGGCCGAAGAGTATGAACTCGAACGCCCCTCCAAGAGCTACCCAAAGTGCAGGTTGCTACCCTGATTAGAGGATGAAGCACCTAAACCTACATCACCAGTGCATGATGCGGCCGACCGGCCGCCCCGTGGCCGCGACAGAGAGGCCTCTTGGCCCTCCACTCAAGCCGCACCCCGGCGCCGCTCAAAAAATACCAAGGCACGGGAAAATGCGCCAGACCTGCGAGATATATTGGAGGACAAGGCAAGGCAAACAAGATCGGTCTACGGATCGCATGGGCGCCCCACGGCACGAGACGGTAATCGTCACTCCGGATACAGTAAATCTGGCCGGGCCGAACACAGTAGACAAAGCTCGTTTGAGCTGCGTCGTGATATAGCCCAATACAGAGGCGCCACACACCCACTATGCTTCACAGATGAAGTAATGGACCATCAAATCCCCGAGGGTTTCAAACCCGTGAACATCGAATCATATGATGGCACAACAGATCCTGCGGTATGGATCGAGGACTATCTCCTTCATATCCACATGGCCCGCGGTGATGACCTACACGCCATCAAATACCTCCCACTCAAGCTTAAAGGACCAGCTCGGCATTGGCTTAACAGCTTGCCGGCAGAATCAATTGGTTGCTGGGAGGACCTGGAAGCCGCATTCCTCAACAATTTCCAGGGCACTTATGTGCGACCACCAGACGCCGATGACCTTAGCCACATAATTCAGCAGCTAGAGGAATCGGCTAGAAAATTCTGGACATGGTTCCTAACCAAGAAAAATCAAATCGTCGACTGTCCGGACGCAGAGGCCCTAGCAGCCTTCAAGCATAACATCCGCAACGAGTGGCTTGCACGGCACCTAGGACAGGAAAAACCGAAATCTATGGCAGCCCTCATGACACTTATGACCCGCTTTTGCGCGGGAGAGGACAGCTGGCTAGCTCGCAGCAATAACATGACCAAGAGCCTTGGTAATTCGGATACCAAGGACAACAGTGGCAGGTTGCATCGCAACAAGCAAAAGTGCCGCATTAACGACGACAATGCTGAGGATACGGCAGTTAATGCCGGATTCAGAGGCTCTAAACCCGGTCAGCGGAAAAAGCCATTCAAAAGAAATACTCCGGGCCCGTCCAGTTTGGACCGGATACTCGACCGCTCATGCCAGATACATGGCACCCCCGAAAAACCATCCAATCACACCAACAGGGATTGTTGGGTGTTCAAGCAGGCAGGCAAGTTAAATGCTGAAAGCAGAGATAAGGGGCTGCATAGCGATGACGAGGAGGAGCCCTGGCCGCCGAACAACAGTGGACAGAAAGGTTTTCCCCCACAAGTGCAGACGGTGAACATGATATACGCAACCCATGTCCCCAAGAGGGAGCGGAAGCGTGCGCTAAGGGACATATACGCGATGGAGCCAGTCGCCCCAAAGTTCAACCCATGGTCTTCCTGCCCGATCACTTTTGATCGAAGGGACCACCCCACTAGCATCCGTCATGGCGGATTCGCCGCATTGGTTCTAGACCCAATTATTGACGGATTTCACCTCACTAGAGTCCTTATGGACGGCGGCAGCAGCGTGAACCTGCTTTACCAGGATACAGTGCGGAAAATGGGCATCGATCCCTCGAGGATTAAACCCACTATAACGACCTTTAAAGGCGTCATACCAGGTGTAGAGGCCAACTGTACAGGCTCAGTTACACTTGAAGTGGTCTTTGGATCTCCGAATAATTTCCGAAGCGAGGAGTTAATATTCGACATAGTCCCGTTCCGCAGTGGCTATCACGCACTACTCGGGCGAACCACATTTGCCAAGTTCAATGCGGTGCCGCACTACGCATACCTCAAGCTCAAGATGCCAGGCCCTCGAGGAGTCATCACGGTCAATGGAAACACCGAACGCTCTCTCCGAACGGAGGAGCATACGGCGGCTATCGCAGCGGAAGTACAAAGCAGCCTCTCAAGGCAATTCTCTAGTCCGGCCATTAAACGTCTGGACACCATCAAGCGCGCCCGGAGTAACCTACAACAAGACCGCCTGGCATGTTCCGAGCAAGCGTAGCAATGCGGCCGCAACCCCAGCCCTCGCGAACTTGCGAAACCAGTGTTGCACGTACATAAATACGCTCTGGAAATTCCATGGGCACAGGGGGAGGGGCACCATCACGGCACCCCTGAAACGCGGCTTAAACCGCACTAGGGGCTGCCGATTTCTTAATTTTCTCTTATTTTCAGGACTCCATTCTTCGGAAGGCTTGTCCGGCAGTACAATTGCCGCACAAACGATACAACCAGGGAAGCAGAACGCTACGCCGCACTATGGAACTCTAAGGTGGTCTCTATAATGAGCAGTATACCTGTTTCACTTAACATTCCGCAGCTCGCCCCTGGAAAGGACATGTTAAATAGTCCCATCTTTTGCTTATTGCACTATTTGTATCATTCTGCTTTAATCGCAGCCTTTTTTTAAATAAACAATGCGTAGCTTCCGTCTATTATTGCATTACTCTTTTTTACAAATATATGTTCATTAATGACATGTTGCACCCGTACACTTTGGTACGGCCAATACGCCAGGGGCTTAAGTACCCCACAATACGGTGTGAGAAGTCCGAACACTTTCACAAGTGCGGCACCCCGAACTTATAACATTATACGCATCGGCTCCCAATCATGTCTTGGGTCAATAGTTGGGTTTGCCCGGCTCCTATGTTTTGGTACCTTACGTTCCGTTATATCGGCTAAGGTAGCACTAGGAGAACTACAACAATTGTGCGCCAGTTGAGCTGGGCTAAGCACCTTAGTAGAGAAAGCTAAAACTGACCGTCATGATGAGGCGAGAGCTGGTCGCTGTTCGAGAGGTTTTCGAGTCCCTAAAGACTTATGCCGCTTAGAGCGAGGAGTCGGCTTTGTCCGGCCTAGGCGTGGATAGCGCCCCGAACTCGGTCTTTCGAACACTAGGGGTTTCGCCGAAATTTAAAATTATAGAATTCTATGGCTAAGTGAGAGTGTTCAAGCATTATAGTCCGATTGCCTTGTTCGTTGTGTTGAGCGCCTCCCTCGAAGGACCCAAGAATGGGAAAAAGAGCGCTCATGTTTATCTCAAACACCCCAGCACTCGTGGCATGGGGGCAGAAGCCGACGACTCGCCATCTCTCAAATTTGATAAACGACCGCATAGAAGGTAATATTTTAAATTCAGAAGCGTTGCTTAGCACATATGAACAAGTTTTTAGCGCACAGGATCACAAATGCGAGTTTACTCAAAAATTACATCTTTGGAGCATTCATCCGCTATAAGATGGGCACCCTTCAGGACGCCCTCATAATACGCTTCCGGGACGCGATGCTCCTTGCCCGGCGGCGTCCCGTCCTTCACCAGCTTCTCTGCATCCATCTTGCCCCAGTGCACTTTAGCACGGGCAAGCGCCCTACGGGCACCTTCGACGCAGACGGAGTGCTTGATTACTTCAATCCGTGGACAGGCATCCACCAGCCGCCTCACCAGCCCGAAGTAGCTCCCAGGCAGAGCCTCTCCAGGCCAAAGCCGAACTATGAGGCCCTTTATGGCCTGTTCGGCCACCTTGTGGAGCTCAACCATTTGCTTCAGCTGGTCGCTCAAAGGCACCAGGTGTCCGGCCTCAGCAT